>NC_139584.1:26202528-26667528 GCF_946808225.1 Silurus aristotelis | reverse complement strand
TTTTCTTATTGATTTGTTATTAGAATTGTACAATGACAGTAAAAAAAACAGAAACCGTTATTAAAAACAAACAAAAATAAAATACAAGTAAAACATTAAGAATTCATTTAAAATATCAGTACAAATCTATCAAATCTGAGGTCTATTAAACGATTAAGAGAATGAAGATTACTTTCAAGGAGCTGACGAATTTATATATAAATGTTGTCTAAGGTCTTAATACGTTATTAATAATAATAATAATAATAATAATAATAACAATAAAAATAATAATGATAGTAATAATAATAATAATAATAATAATAATAATAATAGTAATAATATTAATGATGGTAATAATAATAGTAATAATAATAATAATAATAATAATAATAATAATAATAATAATAATAATAGCGTTTCTATTGCTGACTAAATTATAGAATGTGTTTCCAATTTATACGTCGAAAGTTGGGTTTTGTTGTAATAAATGGATTCTGTTGAGACATGAACAACAACAAAAAATAGCACTGAGCATTAGATCTTTTCCTAAACATGGTTACCTTTAAAAACAATTATAATAATACAAATGTACAAAGAAAAGAGTGAACCAATAATGGTGCCATTCCATCCACAAAGAATAGTATGTCATTGTTATATTACAGATATTATTTTCTGAAAGTGTAAAATTGATATGAACATGATATGAATAAGAAGGTGAAATGATTGTGAGCCTGAACCCCTCCTGTAGATGTTCATTCCATTGTATTATGGAAAAATAATAATATAATATAATATAATATAATATAATATAATATAATATAATATAATATAATATAATATAATATAATATAATATAATATAATTGTTTGTACATGTATGTCATTGTTTTCTGGTCTGTTTTTTTACACAGGTGCATGTGAATTAGAGGAGTCGAGCTGCGTGGACGGCAAACCGGAAGCGTCTGGTGCAGAAGACAACAGACCGAAGCCACGCTCTCGCCGAAAACCGCGCGTGCTCTTCTCGCAGACTCAGGTGTTCGAGCTCGAGCGGCGTTTCAAGCAGCAGCGCTACCTGTCCGCGCCGGAGCGCGAGCAGCTCGCCGCCGTGCTCAAGCTCACCTCCACGCAGGTAAAGATCTGGTTCCAGAACAGGAGGTACAAGTGCAAGAGGCAGCGGCAGGATAAGAGCTTGGAGCTGGCCGGCGGTCACCCTCTGCCCCCACGCAGGGTCGCCGTCCCGGTGCTCGTGCGTGATGGGAAGCCCTGCCTCGGCGGAAGCCACGCGGCGCCCTATAACGTCGCGGTGGGCACGTACCCGTACAACAGCTACTACAACAGTTATGGAAATAATCCATACGCCTGTAACATCAGCTCGATGCCATCGTTCAGCAACAGCACGCAAATTCCTAATCACATAATGGACATGAATCTCAGCATGGCAGGTGCTGATGGAGCTCTTGGACAGCAAGGACCGTTTCAGACCGCGTTAACCGGAATCCGAGCGTGGTGAAGACACTGTGGACATAAAGACTCGAACCTGGTACTCACAATGGCATGTGATAAGACTGAGATGAGAGACTGAGCCCCATAAAGTTGCATGGTACAGATCACTACGGTTATGGATCACACTGACAAGCCGTGCAAAAAAAAAAGCAAAAATGCCCCAGTGTTTTCCAAAAGGAAATGCATGCATCATAAAACTGTGTGCGAAGACTGTAATATGATTTAATTATGATTTTTTTTTTTTAACACTTTGGCGGTTTCGGTGATTTTATGTGCAAATGTATTGTGTATAAACATTTTTTTATAATAATAAAATATACTTCTTATTAACACTATTACATATTCATTTGTTTTATAAACTACCTCTTCTGATTTCTTACAGTGTCAAATATCATCTGACTTGCTTACAGGTGTGTGTTTAAAATTTTTTGGGGATTTTTGTAAAATTCCTGGGATCAATCCCATTAAAAACATCCTGGATTCAGGACTGAAAAAAATCATGATTTTTTCGCCTATGAAAAATATTTCAAGAGCCAACTGTTTCTAAATTATTTTAAAAATAATTATATATTTTAAGAAAAACGTGACAGAGAAATCTGTGTTATTTCAGAGGGATATTAAATAATTTTGTCCAGAATAATTTTTAACAATATAAAGAATTAGGGCTTCAGTTGAAGTATTTCCATTCCACATTATGTAAAAAAAAAAAAAAAGTTGACATAATTAAAACCATGTATATTTGAAAGATCCGGGGTTTTTTTTGGTTTTTTTTTAATAATATAATGAACCTGGATCTAAATTTGGACTAATATGTATTTTTATTTGGAAATATAACTATAAATGTAAAACAAAAAAATAACTGCAAATTTGTGTAGTGCAATAAATACATACAATATCTATATTGATGATGAGGTCAGTATAAAATAAAAAATATCATATAAAAAAATATATATTCTTATTCTAATAAAAAGCAGATTTTTCCAGAAATTTAGATTCTCAAACACATGCTGCTAAATGTTTTATTTGTTTATTTGTTTTACGCGATTAAAAAACATATCTAACAATGGACACAGTATCACTGACACAAGGTTTTATTTCGTTTTTTTCTATTTTTCAATTGTTATTAGACTTTGGGAATTTAAACGTATTATAAAAATTTTTTGTAATTTATTTATAAGCCAGATGTTCAGTCTGCACACATCTGGCTCACGTCTGCTGAGTTCCGATGCAACTAAAAACTTTTTTTAAGTGTTAAAAAATAGGACTAATATAAAAAAATACATGAACTAAAAATGAGATATTTTATATCTTATGTCTTAATCTAAAATGCCTAATAAAGATCTTGAATTGATTTTTCGCATTGCATGAACTCATCATTTAATTCAATCCTAAGAGCAACATTTACAGTAAATAAACTGAATTATCAGTGTTGAATTATTTCCTCTCAGTCCGACACGTGTAATCAGGAGCTATTAAAAACAGGTGTTAATGCAACACTTACAGACCTAATAGGGTAATAAATCGGGGTAGTTGCTGACAGACTGAAGAGCAATACGCGCACTGTAAAACATCTAATGGAGCTATCAGTTCAATTAGGTCTAATCTCTTCGATCTTAATGCGGCGCGATGAGCTTGTCATTGGAGTCCCATTAGGCAAACAGATAACGCAGGAGCACTGGGCTGATAAGACAGAAAAAGGACCTGAGAGTAAACAGAGGAGCAGACACACCGGCACTGCATGGCTCACACCACCGGACACACCGCCGGCAGCCACCACATCACACCCAGGAGCCTGTAGACCTTCTCACCTGTACACTTTTTTACACAGCGACTTAAATCAGAATCACAGGGCTCAAGTGTTGCATTCCCTTTTTTTTTCAGCTACTCTAGATTTGCTGAAATGCTTCAAATGTGTTAAGTCACACATTTCCGTTGTATTCACGTGCCATGCAAAATGCTATGCGATAAAAATGCTATTATTATGAGACTTTGTTCTTCCATAGTATAAACTGTACCGGGGTCTAAAACGTTTTGCCAGCATCAATGGGCCCATTTTAATTCGGATATATAAATATATATATATATGTATGGTGTTCTATATATCTATATAGAACACCAAGTGTTCAAAGTACTACATAAATATAGACCACACACACATATACTGTAAAGCCTATAGGGTTAATTTACAAACAAAATCCAATCTACCCAAACCATCAGACCAAATAGTTTAATGAGTGATCAATATTCTGCTTGACTCATTCGATTATACATTGTACTTTTAAATGGCCATTCACTTGGGCTCACAACAATAATTAAAATCATACATCGAAAATACTTTCTGTAAAACTCTAGAAAACAAACCACAGTCCCTTTAATGTCCTTAAACCCTGCTTTTAACAACTAGTCTTTCTAAAACACTAAGCTGTGGTAGATCAAGCTCTCTGACTTTATAAGCTCTGACTGTTTAAGCTTTATACTGCCAAATTCTGCCTATCTGTAGTAGGTTTAGAACATAGACTAGCATAATAGAATTCTGTTTAGCTCTATAATTCGAAGAAACTGGCTATTTTTAGTAGATCTAGAACACTAGCCAACTAGCAAACTATACTGTAATTGTAGAATTATTAATATATATAATATTTATAAAAATAATTAAATAAATTTATGAATGTAGAACATCTAGAACACTGAGTAGCATAATAATTATTGAATATTGACACACATTAGTAATTTTAAGACAGTGACAGTCTGTCGTTGATCCACAGACCCTGACTAGCATCATAATTACAGAACAAAGGAATATAAGAGAGTGAGCAGACACTGACCATTGACAAACTTTGGTGATTCTAAAACACTGAATATTTGTATTCATTCTAGATCATTGACAAATCATTGGTCAAAACTGATTATCTTTAGCCTTTCTGCGACACTAACTAGCTGTCGAAGCTCTAAAACACTGAATATGTATCTGTATGCATATTTTATTCTTTGCATATTACTTAGCTGTAGTAATAATTTTAAGAATGTAGTAATTTAATTGTAATGGAATAAGAGACTATCTATCTATTGTAGCTCTAGAACACTGACTAGCTTTAGTAATTGTACAACACTAACTAGCTGTTGTAGCTCTAGAACACTGAATAGACTTAGCAATTCAAAAAGGATATCTATCTATCGCAGCTCTAAAACACTCACTATTTATAGTAACTCTACAACAGTAATTAACTGTAGTAGCATTGGAACACTAACATTAGTAATTGTAAGATATTGCAAAGCTGTAGTATCTTTGAAACACTAACTAGCTTTAGTAAAATCTAAAAAAAAAAAAATAGTGGAAAAACATTGCTGAAAAAATAACAATAAAACGTTAGCTTTTGTCATTCTAAAACATTTCTAGCGGTAGTCATTGTAAAACACTGACTAGCTTCTATTATACAACATTACCAAGCTATACTAGCTTTAAAACACTGACTGGCTTACGTATTTCAAAAAGAGATGTAAAGAAACTCTAGAACACTGAGTAGATTTAGTAATTCTAAAACACTAACTAGCTGTAGTAGCTTTAGAACACTGACTAGCATTAAATATACATTAATAACTAGCTGTATTGGTTTTCAAACACTGACTAGCATTGATTATCTATCTATCTATCTATCTATCTATCTATCTATCTATCTATCTATCTATCTATCTATCTATCTATCTATCTATTTATCTATCTATCTATCTATCTATCTATCTATCTATCTATCTATCTATCTATCTATCTATCTATCGCAGCTCTGGAACACTGACTAGCTTCAATAATTCTAAAACACTAACTAGCTGTATTGGCTTTCGAACACTGACTAGCATTAAATATACATTAATAACTAGCTGTATTGGTTTTCAAACACTGACTAGCATTGATTATCTATCTATCTATCTATCTATCTATCTATCTATCTATCTATCTATCTATCTATCTATCTATCTATCTATCTATCTATCTATCTATCTATCTATCTATCTATCGTAGCTCTGGAACACTGACTAGCTTCAATAATTCTAAAACACTAACTAGCTGTATTGGCTTTCGAACACTGACTAGCATTGATTATCTATCTATCTATCTATCTATCTATCTATCTATCTATCTATCTATCTATCTATCTATCTATCTATCTATCTATCTATCTATCGCAGCTCTAAAACACTGACTAGCATTATTAAGTCAAAAAGAGACTATTAGTTCACATATACATGTATTATTTTATATGAATAATGTTGCTATATTGCTCCACTATAATGAAGTACATCATAATTAATATTTAAAAATTAATCATGACTGAGAATTGGTAAAGATTTCAAAGTGAGATGTGTCCTTGCCTTCATTGTTATGGTCCAATCAACTGTTTAAAATATAAAAATGTTTATTATCGAAAAGCTTCTATCCTTTTTGGGCACCACAGCAAGTCAATAAAAAAAGTGAATAATATGCAAAATGCACTCAGTAATTGTTGTCTACATACAATAAGTAATTAACAATCTGTAAGGTTTTATTAAAGAACATCTCTGTGTGATTACACCGGTGATAAATCATGCAGTCAAAACAAAACTAAAAAAGTAGTGTATCATTGACAGTTATGGAAAGTGAAACTGAAGTGCTTTCTCGAAGGATAAATCTTGTCCTAGTTAAGCTTGATATCTGACTCGTGGGTGTCTCTATGGCGAGGATCAGGGTGGAGATACAAACACTCTCAAAAGTCTCATTAACGCTGAAGCCAGATAAGGCAAAAAGATGCCTATACGGCTTGGAGCAATATTTAGCAGACTGATAAGAGACATGTACACAGCTAAGAGCAGTATTTGGCAGCAGGCAGACAGAGTGGAGACTGCAGCCACTTGAAGCGATCAGATAAGCTGTGTGTGTGTGTGTGTGTGTGTGTGTGTGTGTGTGTGTGTGTGTGTGTGTGTGTGTGTGTGTGTGTGTGTTTCAGTAGGTAGGAATGTGTATGTGCAACATGTAAGAGTAAGACCCTGTGTTGAGTTTGGGTTTAGATGTTTATATATGTGTGTGTGTGGGGGGGGGGGGGGTAAATATCCTCGTAGGCACCCACAAGAATAGGAATGGGACAGCTTTGAGATGAAGATATTTGGATGGTCCTTACTCGAAAAGATTTCCTTGTGGCTGCCAGGAGGTAATGGATAGATGTTTGTGTAACACATAATTTATTGTTGTCATTAGTAGGTCCTCACAAGGATAGTACAACCAAAATATCTGTGTGTGTGTGTGTGTGTGTGTGTGTGTGTGTGTGTGTGTGTGTGTGTGTGTGTGTGTGTGTGTGTGTGAGTGAGTGAATGAGTGATAGATTGTGTGTCTAAGTGTGTGTGTGTGTGTGTGTGTGTGTGTGTGTGTGTGTGTGTGTGTGTGTCGGAATTAATTTGTGTAACACATAATTAATTGTTGTCATTTGAAGGTCCTCACAAGGATAGTACAACCAAGATATCTGTGTGTGTGTGTGTGTGTGTGTGTGTGTGTGTGTGTGTGTCAGAATTTATTTGTGTAACACATAATTATTTGTTGTCTTTTGAAGGTCCTCCCAAGGATAGTAAAACCAAAAAATCTGTGTGTGTGTGTGTGTGTGTGTGTGTGTGTGTGTATGTGTGTGAATGAGTGATAGATTGTGTGTCTAAGTGTGTGTGTGTGTGTGTGTGTGTGTGTGTGTGTGTGTGTGTGTGTGTGTGTGTGTGAGAATTCATTTGTGTAACACATAATTAATTGTTGTCTTTTGAAGGTCCTCACAAGGATAGTACAACCAAAAAATCTGTGTGTGTGTGTGTGTGTGTGTGTGTGTGTGTGTGTGTGTGTGTGTGTGTGTGTGTAAGTGAATGAGTGATAGATCGTGTGTCTAAGTGTGTGTGAGCGCACGTGTGTGTGTGTGTGTGTGTGTGTGTGTGTGTGTGTGTGTTTGTGTGTCGGAAGCAACATTCAGCACAAGCCACGGGGCAGGTCTACAGGAAGAGATGTGATCTGAGACAAACTCAGTCTGTCAGTGACAGACAGGCTAAGACAATAGAGGCCTGGTTCATAGCTGCACTCTCTTAGCTCTTAGAGAGACGCAAGCCTAGACACACACCAGGAGAATTTGTGACAAATACAATGCACATTTAAAAACTTTTAAATGAAAATTATTTTTAGTAAATGTCAGTGTTTGCTTGTAAAGTCGCAATTATGCCTTATTTTCAAGCTTATAATAAACCTAAATAAATAAGACCTCATTTATTCCGTTCATATTACTCAACATTGCTCTGTTGCTATCCAGTGTCTCTTCGTCACTTAAGATCTCAAAGATTTTGCATGTAATTTGCACAATAGTAACCAGCATACATTCGGAATTTTCTTTTGTCCATAATGTTGAAACAACCAGCAGATGAAATTCCCACAGCCGTGTTTGAAGCTTTTTTTGGAGCTTCCGGGGACCCATGAATTTTCCAAACAGCGATAAAGACTGGCAGCTTCTAAACAAATACTACCATTTGTATCCATAAGCACACACACAACAAGCCTTAGAAAAACCACTCTGCACACATTTAATGACTCATACAGAAGACCGTCTTCTTCGCATCCAAAACAAAATCAATTGTTACAAACCTTCGGACGAATAAAGGCTGAATGTCCAAAAAGAGACACTTGGACCCTGTCAAATCTGACATGACACATCTGTCTGCACTTACGACGCATCACTCAACTGTCCTCCATCTATAAACACACTCTTGTCCTCTGGCCAAACATGCTTAAACTTAGCAGAATACTGGCAAGATGAGATTGTTAACGACCTCGATGCCGAAAAGACACTTCCTTTCGCCTGACCTTTTTTTGCTTTATCAGTAATGGACTGTAATTTACAATCTTCAAAAAAGTCCAGCCTTGGACAGACACAGATTTGTGTACGTTGCAGATGCAGTAAATAACAATGGAGCTTTTCAGTTGAACGCAGACACTCGAATGGAGTTTATGTTGTGTTGTAATAATAATTTTCATATAAAATATTCACAATACAAAAGTGCAACAAAATTATAGGGCAAAAAACATGTAAAAAAGAAATTGGATAAATCAAGAAAAAAAATGGTGTTAAAATAAATGCTTAATGCAACCCTCTATTGTTTGTTAAAATAGGGGAAACACACAGACACACATTATATATACATACATCAGAATCCTATTCACCCCACAGAATTACATGTGGATCACATGAGAAAAACGATTTATGTGGGGAAAAAACAGCTATGAAAATGAGAGTTGGAAAAAAAAATCACAAGTAAAAAAAAATACAAACATTTTATACAAAAATAATAATAGTAAACATTTCACTAATGTGAAAACAATTAGCGCATGACGATTGATTGAGGATTAACACCATATAAAAAAATATTAAATAACAAGGGAGTGTCATGTAGAATCATGTAGAAAAAAAAAAGGAGAATAATAATGAATATGAATTAATTTTTTCTATCCAAAAACGGACAATTATAAAGCATTCAATATTTAAAATAAATATGGACCATAATAAAGTTGTAAAAAAAAAATGTCATTCTTGTGTTTAAATACCAATATAAAATTGCAATTCTTCAACAATTTCAATGTTCGTTTGAAACGTCAAAAACACAATCTTTTCACACAACACGGTAAGTAACGTCACACAAAAAGGTCACACGATCAAAGCTTGTGCGAGCTTTAAGTTACTGTGCAACTAGAGATGACTTTAAATGCTGCTGGAGTTGGGATGGGATTTAAAATCGAATGATCTCATAATTGGGCGTTGCTTTGAATGCTTTCGAAACTGAAGGAACAAATTGGCATGTCATAACACTGCTTCAGCAATATTTAGCATGCACTCTTTGTGTGTGTAAAAGTGTGTAAGAGGCCTGAAAGAGAGTGCACCTGCGTAGAAGAGCCGATATCCAAGGGCTGTTTATTCAGTGAATGCAGACATTCTGTCACTCAGGCTTTCACAGTGTGAGCCAAATGCGCACTTTATCTCTCTGAAAACACCAACATTTCTGCCTCAACCAGTCGGATGTCACTTTTAAGACAAGCTTATAGGAGTCTCAACAGATACCGCATCATCCTTTTAGGATGGGTGTCCTTGAGGCCTTCTGAAAGAAGCTGAGAACAACAAAATGAAATTTGAAAGTTGCTATTTGCATAGCTTATATAGAGGTCATGAAGAGTGTGTTTTGTCTTTAGTGTGTGTGTGTGTGTGTGTGTGTGTGTGTGTGTGTGTGTGTGTGTGTGTGTGTGTGTAATGAAATCTTGCCACATGGTTCCCTCTGCTGGTTACATGGTGAAAGTACACACGTCTGTATCTTTATCAAACAAAATGATTAGGAGATGTAACCTTTCCAGCCATATCTTTAAAATGTTTGGATGCTGTAGCATTAAATTCTTCCTTCACTTTAACAAGGAGACTCAAACCTTTTCTAGCATGACAATGTCCCTGTGCACAAAACCAGCCCCATAAAAATATGCTTAACATAGGTTGGCGTGGAAGAGCTCTGACCTCAATCCTACTGACCACCCTTGGGATGTTTTAAAAAGCTGACTGCACCCCAGGCCTCCTCACCTCACTTATTTCAGTACAGTTCTTTACTAGGACCCTTGTGGTTAAATAAACACAAATCTCCACAAAAACCCTCCAAAATCTAGTAGAACATAAGAAGTAAATGTGGAATAAGGCGCTCAAAAAGCACATACCAACCGTATCATCAGGTGTCCACGTACGTGAAATGAAAGAGCTGCATTGCATGATCATTTACAGACAGTGTGTAATGTCTACACATGGATTTGCAAGTGCAAGCACTGAAACGATCTTCTGTTACTTATGTATGCGAGAACCAGCCAAAACAAAACAAACCCGATGTCATAACCAAACACAATTACCTGGCCATGTGCTGCCTTTTTGGAGAGTGCTGACAGATATCAGTTAAGCCCCCGTTTGGTGCTACTAAGGATCTTTTGTGAAAAAGATTTTTACTGCTTTACTGCCATGGTGACCATGATCTTCTGAGAAAACAAAGATCATGCCTCATAGTCAAGTCTTTCACAGGATCAATCCCATCTTTTAGTAATGGTGACCAAATCTGTTTACACAATAGGGAGTCTGACCTTTAGATCTTTATTTATATCAATGGGTCCTGTACGAAGGTGCACCGTGGTGAAACATCGGCAGGAAAAATCCTTGGTGTGCCCAAACAATGCACATTAAACATCATTCAGACCTTATTTGACTTCAGATGATGCCTCAGATTTGTTCAGCACAAAGATAAATATAAATGATAAATCAGATTCAAGCTAAAAATTGTATATACATAAAAAAAGGATGGATTTTGCAGCCAGGCTACAACTACAATCTGAGCTGATGAATCAGATTCCAGAATTCAGCAACGCTATGGTATAAATTGAAACACTGCACTGGTATATACGGGCAACCTGGAATACACATTAGTCCAGTGTATCTGTGGAAGGACCCTGAATGGGAGGCCAGGTAATTATTGGGCGCTGCACACATACACACGACACATAGACACAATTTTTCCTGAATGCAGAATGTCGTCTATCTCACACCATCATGACATTTTTGATTTAATCCTGATCTTTGGTTACATAATTTGTGGAGTTTCACGTCATCTCCTAATCCAGTTTTTTTTTAGTTCTCTGGTTTTCCTGGTTCCCTCATAAATCCCAAAACATGCCAGCAGGTGGATTTAATCCCTGAGGGAAAAGAAATTACTCGCCACTAGAGGGCACCAGCTGTCTACTCTTGCTTCCTCAGTAGATTTGTTCTGCCAGAATAGTCCATGCAAAAACAGGTGCTGTTTCAGTCAATAGAAAACCAGAAGGAGAAATTGGTAGTAATTGTTAAAATGTGAAGTGAAATATTATATATTCCTGTTTGTGTAAGTTTATTCAAAACTACAGTTGTAAAGTAAGTTGTAAAAACTCACTAACTGTAAGCCCTGGACCCTGAGCATGACTCAGGTTTGAGGTGGAAGCGAAGCCTATGCGGCACTGTGTGTGAAAAGGGACATCTTACTGGCAAGTTTTTTGAAGGAGAGAGGAAACCATAGAACCCAGAGGAAAACCCTGCCGAACATCCCGGAGACTTGAGACAAGCTCAGGATCAAAAAAGGAAACCTCAAAGCTGGAAGACAGCAGCACAACCTATGTTTAAAAAAAAGAAAAACAATATATAACATTATTTTTTCATGCATGTAAATGTATTTATCAGTTGCTTGACTTGAAAAGATAAAGAAACATGGACGGCCGTTGTTCTTAGTGCGTCGTCTTGTCACCAAGTGAGTATGACGTACAGCTTCCTGCCGACGGGGTCAGATTCTAACTAGCTCACATCTGGCCTAGGACAAGCAAGCGGTGCCACAGCTCCCCTCCCTGTGGTGTTAGTGTAGTGCCCAGGGGTCAGGGGAGAAACAAGGAGTAGCCTTACATAAGCGGTGTGAAATGCTTGTTCGATTACGACTTGTTTAGCATGACCACAGGATGACACACGCATCCACCGAGGCAGAGAAGACTGAATTGTGCGCTTGTGCAATTAAGATAGGCATCGGGCGATATACAAAACAGGAAAAAGTCTCCATCAAAGAGCTGAGGGATAAAGATGCGTTATGCAGGCGGCCTGTTCTGTGTATGTAAGAGAGAGGACAGAAAGATTACTCAAGGTGAACCTTATCAGTTAAACCATCTCGAAGTTTACAAGACAATATGACAAATGAAATGAGGTAAAAATCGGAAAAATTAAAAATAAACTGATGACGTTCTTGCATCAGAAACTCGGCACCGAAGAACAATATTATGGGATGCAAAGCGTGCTTTTTTTTAGGAAGGCTTTTCCTTAGTCACATTTCATAAGAAAGGAATAATTATGCCAATTTGGAACAACATGGCAGCCACTGTTGTAATGTCAAATTTCTAAGCTCTCTATATTAGTCACTGTTTTCTAGTTATGTCAGTATTTATGTTGTATAACGCAATTCAGACAATCATTTAACAAATTATTTAGCAATCATTCAGCAAATTATTTATTTAAAAAATTATTTTACAAATGTTATTCTTTTATTTATTTTTTATTTTTTTTATTTTGCTAATAATTTAAGTCATAAACCAAGGTTTATTTTAATAATTGTAGTAATTCTGGGTAATACTACAATTATTATTATAATTAAGTATGGATCATTTTTTTAATTATGCTAATAATTTGAGTAATAATTCAGGTTAATTTCCAGTATTACCAAGAATTATTATTATTATTATTATTATTATTAATTACACATTTTGATCAGGTGTTGTACTGTGGTGCACTGACAGGAATGCCATTGTTGTAATGCCTCTTTTTTTTACAAATACTGCAAAGAAAAAAACATGAATTCTGCTTAAATGTGAAATCTTTGCCTTCTCCCTTCCAGGACACCTTGTGTGGAATGAACATGTGGGGTCAGTCCTAGCCTTCATAAAGTCAGCAGGACGTGTTAACTGATCCGACTAGAGACAGTATTTTAGGGGACTGTAGTGGGAGGTCATGTCAGGGGGACAATGGCCCCGTTTGTCAATCTTGCATCATGTATTATGCCAAACAGACTCCCCGCTCTCATGGGGCCCATGTGGCCTTTACCCCCTCTCTCCCTCTCTCTTGTTCCCTGCAAATGTCTCTCTCTCTCTTGCCTCTTTGCTTTACATTGCAGGGTTAAACAGAAGCGTAAAGGGGGCACGACAAACAAACAGGCATGCAACGTGGTGTGTGTCAGGAGCAGGAGCCGCATCTCAATGTGCTGGACGCATTAGCAGCGTAAGGAGGGGGCCACCCACCTTGACCCTGCCTGACCGCGGAGACGCTCTGCCAGTTTCCCCTGGATCTCACCCGAAGCCCGATGCGCAGAGCCGGCAGGAGAGTCCTCATCTCCAGTTTCATAATAAATCTCGTCAGCCCCTCAACAGTCTAAGCTGAAGAGTGAGACTAACGCAAATGAGAAACACCTGAAGATTAGTTTCATCTACGAAGTGACTGGAGTAAATGTGTTAATGCTAAACTATAGCTCAAATAGAGCTTTTAAATTACTTATGACTAATAATCGAAGTGTTTACTACTTAACATTGTGACTAATGTCAGGAACAGTTTGTACAAATTCCTGAGTGATTGCTTAATTGAAAAAAAAAAAAAAAGAAAAAGTAGAAATTACCTAACAGTAGTGTAGAAGTGAAAAATAAATATCTAAACACATTTTAATAACAATTTTAATCATCATCATCATCACCATAATCTACTATTACTACTACTACTACTACTACTACTAATAATAATAATAATAATAATAATAATAATAACAGATGATTTATTATGCTCGAAACAACTCTATCTATCTATCTATCTATCTATCTATCTATCTATCTGTCTGTCTGTCTGTCTGTCTGTCTGTCTGTCTGTCTGTCTGTCTGTCTGTCTGTCTGTCTATCAATCAATCAATCAATCAATCAATCTATCTATCTATCTATCTATCTATCTATCTATCTATCTATCTATCTATCTATCTATCTATCTATCTATCTATCTATCTAAGTAAAACAAGTTAAAGAAGTGGAAGACACTTGGGGAATGAAGTAAAATCTGGTTTTGCCATCATGGCCCTGGTGACGTCACGCTGGGAGTCAGCCTTATAAGTGAAGAGCCTCCTTACAGTGAGAGTGAAACAGAGAATCTGTCACAGCTCTACTTCACACACACGCGCGCGCGGGCAAACACACACACACATTACTGAGGACTAAGGGTTACCTGCACATAGAAAGACACGGAGAGACTTCGTAGATCCTCTGCCAGCTGACATGGCGTCCTCAAACAGGCCGCTGACGTCTTTCTTCATTGAAGACATCCTGTCTATGAGAGAGGAAAAGGGGGACGAGACGATCGGAAGTTCAGCTGAAGGCCAGAGCGACTCACGGTGTTGTAAAGGGAGAGGAGAAACCCACGACCCTCTCCTGATCGAGGAGTTCTCCCGGAGCCCTGGTGAGACACAGAGGGCATCTTTTGCTCATAAATATATCGACAGAAATGTTATATATGTTATATATATATATATATATATATATATATATAAACAATGTTTATATAGAGAGAAAATGCATATGTATAACATTTACCTGCAAATATTTTTTATTTACTAATATTTATTTATTTATTTATTTATTTATTTATTTATGTGTGGTTACTTTATATGTTGGTTTGTTTGTTTACTTATTGATTATTATCGATTTATTTATTTATTTATTTTCAACACAGCTTCGCCCGACGACTCGTGCACGACGGAAAGGACGAGCTCGCCGACAGACGCGACGGCCGACGCCGACGAGCCGAGCCACGCGCAGACTCTGGCGCAGAAGCAGAAGCGCTCGCGCGCCGCCTTTACGCACCTGCAGGTGCTCGAGCTGGAGAAGCAGTTCAGCCGCCAGCGCTACCTCTCCGCGCCCGAACGCGCGCACCTGGCCGCCGCGCTACGCCTCACCGAGACCCAGGTGAAGATCTGGTTCCAGAACCGGCGGTACAAAACAAAGCGGAGGCAGCAGCTGGACTGTTGCCGCAAGTCGGGAGGAAACGTCGTGGGAGCAGCAGCAGCAGCAGCCGCCGCAGTCGCGGCCGAGGAGGACTTTCTCAGAGCGTCGCTGCTCGCCACGGTGTACGCGTGCTACCCAAGTCGGCCGCGCGTGTACGATCCACACGGACTGGGCGTGTGGAGGCCCACTGTGTGGTGACAGGGACACCGGGGGGAGGGGGGGTGGCTTTCAGTCAGAAACTGTCCATGCAGCTTATGTGTTTTATTCTATCTTGTACAGCTTTTTTTATACATAAATAAAATTATGTTTTTATTAAGTCATGCATAATTTTTTATATTTTATTATTAATAACAACAACAATAATAATAGCAGTAATCATCGTCATTATCATCATTATATTGTGGGGCAATAATTATTAGGAAAATTGTGTAATAGTGTACAGTATAGTGAAAATATTTTTCATACCCCTTCCTTGGAAGCCTTTTGTCTAGAAAATCCTCCTGTATGACACTGCTGGTTTCTGGGCCCATGTTAGCTACTGATGTAATTTATTGGGGGGGGTGTTGTTTTTTTATTGCCTTATCACAAATAACTAATCTAGATATGGTCAATTACGACCTAATACAAACATAGCAAACAAACATTGATGTATTCTCTGCATGATGGCAGTGCTTTAAATGCCATTTCACAATGCTGTGTGCATTATTTACTCCAGGTTCCAGTTTATGAATGCAAGAGACAGAGAGAGAGAGAGAGAGAGAGAGAGAGAGAGAGAGAGAGAGAGAGAGAGAGAGAGAGAGAGAATTTGGATTGTATACCTCCTCCACGTGAATATGCTTTCAAACATGTTGAAATCATTCCATTTATATCAAGTCCTCCATTTAACAATGAGTCAGACTGAGTTTAAACCTTTGTAATAGTCCCAAAAGCTGAAGGCTGATAAGAGCAGATATGGGCGCTTTTGGCTGAAGCATGCAGGCTTTCTAAACACAGAGGTTCAAGATCGCTGAAGCAGATAGCAATCACGAGCGCCCATATCATCCTGTTCAACTTTGGTCAAATTTAGCATTGTGATCTACTTGACAGACTGGATCGGGCATACGCTCAGAGCGATATAGGCGATGCAGGAAACAGGGCTTAGCGAAACAGATGACCTGACGCTAACTTGTTCCTCAACAAGATAGGTGGAGGCCGTATCTTATGAAGTACTCCATTCAGAGATGACATACTCAGGTGCACTTTCTGTTTAATAAGCATGATGTGGTCATTACGCGAGATTTAGGGAAGACAAATCAATTCTTTGGGTCATAAAACAATCTCGGGTGTCTAAAAGTGTCTAAAACACAAACAAATATTAAGGAGAAGAAGACAAGCAACTGTGCATTTGCCATCAATCAAGAATGACAACACGGCCATGTTTGGCTTAGTCTTGACTGTGTGTGTCTGATGGCGTAGAGGGAGGGCTTGAGCCAAATGTGCTACTTGGAAATACAAAATCAGATCCTGAATATGAAATTCAAATTTTGATGCATCAAAAAATGCATTTGTTCAGTTGAGTGAGAAGATGAGTGAGAAGACCTACCCAACCAGGGCAGCTACATAATTGTCATCTGAGACTTCATGCCACTTAATAACAACAATCTGTGTGGTGGCATGGTTTTTTCTTTTTTTTTCTTTTTCATTTCAGGAGATAAGTGAAGGACAAAAATATGGTGGTTCCCTGTGCAGGAATAGGTGGAATGCCAACCACTTGGCCTGGTTCCAAAGCTCTTTCTCTGGAATGCAGTCCATGTCTAAGAAGTTGGTGCATTAACACGAACTATGGTTAGCTTTATGCTTTTGAAAGGTCGCATATACATTTGTTAAGATTTGACAGATGTAAAACTGTAGCAATTCATCAAACTCCCAAGATCTATCAATGCATCCAGATTGACCTTCTTCACACAGCGACCACATCTAATTTGTTGTGTGGATCATTATTTGGTAACAGTGACACATATGTGTAGCTTCTTGGTGTTTGTTCCTAACCATGTGTGTAATGGCTTTTATCAGGGTCAGTTTCTGATCACAGCGACGGCAGCATTGAGCTGTTTGACGTAACGTTTCTGAGCCTGATTCACTCAAAAAAGAAAACAATCAGCATCAATATATGTTTATTATTTTCCAAGAAATCCAATAATGTTTTATTCCATTTATCCCACAGCAATTTGCAATCAAATTTTTCTCATTTGTTAATCAAAGTTCCAAAAAAAGTAAAAGTTCTGCATTCTGATGTCCTGAAGGGAGTCTTGGAAAAGGTATTGACTGGTAGCTGTTAAGCTCTGCCACCAAACACCTGTTTAATACATCTATGTTAAATAACACACACTTTTTTATTGTGTTTTTAATTAGCTTTAGATAATGTGAAGCTTCTGGCATACAAGAAGCAAAGGCATTAATAAAAAAAAAAACTGTGACGTAAGTTATTGTTATAAAAAAATGTATCAACACCTACTGAACAATCGGCAATTGACTAATCAAATTACAGGTCTTTGTTTTTTGTTTTTAATTATTTGTTTAAAATACAAATGGACTTCCATTAAGTCAATTAGTCTGAAGAGCTAATTTTATTCTAAAATTGGCCTCGTGTTTGTGATACTGTTACTGTGATACTAAATGCTGTTTTTTCTTGAAAATATTTTTGGAAAATATTTCATTCAATGATATTTCCATAAATTCAGACCTATTACTATTTGTTTACTGGTTGTTCAGAATTTTGTGAATGTATGATAATGCTCTTAATAATTACTCTGCAAAATTTCTGGTGTCTCCACATGAATTGCCACTTAGTCGAACAGGTTATTCTGAGTAAAAAAAAAACTCGCCCAACACCTCTTCACACCTGTTTGCGATCCAGACTCCACTCTCACGCAATCGCAGTTACAAAATCAACAAAAGAAGTGAGATAAAATTGAATGAGCTCTATGTAAAGCCTTGGAAAAATGTAATGTCGGGCTGGTTGTGATAGTATCTTTTTATATACAAAATTTTATTGTAATTTTTTTAAGTAAAAAGTGTTTGTGATGATGCAATGTTGCGATTTCTTGTTTGGGTGTTAGGTAGGTAGGTTTTGATTAGAAGTGGATAGAAAAAAAATGGCATAGGTAACCCTAAATGTGCTGATGTACATTTTTTTTCGTTTCGGTTTTACTCTGAAAAATATTATCAACCATGTTGATAATATTTGTCGACTGTAAAAAAATATTTTTTTTATTTTGTCCCAAGTATAAACGCAGACCAGACGTTTTGTCCTGTCTTGGAAAATAAACGATTACGTTTTTTATTCCCCTTAAAGCAAAAAATTATGAACAACACATGTAAACATCTACACATATACATTGATAGTCAGTGTTATGGAATGTCCATGAAACAAGTCCCAGTTATGATAAGAAAAGCAGTCAGAAAACGTTGATTCTCTGATAAGATAAAACTAAATGCAGATTGTTACAGCAAATAGCAATAATGCAGAATCGTTCTTCCGTCAAGAAAAACAAACTCTACTGACTGCTGACACTGGAGACTCCATCCATTCATGTTAAACAACTAAACGAACAATTATATATAAATAAATCAATGACTATATTTGTTTGTTTTAAAAACTGAATATTTAAATGGAATTTATAGAACCTACTGGAATCTGACAGAACTGTAGTAAATAGTACATATTCCATTAGATGATATTTACAAGTTGCTCAAAATAAACCAAGCTTACTCTGATTGCTAAACTAACCAACCAGCATGTACGTTCAATCACCTAAGAAACACTTTTAGTGGAAAAAATTGGTATAAAAGAACGGAATACACGAACTACTTTCTCTGAGCGCCAGTCAAATCTGGTGACATCTTCATTGCCCCAAAATGAAAGGAAGGACACTGTGGACATTTGTAATATTTTTATGAGGGAATCTGGTCTATCAAACCATTTGATTGTTTTTTTTGCATTTTCCAAGCAAGTTCTATAGTCCAGAACACTTTATTGTTCAGGACAAACCATTCCCCTACTGTCCCTGCATGTTTTTATGATTCTTTTTTTCTCCACAACGTTCTTTGAAACAAATCCTGGAAAAGGGAGGGATCGAGGGAGAAGGGGAGTTTGCTGGAGTCTTGAGTTTAGCCCTAAAACAAGATTAAAAGTGGCAGCTCTAACTGATATGGCATCTCTCAGCCACTTTGGCTCCATCATTAAAGGATTAGCAGAGTCCAAATTGCTGATAGAGAAGAGGCTTCAACTCCCGTTTGAATCGAGTGGGCTTTTACACAGAGTCATTATCTGAGAGGTGGCCACGAGTTCCAAGTGGGAATTAACATCTTGTGTTTGTTGTTTTTCTTGCCAACGTTCTTAACATCCAGAAGTTTCAGCTTCGAGTGACACCTTAGGAATAGCGGTCATAAAATCCAAAAATCCAAGGCATTTCTTTTATCAAGAAGTATGAAGAATTATTTGACTCATAATTTAACAGGTTTGATTTGTGATATCACTCTCTTTGGCATTATCATGTAATTAGTAATGTATTTCATATTAATTATTTCTATTTCCTGATAACACATAAGACCTTCTAACCAGGCAACAAAATATTCATACTGAAGGATTTTTTTTAAACTGGTTACAAGGTCAAGTAAAACTTCTTACAATTTTCTCTATATATATAATTTCTTGTAAACATTTCTCTATTTTGTTATTATTATTATTTTTATTGATTTATTTTTGCTGTACCAAACTCCTGACTATGTTTCCTGTTCTATAACAAACGAGATTACCTGACATATCAATTGCTCATTACATTAATTATGGTAGCAACTGGTTGCTCCAGATCTACCTTTGAGGTTTCATTACACCAAATAAAGAACAGGGGGGAGGGTGTTTATACAATCACCTTTTTAAATGTACAAATAATTTCACAAAATATAGATTTTTTTTCACACTTTAATGTCATGGGTTCTTTTATGTACATTACACAATGTGGACGTTCAAGAGGTGAATACTTATGGACAACATATGATTTAAAATAAAATTATAAATAAAGCTTGTTATGTAATACTTCTAAGTCACAGGTAAGTGTGTGTAAGTGCATGTGTGTGTGTGAGTGAGAACCAGGAGCAGAAGAGACAGAGGATATGTTCAGACTGAAGAATGAGGACATGATGCTGTAAACACAGTGATATGAGTGTAGGAGCAGGTCAGAGGGACAAGACCACAGGACAGCATAAGGCCTACAGGCAGAACAGAAGTTAAACAGCCTTTAAGAAAAACAAATCCCACGTGATCACATAATAATTTGCAAAATAAAACCACATGAAAGTGTTTTTTCGAGAGAAACCTGAATAAAACCAATTAATGTATGATCATACAAAATGTGAAGTGTCTAAAACATGTCTCATTAAAAGGGTTTATTCTTGAATGATCTGCATAAAAGTCCAGTACGCTGTAGCGTGTGGGATGGTACCAGTATGCAGGCAGTCATCCAATTATCCAATTTAAATCATCGGAAAGAATGATGCCTCGCCTCAGCAGAAAAAGAAAAGCTGTTTACACAATGGACGTGTTTATTAGAGCAAAATTGACTGGTCATAGCCAGCCCCTTTTGATTATCTTCTGCAACACAGGTGATCATCAAGAACCAGTTTGGCACTTGTTATTAAGTAAATAATGATAGAGTTGTGATAGGGAAAGCCAAGATGTTTTTAAAGTGGTTTAAATTGAGTATAATTGAGTAATTACATTTCTTAATGCTTGGCGCTGACAAACATTTTTTTTTATTTAATTAAAAGAAAGAGGTTTCTTTGACTTCAATTTAAGACTTTCAAAGCAAAAATCTAGAGCCCATACCATAAGATGCAAACCACTCATCAGTAGTAAGGACTATTCAAATTCAAAGCTATGGAAAGGCAAATATGTGGAGAAAGAAAGGATCTGCTCATGATCCAAAGCACACAGGCTCACCTGTGAAACATGCTAGAGGTAGACTCATGGCTTGGGCTTGCATAGTAGTGGCTTTAGAAACAACCTCATTTCCTTTTATTGACAAGTAACTCAAGATAGTAGCAGCAGATACGGAAGTCTACTGAAGCATAATGTCTGCCAATTTACAAAGAAATGCATCCAAAATATTTAAATTGTGTACATATAATTGCAGCATTTAGCAATAATTTCGAATTCAAATGTCTTTCTTTGATTGATTGACAGGATGTTTAATAACTTTATACAATGATATTTATTATACACAATGTAATTATAATTATATTATATAAGTCTTTGACGTCTACATTGTTGTTAACATTAATATTAAATAGAAATCTATAAACAAAATAATTTAATTTAATATTATTCAGTGTTCCTCAAAATTATTGAATACTGAACACTGTTCTTTTGTCAAAAGTAAAAAAAATAACTAATAATAATAAATAACAACAACAACAATAATAATAATAATAATAAAAGTAATAATAATAATAAAAAATATATAATAATAATAATATAATAATAATAATAATAATAATAATAATAATAATAATAATAATAATAATAATAATAATAATAATAATAATAAAACTTCTAAATGCTATTATGTTTGTTTGGTGGCTAATGACAGCATTCACTAGATGATTGGCATGTCAGGAAAACTGTGAGGCAAATGCCTTTATATGCAAGACTTTGCCTAAATACATGGGTTCATGCTTCGGAGACATTAAAACATTTTTCTTACCTCCCACCTAACAAGTTCTTTGTTTGCCTCATTGCGCATGAACAATAGGAGCCGAGAGCACCCACATGCACTAAGAGTGAATGCGTTTCTTTTTTTCTTTTTAAACCTCCATTTTTCATCTTCTAACAGCTTTGATGAAAAGTGCAGAAATTCCACGTCTGACCACTGAGCGATGTTAAAACACACCGAACTGTAATGCACATGAAGGTAAGCAGATGGGATGTGAGTGTGGACCCTGGCTGAACCTCTCAGAGAAGAGCATGGACAAGATCCCAGCCATGCTGAACTTTCACCCTATCAAGAGTGACCAATTACATGAGGGCAGATCCAGATAATGAGGGCTACATAAACAGGCCGCTGTACAGCCTATACTGTCAGCTTTATCATGACAAATTTACATACAAGTCCGCTAGCCAGATCTAGCTAGGTGCCTTGTAGCAAGACAGAGACGACAAGGAAATTCTTTGAGGGATGGTGTGGGGATTGTAAGAGCAAGAACAGACCCTTGGAGGAACATTTAGAAAGATTGGTTAAAAAATTTTTTTTGTTGTATATATATTTAGGCCTATCCTATTAAACACTTAGCATGAGAAAGCAATACACTAAATGGGACGCATGAAATTCCACACAGTCTGTAACCCAAGTTCAGCAGAAAGCCGGCAGCAATACAAAAATTTGGAATGTACTGAAAAAGAAACTAAGATTGAGACATCAATCTGGTTGGCCAAAGAAAACAACAGCAGTGAATTTGAGACACTGTGAAGCTAAAGCCAAAAAAACAGGTATCACAATTCACCATTCGTGGAAAGTAGATTTTGAGAGCAAATCTAGAGCCCATACGCAAGATGAAATCAGTGGTAATGACTATTAAAATTCACAACAAAATAAAGAGATGAGCCACAAAATTCTTTCAAAGAAATGAAAAGGCCAAAGTGTGGAGACGGAAAGGATCTGCTTATGATGCAAAGCGTTCAAGCTCACCTGTGAAACATGGTGGAAGTCATGGATTGGGCTTACATAGAACATTTAAGTTTATTGAGGATATAACTCATCATGGTAGCAGTAGAATAAATTCAGATGTTATAGAAACATTCTGTCTGTCAATTTACGGAGAAATGCATACAATTCTATTGAACCAAAAACACTACCAAGACAACAAAGGACCTGTTACAAAACAACAAATAACAACTGATAAGCTGAGGTACAAGCCTGGAACAGCAACACAAAAGAACACAATGACTAAGTAATGTTATTGGGTCACCAGATTGTTGCTATTATTGCAATCAAACATTACAAATACACATTTTTACTTTAATTAACTATAAATAATAAGCTGTTCTTATACTTTAGCTATGAGTGGTATGCTATGAAAGGTGTTCTAATTTAACACTGCTAAAATTTCTATCTATTGTCTCATGTATATCTTCTGATCTCAAACCAAGATATCATCAGGGTGTAACAAAAACAACCAAATTGACCTTGCCGTTCCAGTATACTTGAATGTAGATAAATAAAGTGTAAGTGCAACTTGCTAGCTTTCCAGAACTTAAGCGCTGGGATTTAGCGAGCGTTAAAACCACGTCATTTGATGTGGCGTGGTTTGGAATGATGATGCTAGCACACATTCACCTCAGCATCTCCTGTGTTATTCGCACAATCATCAGATAGGACAAATCGCACATGGGTGTAACCACAAGCAAAGACTATAATTACACTTCTACCTCGGTCTCACCTGTTCTTCCAAGTATGACACTTAAAGCCTCTAAAAGACGAGCGACTCCCAAAGTAGCAACTCCCTCTGAATTCTGCCTTTCCATTTCAGACTCTCGTTATGTCCTTTTTTTGGTGCAACAAAGCAAAATTAAAAGCTAATGGTTTCATTCTTGGTTTTTTTAACTAAGAAAGATTATGTTTGCTCCTGTATCTCCAACTGTGTACATATTTCTTCTTTTCATCTATAGATTTTTGGACATGCTTTTGACATTGAACTGTTTTAAAAAATGAAACTTATAGTTATCCATGACCGCCAGTAATATCTTGAGCACGGTTTTTAGTTTTTAGGTGAACTTCTGTTTCTAGGTTTAAAGTGCAACAGATCAGAACATCATCTTATGATGCTTCGATTATTCTTTATATAATTACAATCCTTCCAAAACAAAAAGAGGCAGACAATGGAAACTAACACAGTAGACATAATAGATCCAAAGCATAAGAATGTATGAAGCTATTACTTCAGTGTCCGTGGCATTCTCAAGCTTTTCTCACTTAATCTGATTGTATACCTCAGTGTGTAGATAATTCAGCACTCTGGATTTTTATATTTAAAAAAAAACAAACAAAGGGAATAAAACTAGCAGTGTTAAATACTTAAAAGTAAAATCAAGGAAAATTTATGTCCATTTATGACATTTGAAATAGTCCCTGATCCAGAGCAATTATAGTAGTAATACCAAAAAGCTCTTGTGGGTCAAGGACCTCGTTTAAGAGCCCAGGAGCGGCAGCTTTATTTATTTACAGGAGATGTTTCTATTACACATAGTTCATTAACATTCAAATGTTCATTCATTATTTATTTTCATCATTTCCTTTAGTAATTTTGTAGTACATTTTACTAATCCATTTTCATAGGATTTTTCACGTGAGTTCACACACAATCATTTGCATATATGATTTTACTCATTATTAATTCATTTTTTATGTGTTTTTTTTTACATTGTTACTTGATTTCTACACGCGAATCTTACACATTATTCATTAATTGGCTACGCATGTGCAAGTTCAGGGTGTAACATATTGAAATGCATATTCGTTACATGTAATGACAATCACTGTGTGAGATAAGTGATAAACTATAAGATAATTTGTCAAAAAAAGAAAATAAAATAAAATAAAAATGTAATTAAATTAACAAATTCCACTTAAAAGGTGACCCTAAAATGCAGAATGAGAATGTGGAATATAATATTAAATATAACAAAAGAAGGGGGTTAAATTATAACCATTTTTTTTTATTTGTTATTCCTCATAGTAAAAATAATAAACAAAAAGTTTGATATTCAATAATCAATTAAAGAAATTGATATGGACATATGACCAATTAATTAACAGAGGGAAATAAATACAAAATAAAATGAAATAAATTCAAAAATAACAAGCAAAAGTGATAAGTAGCAGAATTTTTTTTTTTGTTGGTTTAAAGACAATATATATATTATATATAACAAACTTTAGTCACTAGCTGTCTTGTATTTAATGAAAGATAAAAATAATACTACTGGGTCTCATTCAGTAGCTAATACATGACGCTAACTTGCTAATATATTAGATTTCATTTTGTGAAATTCATTAACATTTCTGGTTTTGACACAGAAACCGGTGTATCAGAAGGTTTCATTATGTGCTTTAAGTTGTTTGTTTGTTAGTTTGTTAAATCTATTATAAACTTCTCTCATAATCTCAACCCTCACTACCTGTACGCATCGCGACAGCAACCTGAAGAACCGAACCTTTGCCCTGACGCCTCCTGCAAATCCGATTGGACGTTCAGATTGCGCGCGCAGTGTGGTCGCGAGGCCACCATAACCTCCATTGAGTCTTGAATTCCCTCCATTACGCCGAACTTCTTCACAAAGACTCTCATTGTTCGCGCTCCAATATGCCATGACTGGGTAACAAATTTACCAGGGCTGATAAGACCATGTTTAAACAGACATTTAAAAAAAAAGACAAGTCTCACAGGAAAACCTTCACTGAAAAGTCAAAAGAAGGAAAAAAAAAAAAAGAAAAAGAGGAAAAAAAATTTATGTCCAGCTTCAACAAACACCGGGCCGGACACAGGCATTAGAAACAAATTGACTCTAACAACAGATTTCCTTTCATACACCTTTCAGAAAAAGAGAAAGAGATGAAGTCACATTTATAGAAATAGTATGACCATATAATATTATTATGTCACAAGAGAGGCCTGTGTGTCTTTCACATCATCATCATCATTATCATCGCCCTTCTTTTTTTTTTTCTTTTTCCGTCTTATCAGTAACTCAAAGACACAAAGTAGAAGCACTGATAATGTGATTGCACTGAGACATATATAACGATGGAAGTATCTCTCTATATACCACCCAGATAAACAACTAAAACATCTTATCGGACAAAACAACAACAACAACAAACAAACAAAAAGGCAGTGTAGTGGGCAGGGAGGGTGTACGTGTCCTAGGACATGTAGAGAAAAAGCAAAAGGCCGAGAGAATCATTACCAAGGCTACAAGATGAGCAGCTGGAAAAAAAAAGAAAAATCAAACATTGAGTAAACGCTAATCTGACTTGAATGTTCTTTGGGAGTTTTTTTTTTTTTTTTTTTTGGAAGTAACACATTTGAGATTTTTTGTTTTTTAGTGATCGTTGAAGTTTATATGCTAGAGAACAAACTAGCAAATTTCGATGTGTTTACTTAGGTGGTCTCTGCAAATGACTAGCTAACTATCTTAAATCCAAGTTACAAGTCTGAAGTTCAGGCCAAAAAAAGTAGGGGGCGGGGGGTGTAGGGTGGGGTCCTTAATCAGGTCAGATTAGGATAATATTTGTGTAAATTTTATGAGGGAAATGTTTTTACAGACAAGAAAACTGATTCTGACATTTACCTGAGGATTGTTTCTGAATTTGACTCGGTTGTGTTTGGTCTATGTTGAGTCCTTTTTTTTTTTTTTTTTTTTTTTTTTTTTTTTTTTGAGTCCAAATTTTGTACCATTTTCATATAAAAATATACATTAAAAACTATCTTCAGGAGCAGTGTTACAGTGGTTTGGTGCTAAAATATTCAGTTGTTTAGGTTGTTAGGTTTGCTGCAGATCTTAGCAAGGACACAGTAGTGTGTAAATATTGGCCACCACAAATATTCCAATCATAGCTGACATGCTTATAAGTATTTTTTGATCCTTTATTTTGTATGCTGTTATTAATGTCATACTGTTGACAAAAGTTGGTAAAACATGTATGGCTTTGATCCATTATTGCTAAAATTACTTAACTTGCACTGTTTTCCCAAACTATGGCTTGTTATAAAAGGTTCACAGACACAGAAGGAACATTTAATTCAGGTCTGTGGCGCCCCCATCTGGTTGTCTTGCACACCTATACAGTAACACAGACCTGCCCGTTATGCTTCAGGAGCTAACTGGTCATTGGTGCAACAAAAACAGTAGGTGTGCAACAAAATCAGTTGAGGGCGCCACAACTGGTGTGTGTATATATACACAACTGGCAGATATCCACCAACCCATTATAATATTATTTAGAGAATTGTACTCAAAGTATCACATTTTAACTACTTTAATACAAGATACTTCAATTTGTATGGTCCCATCTAACAGACCAAAACATGAACATGATAAATAGGACATGTGGCTTTACATGGTTATACGAGCTGTTATCACTTAAGGTGTACACACATTTGTTGCCAGGTGTTTTGCTAATATTTGCTGTATGTTGAGTTATTTTTGAGTTACAAGCTGCACATTGACTACTCAAATACCTCCAATTTCTATAGTGGTGTCCCTTGAGAAGATATACTAAAATAGTTGCTGAGGGGGTGCACTCACTTTTGTGAGATATTTCAACTGACGAGCACAACTCAAATGACAAAATCAATACGAGTCACTGAGACGAGTCACTAATTAAGTGTCTTTATTTCAGCTCCAGTGTTACAAACTGTAGCAGCATTTTCACCAAATCAAACTTTTTGTGCATGAAATATATCTTTTATAATAAAAAAAAAATGCTTGGTCTTGTTAGTACTGTAAATGGCACTCTGTGTTCAAAATCCTTCCGGAATTGTGCATAAAGAAGGCAGCCGTATCGGATTCTTCAAACCAAACCAAGGAGGGTTTTCACAATGGAATGAGCCGAGAGCCAGAATGGAGTCTCAAAGAAAATTATGAGAACCACCTGAAGCAACTCTTAAAAAACAAAACAAAACAAAACAAAAAAAGGGTTATGCATCTATCAAGCTATTCATTTTCAGGCTGTGCTGCAATACATGTTCTGAAAAAGCAGGTTATTATAAAACATCTGTAAAAAGCATTTAACACAAGATGAAACAGCAGGGTTTTTTTTTTTAAGTTCCCTTTTAAGGAAACTATTCTTAATAAGATCAGTCTTCAATCTGGCAACACCAAGATCACTATTACATCCAATTTATTATAGATTTACAGTGCCTGTGAAAAAACTGGATAAACTTACACGTCGATTGTTTTTGAGACACATGCATGTTCTTTTGGTTTCGATAAAAAAAAATATATATATATATATAAAATGCAACAACACACAAGAAGTGGACAGTGAATAACTGGAAAAAGGTTCTGTGGACGGAGGAGTCCAAATAGAGAGATGATGTTATTACACTGTTTCACCCCCCACAGTCAAACATGGAGGTGGAAGCCTAATGGATTGGGATTGTTTAGGAAGCAAGGAAGGTTGGAGACTTATTCCAGAAAGAAATCCTGGACCAACATGGCAACCATTCTATATTTAAACGGCATGCAATTCCACCTGGACTGCGGCAATTTAAAACCATTTTGAACATACAACAAAACAATGACTCAGACAAGACAATAATTGTACGTCCAAGCTGTATTAGCATTATTTCGAGAGCAAACAGTCAGCTGAAGTGATATTTAATATGGAATTGCCTGCCTAGTATCCTCACCTAAATCCTGCTGAACTGATCTGAGATGAACTGGATCACAAGGTCAGAAAGAAATCTCCAAATAGTGACGAATACATTTGGCAAGTTATATGTTATACATATCTAAGATATATTTGTATAGTCAAAGTTAACCTTTGGTTCCATGAAATGGCCTAGTTTGTTGCATATATACAAATAACATTCGCATGTCTTTCAAAAACTATAAACGATACTGGTGTTTCCAAACTTTTGACAGGTGGCAAATTTGTAAATCATAGAAAGGCTTAGCTATGTTTACATGCAGCCTAAATAACCACGCAATAATCCATTAAAGACGGCTCATTCAGAGCAATCTAGAGCCAATCATAAAGCATAAAGAGCAATCTGAACAATAAAATTGTGAAAGAAATATGTATTGACGAAGATTATAGTTATGTGAACTTTTGTGTTTGATTCAATTCAGTAGTTTTTTCCATTTACATTGTTTCAGAATAAAACAAACAAAAAAAGTTTTTATTTGCAGGGCCGCCTGAGAAATCCTTCTGACTATCATAAAACGGCTACCAAATGGGGGGAAAACCAAACACATGCTTTCATTCAAATCTCGTTGAACTGCTGCTCATGCTGCATAAGATGGCTGTGTAACATCCTCAGGGGAAAGCACTCTCATCGGGCAGCATCTATGAGCTCACAAATACGTGACATTGGCAATATTTACAGCATTTTCCTTGCTTAGGGGCCCAGGAGTGGGAGCTTGTGAGGCTGGGATTTTTTACTTATGACAATCTGATGCAAAGATGTTCAGCAATTTTAATATTCGAACTTGAAATCTTGTGGCGATGGGGTGGCAACCACTGTAAAACCAACCCTGCAGGTGCACAATCATTTTCTGGCTGCTAATTGAAGCCATAATGGCCTTTTATTTCCAAAATATCTGGCAACCATACCAGCACTGCAGGTGCACAATCATTTTCTGGCTGCTAAATTGAAGCCATAATGGCTTTTTATTTCCAAAATATCTGGCAACCATAATAAGCCTGACATCTGACCTTATATAATGGATGTGTGTGTGTGTGTGTGTGTGTGTGTGTGTGTGTGTGTGTGTGTGTGTGTGTGTGTTTCCTCACTCCTGAATGTCCTGCAATGTTAAATATTGAGCAACTTCTGGCAATTGAGCGTGGTCTTGTTCAAATTGGTGTAAACCGCTGCATGTAAACATTGCTATGTTACATCGATATAAAAGTAAATGGCTTTAGTACTACACAAGGCAGTGAAACGTCTCACCAATAAACATTTCATCCGAGGAAAGAAAAAAAAAAAAAAAAAAAAACACCACAAATAACTCTCCAAACTATTAGTGGAATTTAAAGGAATGTCCATCACATCTGGACAGATGTTTGTGGGACAGAAATAGGAAATCATGACAAAATACAAAGCAACAAATAAAAGACCTGCTGCTAAACAGAAAGGCCTACAATGCCATATTTACATAATCAACTTCACACACACACTTCACAAATGAAATAAAAGCTCCCTGTTTTTAACCCGAATGGGATCAAGCTGCATAGATCATAAAACCACACGATTCCAATTGTCCACAAGGAAATAAAATCATGACTTGCTAAAAAATCTCACATTTAGTTTACAACAGGATTCATGTGGAAATGATTATATACATCAGCAAATGAATAAAATAAAAAAAATTAGATGTGTTGGCAGACTTTGGAGCGTGTTTGGTTGTCTGACATCTGGACATACACGCATGCTCTACGATAAGAGCTGAAAACTGTTGACAAAAAGGGGGCGCCCTTCTGTCATATAATACACTTTTTTTTTTAAGTTTACACCACATTTCCAAGAATGTAATATTGTCGAGTGTGATTTCAGCACTTGATGCTCGAAGATTAAACGGATGTTGTGCCTTCTAAGGAAGTGTAAGCGATGCAAACATTCAAGGCTTGTATATGTGTAGGTTACTAAATGTAGATATACTGTATGTTTAGATTATACTGGCAAAAATATATCAATAATAATATAATAATAATAATAATAATAATCGCAAGGCCACTTACAGATTTACACCTGCACGCATTATATATATATATATATATATATATATATATATATATATATATATATATAAAAACAAACAGATATAATTTAACTAAAATAAATAAATCAGTGTTAAAAAGAAATCTGGTCCCGGATTTAAAGAGTGTGTTTATTTCGTGTAACACTTTCAGAGGGAAGTTCTATCTGCACTCTTTCACATACATTAACGTACAGATGCAAACGTTTGGCTAAACTCGCTGTGATTGACACGGGATTTCTTCCATCCCACCCTGTTCCATTCGAATCTTGTTTGTTTATGTTGTGCTGATATGGAATGGAAAGATTTTTGCAAATGAGATCAGTGTTTAGCTTTAAAACAATAAGCATTGCAAAAAGAGGAGGTGTTTCTCCTTCGCTTGTTTGTTTGCTCTCGAACAACTCGGACATATCTCACCGTGTGCTGTTACACGTTTTAGAAAAGGACGATAAAACGGAATGAACAATGGCAGCTGGAAAAAAAGGATTTTGTATTTTAAAGGTCCACTGGGGAATTGTTTTTTTTTTCATCTTTTTAAAAAGAAAAATTCAAACATTTTCAAGAAAATTGGATTTCTAGTCTTTACTAGGGGATAGTTTTTTTTTAAAGCCAATCTTTTATGTTTGAAAAAATTGTGAGGTAAAAAGAGCAATTTTCATTACAGAAAACAGCATAGAAAAACAAAAACATCATATGAGCATCGTCTATGGAGCGGGAATTTGGTTTTTTGAATGTGGCTTGGAAAGAGCGATACACTTAAGTTTTTTGTTTTTCTCTTAAACGTGCATATAATGTGTCCTGGACCTACAGTAGTTGCTTTTACTTTCATCTATATGTCAATAATCTTCATTCAGGTATAACTGTATTACAGAAGATGTACGAAATGATAAAATGTTGGCCAAATATGGGTTTTAGAAAGCAGAAATGCTTGTGGGACCTATGATTAAACATGTGAATTTGGTTTTAATTTACTTGAATTATAAGGTAAAATTTTACCGGTTAAATATTAAAGTGTTTTGCCAAAATACATTTTTAATACCCAGCTGCATATCTTTAACATTAAAGCCTCTTGCTGTAGCGCTTATTAGTTCACAAGGTTTAAACTGCAAGATCTCCAAATGTCTGGATATTCATGCCTAGATCCAGTCCACTTATAGTGGAATGCAGCCTGCAGTTGAAGCAAATGTATAATGTAAAGATGGCAAATTCCAATGAAGAGCACTTGTGTAAAATCATAGCTGGTCAAAACAAACCAACAAAAAATTAAACCTACAGGACTTCCAACATCCCAAAAGGAAGAAAGTACAAATGTCCTACATATAAACACACAGACAAGGGGGAAACATGTCTGTCTGTTATCACCCAGGAAAAACATCTGGAATGGAAGTGTACAAATGTGTGTCTGGGTCCATGGGCCCTCTGTGAATCCTACCACTCAACACCATTACAAAGAAAATGATTTCATTCGAATCAGATTTCAAATGCTGGTGTTCAATGAAAGGAGACAATTTCACTCCTACTGTATAATCTAGATTTTTGTGCGTGTTTAGCGGTGGCTGTTTCTTTTCCTACGTCGATTTTTGTAACAGCGATAATATCTTCCAATAAATAAAAAAAATAGTAGTTTGAACGGAACCATAGGCGTCCGCCTTTTTGTTGTTCCCGAACTATTCATGTCCGTCTCGTCCTTTCCCGTCCCAAGCTGCTCTCATCGTCCCGGGACAGAAAGTACTTGAAGGACTCGTAGACGGACCAGGCGATGGCCGTTGAAGGCATCTGGTATATGACTCGTGCTTGAACTCCCTTAAAGAAGGCGGGGAAGCCTCCCAGCCTGTAGACCGTCCTAATGGTATTAGCCATGCCTGAGAGTTGTCCGCTGACACGGGCCGAATTTAACGCCACGTCTTCTTGCGTGTTAAGGAGCGTCTTGCAGACGTCGAGCGGTGTGGTGAGGGCGGCAGACACGGCGCCAGCTGCGGCGCCCGATATTACGTGTGTTCCCGGGCGGTACTGCCGCTGTGGGTTGAGCCGTTCTTGCATCAGCTCGTACGTGATGAAGTGCAAAGCCTGAAACGGGATGTTCATGGTGAGCTGCGTGCTGTAGCTCCGGTAGAAGGCGGCCATGCCCTCGTTGCGGCTTATTGTCAGCACGCAGTCGACGAGGCCTCGGTACGGCGAGTTATACATTTGCATGCGCTGCTTCACCACTAAAAAAAAAAAAAGAAATCAGGCCAATTCTCACCTCAGATACTGTTACCAAGCTTACCGGTATTATACCGTATTAGTATCAAATGCCTGACAGAATGAACAGGGAGACCACAGAATATGATCATTACGCTAACCAAAGCGAACAATGCTACTTTACCTTCAGCGGGGTTCATGACCGCATCGTGGAGCACAGTAGCGACACTTCCTGCCACTCCTGTGAGGAAAAGAAGAGCAACATTACTTACTTCTCTACACATGACCTGTACAATAAGGAACGCCGATGCCTTCTGGTCATACGCACCGTTGGCGATGTGGCTGTTTCCGCCGTTCTGAATGATGTCGCTGAGGCTGCGCTTGATTCGCTCGTAGCATGCGAAGTAGAGCGCGTGGGCCGGCCCCGCCCCCAGCACCGTTATGTTGAGGCCTCGGAGAGGCCGCATGAGGCCCTCGGTCATCACGATCTGTTTCAGAGCTCCGTATACACTCCGGTACTGAGCCTTCGGGTCCGGCTGCAAACTCTGCATGCGTGTCTAATAGGGGACAACAAGACACAAAAGAAAATAAGCTTTTCTATAGAAAAATTTACTAAAGTATGGACTGTGGTATGTCGTTTTATATATATATTTTTGGCATCCCTAAATCGTTCTTTTCCAGTAAAACAGTGACATAAAAGTGGTCTGTATAATCAGAAGCATCTATGTTTTTACAGTGGTGCCATTTTCCAGAGCGCAAGATTACCTTGTACGGCACACTCCGGTAAAAATAACCAAACAAATAAACAAAAACAAACAACCAAACAAATAAAATCACCAAAGAATTGAATTGGTGCATCTTTTTAGAATATAACCTCACACACACGTTAGGTATTTAATCACTGAGTGATAAAACATGTTCGCTTTAAAAGATTTTTGTTTAATTATCCATTACCTAAATAACCTGCCTGAGCCTGTTTTACACTCATCCACTGTGCTTCAGGTTTCTGCGCTAACGAGTAGATGGTGCATGAGCTGAGATTAAGAAACAAGTTTGTTATAGGATTATTGTGTATATTCAGGCATGGCTGTCATAAACAGCAGTTTAAAACACACGTATCACGGCAGGCAGCGGCGGCGGGTTTAAGAATAATCCTCTGTGTTCTTTGGGCAATTCCGTCGAATACGGTAAACATGGCAGGGAAGCGTGACGGCGTGTAGACCTCTTCGCTGCTATAATTACAGAGTAAATATTGTAAGGTGGATTACGACTCCTTTGCAGCAAGATTAGTGTCCACGTGTCCCATTTTTCACGTTCGGAAAAAAACTTTGTTTCCTGAGTGTTGAACATGGGATAGAGGTTTAGGTGTGTGTGTGTTGTGGTGTTTTGTAACAGAGTCACCTGCTGGTCTGAACGCCAGTATTTTATGACTCTGCCTGGTTTTGTCTTGTATGTGTATTTTTTCTTGGCTAATACCGAATTCTGAGGTACTGCTACGCCCTGATTGAGTTTTTGTAATTCATTAGCATGCACATGGGACAGACAATCTCCTCAAAATCATGGATATGTGGAAACACAGAGTGGGAAGATAATAAAATCTAAATGCGGGCATCATATCTCGAACTTAAAACTGTTTTTGCCATTTATTTCGTCATATCCAGCAATTACAACACCTACCAGGAAATGAATTGTTATAAAAGTTCTAAAAAACATGACTAGACACGTGCGACGTGTGTAAAACCCATCAGAAGTGCCTACAGTTGAACTCTAGAAAGCTAAAACTCATAAATCTGGGTTATTTTTTTTTATTTGTACAAAAATTCCTATCAATAATACACTTTTAGACACCATAGCGTATCTAATCCATGTTAATTTAGCATCAAGTGCTATTTAATCTATGACATCATAATTATATTTGAGCAAAGCCACTTTAAAATGATTTCGCCTTGTTTGCTAAAGACGTTTGAATCCCAGACATTGAAAAGCATGACTGTTATAACGACAGGATCGGGTTTCTTCGAGAGTGTTACGCGTCTACTCTATTCATCTTTCACATTATAATAAAGACGAGCATTTACAAGCTTTGTACATACGACACCGGACAAAGTTTTACAACTGTTGAAATGACCTAATAAAGTTGCACAGCTAGTTGAAATCTGATTAAAAACGCGAATCAGCGGTTATTTTTCCTCTGAAACAAGCGTAAACAGAGCTCAAATGCAAATTTGACTCATTTTAGGGTGTTTGGAAGTGATTTTTACCTCAGGTGATGAGCCTCAGGGATGTTGGTGATGCTCATTATTAAGGATCAAACTCAATTTTCATTTAAAATGTAGAATAATTTAAAACATGCCAGTTTCCTCATAAATAGATCGGGTTATCACTGTATAGACTGCTCCATTTGTACTTGTGATTGAAATCAATATGGAAAAGAAAACTATATTTCAGTAAAGGAAATTGTGCAGGTTTCAGATGGATCATAAAAAAAAAAAAAAGTTTGATTTTGCCTTATAGATTTGATTAAAAAAAAATACAGAAAAGGAAAAAAGTCAGTCTATAAGCCAAGAAATGGGGGAATCGGAGATTATTTACAGAATGAGCACAAATCTCCACAAGGACACCCCAAAATCTAATGGAGCATCTTCCCAGAAGAGTGAGGGTCGTTATAACAGCAAATAGGGACTAAATGTTTAATGGGATGTTTACAAAGCACATACTAATCTTGTTTCGGTCAACAAACGTTTGTCCATATAGTATATATGTTTGTGTGTGTGTGTTGTGTGTTTGTGGGTCATACGCCAATGGTCCAGTGAGATAACAGCACACGCCCTGACACTCCTCCAGACTCTCCCACGTGCTGATTAGCATGCACTACTGCACAAGGTTAACAGCTAATAGGTTAAAAACTATTTTCAAAAGTGCTCACCAACAGCCTGGAGAAGCAATTCGGACCGAATCAAGTTCAATTCTATGAAATTGGAAAGCTGATGAAATAGCGTAAACTCTGTGGACATCAATCACAGCCGTGGTAGTAAATATACATACAAAGCAGTGCAGCTGTCTACATCTAGACAAAAATAACTACTACAACGGCATCGAGCTTAAAAAAGTTTTACTGAGTGTGCCACGTGCGGCTTTTTAACGTCTGACACTATTGCTCAATAGTTCACATTGTACAAAGGTTGTACATTGAAAGCTTAAGGCCGTCACACTTTTATACACACACAATAGGATTAGCCAATTCCTGACTTTTTCCTCCACGTCAGAAATACCAGTTGTGTCGCTCCGCCGGACTTTTACTACAAGTGGAAGTGCTGTCATTCGCTTACAACACATTGTGTTGGTTTTGGCAAGCGTCAGAGCTTTGATGTACTTGCCATCGAAAAAAAATAATAAAAGCAATCCAAAGCAGAAAGAGGTTTTAAAGAATTTGGCACGCTTCTGTACAGTTTTCATTGTTCCTCTTTAAATGTCAGAAAGGCTCTGATTCTCTGATTTGCAGTCATTATATTAAAAAAAAGAACAAATAAATACCTTGCTTACTGACCCCCCACTCCCCCCAGCTATTGTATACATTGAAATGACAATGGACGCATGCACACAGACACGTACACAGCGTTTAATCTCATTCGCACATCTTTTCTTGATTTTTAAACTGGCAAATCCTGCTAGTCACTAGTCCAGTATCAGCAACACTTCCAGTGTATTAAATATGGATTTGCTTCCAGTAACAACACTTTTGTATGCAACTTATAGTACAGCGATGTGTTAACCATTATAGATGCACTATTGGAATAATGCTATACAATATCATGTAGGGTAGGTGATAGCTTATTGTTTAGGGCAATGGATTTTGGATTTTCAAATCCCAGAAACACCAAGCCTGGCCCCGGAGCAAGGCTCTTAGCTGATCAGTTGTATGAATGAAATAAACACAAGTCGCTCTGGATAAGAGTGTCTGCCAAATGCTCTAAAATGTAAATAATGTTGTGGAATGTCCTGAGGCAAGTTCCCGCTTGATGAATCTGACAAGTCAAAAAAAAAGAGAGTAATTTACAGCTTTACATCTGGAACTCTTGTAGATTTGACTGTTACAATAGAAGACCCTGGAGAGTCCTTCAAAAAAAAAAAAAAAGATTATCTTATTACAGTGCCTAAACTTTTTAAACGAATGGTTCACCACTCTCTATATCTGAGGTCTTGTTTTCATCGTAATTTAGACCTTTTGCTCTCCTGTTATACTTCATTTATCGTTGTCTTATTTCTTAGTCAATACTTATGATAAAAAATATAAAGCAATTTGGTGGATCAGCATTTCAATACATACACATAGAGACATTACAGCCCACTTCCTTCCAGATGAACTCCAACCCCCACTCAGTTTATTAAGCACCTATCCTGGCTTTGTGCTGTCCAGACACGTACTATGTTCTGGTCGACCCACACCACAAGCTCATTCTGGCAGTGATGAAGGAAACGTTTGCACAATAGGCAAACGAAAGCAGCGATGAATAGCCCTCATGCCTTATCAGACACTATGTCATATTTCCAGCCCTTGCATTTGAACGCTACTAGGAGTCTGTGGAACTTTGTTTCCAGCACCAGCTTTTGTAAATAGCCTTCACCTTATCCAAAAAAAAAGCTCACAGGATCATGGAGATGCATTTTCCTAATCCAAAACTATGTTCACTGTTCACCGAGTTCAGCACGAATATGAATGAGCTGTCGTTTTAAATGACCTGAACTGAGGATTCATGTTGAAAAAACATTTGTAATGGTTACAATGGGAACTATATTGATTTTAATGAAAATAATAGTGTGACTCTGTGGGTGTTTATTGGTAAACGTCGATACCATTACGGATATATTTACAGGATGCCAATAGCAACCATCAGGACATCATTATGCATGCAGATTTGATTTGATAATAAGAAACCATTAAGTAATAGGTAATGGTTTGTAATGGAATTTGTATTGGAAACCATTAATGTCAATATTCGTGGTTTCTATTGTTATTTCCCAGCAGATCTGGTATATCTTGTTTCCGATATTTTAGCTACGTTGAGGGTTTTTACACGTCACAATGTTGCGAAACGTTGTACTACTAATTAACTGTATACACATTAACTAGATAGGTGAGATTTTTCAGAACCAGAAGTTGTGAAACGCTGACGAAACCGATCGAAATATGGCCATGTTATGGTTAAACGTATAAAATGAAGATGTTATCAGGCAGAAATATTTACATACAACGCGCGGACAGAACCCGAAAAGACCCTGAGAAACAACTTGCTGACTTTTTGTTGTAACCAGGATGTGCTACAATATAAAGTTTGTTATAAGACAGTTGGTGTCTTATACATGTTTTTAGCCAACTCAGTTTCTAAAACAACCAAAACAGAGGATTGATAATTATCCCAATGGAGATCATTTGACCACCATCTGATTCGGCTCAGAAGTGTGCAACAAAAACAGCTCCATTAATAAGAAAATGTCAGTATCGGATCATTACCCTCCCTCTTAATGCATTTCTCTTTGAATTGAGGCTACTTTGTGCAGCAGACGAGGGTTCCAGAGGATACAGAGCGAACTGAAGAACTACAAGGATGGAATTGGACTGTAATTAATATAAACAGACTGCTCAATGGTTAAGGACTGCATAAATATTTGAGCATTTGTGCACCCATCACGGAAAAGCAAACCTCAACAACGACGAAACTGTAATGAACGGACATTCGATAGCATCCAAATGAGGATGGGGGTCCCTTTTGAGGCTGGTTCCTTTCAGGGAGCTTTTTTTCCTGCCACTGTAAACACTGGCTTGCTCATTAGGGATAAACTTATTAGGCAAATTGTATAACTTATTTATCTCTGTACAGCTGCTTTAAGACCATGTCAATTGTAAAAAAAAAATTTTAAAAAACGATGTACAATATAAATTTAATTTCATTCTAATTGGATCAGTATTGAATCAGTATCAGACGATACTCAGACATGCGATTTCCATATAGTTTTAAACGGAATGGACGTTAACAGGACTACCATGGAAGCAGGTATTGCTTGATGGAGCTAGAAGTAGGTGTGAAGGGTGTGAGGCATGAGAACACTCAAAAGTAAGCGCACCACACACTCATTCAGAATCATCCAGATCCAAATACGGCCCCTTTTGAGTCTGGATCCTCTCAGGGTTTCTTCGTCAAAGCATCTCATAGGGCATTTCCTTGCTTTTATCATCCCTGATTTCCTATTTGAAGATCGACGTACAGGCACTTACACATAAATTTACATTTTATAACCTATTTATCTCTCTAAAGTCGCTTTGGCACAGCGTCCATTGTTAAAAGCGCGACACAAAACACATAGAATTGTAAGCTGATCTTTCTCAGTTTAGTATCGGATCAGAATCAGAAGATATCGGTAATGTTTTGTAGTCTCGATGGGGATGCGGTAGTTTCTAATCTAGTAGTTTCACGGTGGTTATGTTGAGCACTTTTGCAGTCACTAGTCTAAGATTAAATCCTGTTTGAGTTTGTTCAGGGTCTTCAATGACATGTTCCACAGCTTTAATGACACGTTCTAAAGGGTTCTCAGTGTGAATGAGTGGAAAAAAAACAAAGCCTCCCCAGACAAAAGCCCATGCTCAAGACCTAGCTGTAGGTTCACTTGATCTTCAGGTATGATCCCTGCTATGAAACATGCACGAGGAGAAACTGTGGCAAAACAGGAAACGACGTTTTTGGGATACAAAACTCCAGAAGGGTCATCAGATATAACTTTTTTAGTTTTTACTATTATTTCAATCAATAATGATGTGAATGTTATACACTTGTTAAGGCTATAGTTTGTAAATGTATGTATTTTTGTTGTTTATTTCTGGAACGCCGGAAGGAAGGTCATCATGAAGGGAAGTCCTGAAGGTAAAAAGGAACTGTCCTGAACATGGAGTGTGTGGACTTGTATTCTACTTTAACTTGTTATATTGGAGTAGAAAAGTCATAAAGACAAACAACGCTCATTTGCTCGATGCACCAAAGTTCTCGAGGAGTCAGTCACACACACACACACACACACACACACACACACGGCGTCCTGTAGTGGTGTAAGTGCTCTAAGAGAAGCTGGACCGCCTCCTAAGGGCCGCGTCCTAAACCGCGATAAACTGAATACTTAGTGCACTAGGTAGGGCAGATCATTGTGCTGCGTGAACAAGCCTTATGTAGGGAGGGAACGTCGATTTCGGACTCACCCATGTCTCGAAAGTTAGAAGCTGCCATGTGCATGTTAAAAGCGCTGGGTTTTACCTTCACGGAGTCCACCGGGTACATGACCGTGTGCTCCAGCACTCCGGCCACCGCGCCGGCCGTCATGTGCGTGCTGAAGGACACGTGCACAGGCAAAGTCTCGTAGCTGTCGTCCTCGGAGCCCGCACCGTCGCCTTCACCTTCTCCTCCGCCCTGCAACTCCGACATCTCCAGGCTCGCCACCACCGGCTCGGCGCGCAGCTCCATGCAGTCAGCAGCCTCTGCTGGGGGGGGGCACCGTACACTACTCCGTGTTTTTTATTTCCACACGACACGCTTGTACACAACCCTTACAAAACACTCGCACAGACGCATGTACACCAGCCCCAAGTCGGCGCGTGCAACCCGGAGTTACGGAACGTCGTGTGACGTCATTACGGTCAGCGACGACGTCGCGCCGAGCTGAGCGAATCAAAACACGGTAGGCGGAGCGAGAGATCTGTGACGAGATACGATTCGCAAAACTCAAACAAGTGCGATCGGTGAATTTTTTTTCTTTTAACTATTTATCTTTATTTTTTCTTATATAACGTTGAACGTGGTAGAATCTCTCGTGATTTATACACGTGAATGGGATTTCACGAAATCAGGGAAGTCATGGGTACTCATGTTAACTCAGTACTCTGAGTAAACATGATCCAATAACTCAGTACTCTGAGTAAACATGATCCAATAACTCAGTACTCTGAGTAAACATGATCCAATAACTCATCACTTTCAGTAAACATGATCCAATAACTCAGTACTCTGAGTAAACATGATCCAATAACTCAGTACTCAGAGTAAACATGATCCAATAACTCAGTACTCTGAGTAAACATGATCCAATAACTCAGTACTCTGAGTAAACATGATCCAATAACTCAGTACTCTGAGTAAACATGATCCAATAACTCAGTACTCTGAGTAAACATGATCCAATAACTCTTCACTCTCAGTAAACATGATCCAATAACTCATCACTCTAAGTAAACATGATCCAATAACTCTTAATTTTAAGTAAACATGATGCTCGTCAAGATCGAGAAAAATGCAGGGTCGTGGTGGACCTGGGTATGAGGTGGGAAAATGACCAGAAATTCAGTCCAAAAACATGAACCATTATCTCAGGATCTTTATGGCCACAATATTGTTTTTTTACACGCATCGTACAATACGTTCCTAATAAGTTTCACATTCACGAATTGGCATGTTTTTTTGGGAGGTGGGAGAAAACCAGAAAACATGACGGAAAACCCACATGGACATGGAGAGAACATGGGAACTTTGCACGGACCATAACTAGAGCTCAGGCTTGAAACGAGGACCCTGGAGTTATAAGGCAGCAGCACAGTGCTTTATTGTAAAATGATCCGAATGATTTCTCCGAGGGTTGTTTTTTTGAAGATATTTTAAATCCACATTTTCATCATTGTTAGTGTTTGGTTTAAATGTTCCTGCTATTTTTACGGCCTGCTTGTAGATCTCCGGCAACATTTTGTGTTCTGTTCTCTAAATGTTATGCAATTGTACTTCCTCTGCCGGCATACACAGGAAAATAAATAATGTCCACACCACAGACCAGGCCTTTCTGCGAAACTGGGAGCGAATTGGCTGAACAACACTTGACAATAATTAGCACTACGTAAATAGTCTAGTCTAGTTTCCTTTCCACGTGTAACCGTCATACAGAGGATAACAATCTTTCGAATTATGATCCAGAGAAGCTCTGACACACGTTGGGTGTGTTGGGTGGAGCAGCGGGTCTGTTGAGGGTGGGACTGTAGATTAGAGGGGCTGTGCTCTTCTTATCAGGCCTCCTGACACTATTGGGAGCAGCTTGAGTTCCTTCCTGCATTGTTCTACAGGCCCAGTTGACAAGTTTAATAAAGTCGTTTGGTTGTGAGCATGAACCCATGTGTCCACGGTACATCTCGTGCCTAATAAGTTTCCAGTGTCAGAATGAACTTATTAATAATTATTTTGCTTAATATGTTGCATAACCACTGGATTTTATATATATGTAAATAGGCATAACTGTATGGCCCCCAATCAGGCAAATGATATCTCTGAGCCCACCTGCCTAATTTTGTGTTGGTCCCCCTTTTGCTGCCAAAATGGTCCTGAGCTGTCGAGCATTAATTTCAGCAAGTTGAGCTACAGTAGGTTGTCATTTATATATGTTTTTTTTTATATAGAAACATAATTTTCTGTACTGAACTTACAGCCTGTTAATCAATAATTCCTGATTTATATACAAATTTCTGAATGAGCGACAAAACAAACATGACCCACTTTTGTTCCTGTGGTCCCGTTTCTTATCATACATCACATGAGCAGATCATATGATTTAGCTCAGAGGGACTGAACGAAGCAGTGCCATGAATTTTTGAAATGGTGATCGAAATCCGGTGCCACAACAGTACTGTCACTGCCTCAGAGCTCCAGGGTGGTTCCTGTTTCGTTCCTGAGCACAGGATTCAGTTTAGAGTTTCACATGTTCTTCTGACCGTATGGGTTTCCTCTGGGTTGTTTGGTTTCCACCAACCTCCCGAAACTTCCCAGAACTTCCAGGTGTGAATTAGTGTAAAAGTTTGTGATGGATTGGTATTCTGTGCAGGGTTTTATTCTGAGGATAAACAATGGAGCCACTGTGACTGGACACTGTCTAGGGTAAATTGTTTATTAAGGCTAAACAAATGAATATTGAGGTCATTAGCAGATCTCATTAATATAAAAAATGACTATCATGGACTGCCGTAGCATTTGAAATGGACTATTTACAGAGCCAATATATGCTGTTCCAGTCTACACTGGAGCTGAATAGGACAACACACCTTGGTACACTATTCAGTGACGCATTACCATGTTAAACAGGGTTGTTAAGCTGGGAGGAACCTCTTCATATGCATCAATTAGATGGTATATGATGTAATTCATGAATTCAGTTTGCTAAAGAAATTTGATCTGAAACCCCAAACAGCGTATTGGTTCCCTGTGCAGCTTTTTGAATTGAACAAAACGATTTTCATTCACCATATTAGTCTGGTAGCATAGATCATGAATTTGTTCAGGAATTTAAGAACTGAATTGTTTTATTCGTTTATGTTTAGTCACAATAATTAATTGGTGTATATTTTATTATATAACTGCAAATGAAAGCCGATTCTAGATATCTGACGCATAAATTCATTGTACACTTACAGTAAGAACTCAAACAAACATGTAGGTGAAACACAGTAAGAAAGACAGAGAGAGAGAGTGAGAGAGACAGACTCAGCATTCACAGCATTCACTTAACACCACCAAAACTGCAGCTTCACACCAACCACGTTCACCTAATCCACTCTGAATGAACAAATCCTTCTCTAGGTCATGGCAACCGCCCAGAAAACAGACCCAGAATGCATTTGCAAATGTATGCGTTTTCCTTAAAGGGAAACTTTTAGGTAAGTAATTTTACCACAGTTCAGTAGTAAATCATCTCCAGATGATTTAATAATTGGCGGGGAAAGGTTCTATATATTCCCAAAAAATATTAGTTTCATTCTTGCTACACATTTCTTTTGTTGCTGTAATCATGTACCTCAGCAGAGATTAAACTTTAAGAACCTAAAGCATTTCCTAAAGTGCTTATGCTATAATAGACTCCTTTAGAAGTCTGACTGTGCAGCTAATACTCAGTTCTGCCTTTCTTTCTCTGCTGATCATTGTTCCTTTTATAATACATACAATAATTTTTTTTATTTCTAGTACAAGATGTTTGTGTCTGAGAACAACATGTACACTGATAGTATGTATTAGGAGTGATATATCAGTGAAGGGTGAAAAATTCCTTGATATGTCTTTAATATGATTCAGAAAAAAAGAGTAATTTGTTCATTTTTTAACTGGACCCGCATGAGAAAAGCATCACAAAATCCCCCCAGGTTATGTACAGGAAACAGATTTGAGTAGTTCACTTCTCGACTCTTCTAGTACAAGTCGTTCATTCTTTTGTCATGTGACTCCCACTGACACTATGCATGTACTATACTATGCACTACGCATACTATACATTACATACACTATGCATACACAAACTATTGGAACTGTAGTCAAAGTTTGTGTATGTAGATGTTTCAAAAATCAGATCGCTTACTAAAAATTTTGCATTTTATTTTATTTCTGATCGAAGAAACTAAATGAACTAAATGACAAAAAAGATTCGTTCATTTTGATTAACTTCTTCTTCTTCTTTCGGCTGCTCCCATTAGGGGGCGCCACAGCGGCCCATCCGTCTCCATACCACCCCTGTCCTCTACATCTGCCTCTTTTACACCAACTACCTGCATGTCTTCCCTCACCACATCCATGAACCTCCTCCTTGGCCTTCCTCTTTCCCTCTACCTGGTGGCTCCATCCTCAGCATTCTTCTACCAATATAATTCATGTCCCTCCTCTGCACATGTCCAAACCATCTCAATCTCGCCTCCCTCACCTTGTCACCAAAACATCCTACATGTGCTGTCCCTCTAATAAACTCATTTCTAATCTTATCCATCGTCGTCACTCCCAACGAAAACCTTAACATCTTCAGCTCTGCTACCTCCAGCTCCACCTTCTGTCTTCATTTTGATGAACGAGATAAAAAAAAAGTCACTAAAAATGATCCGATCTTCCCATCACTATTATATATTTGATAGAGATGCACTGGGTTACAACCAGTTATAGATTTGAACCTGAAACATTTAGCAATTCCCTTCAAAAAACAAAACAAAAAAATCTTTATATGTTGTATAGCACATCCACTGAATTCTGATTGGTCAGAATTTGATGTTCAACTAAATCTTAACTACAAATGAATGATGTGGTTCCTAAATAAGCAAAAATGCTAAAAAGGTAGCAAAAAAAAAAAAAACACTTCAGGACACATTCTTATTGAAAGAATCAACTTCCGGGCTGTAACAGAAACTTCGATTCACTGAGACGTCACACCATTTCTATAACCTCGAGTGTTTCATTTACTTGTATTGAAGATGTATTGAAGTAAAACTCTAGTGGCCCTGGTTTTAGGGGAGACGGCAGGAACACACAATGGGTATATTGTTTTCTGTCCTCTGAGGGAGCTCAGTGCTGACTCATGCTTTGTTGTCTCTGAGTGCTCTCGTATCTCTGTATGGTGAGCTTGGGGCGGAGATAAACGGCCCCTCTGTAGCAACTCTATTCAATATGAACAAGTGACCAGTTCAGAGCTGAAGGTTTAAGGCTGAAAATCAAAATGGCTTTATTTTCCCCCAGGCTGTTTACAATAAACACGGCTTACCTCAAGGCATGGTAATGTAACATATGAAGTGCTCGATTAGGCATTTACTTTCGCTTGGCCGATGTACCTTCACACAAGTTTTGCTTTGTGGTCTCCATCAAAAACACGTCCTCATGCTTGTATTAATAGGAGAAGGTCTAAAAATACTATCAAAGCTCAAATCCTGTCAGAGATGTCAGTATTGTTATTCGGTTGTTACAGTAGCCAGAACAAAACCAGACAAAGCATTATAGTGCATGAAAATGGACAGGTCTAAACTATTTATGGAGAAGCAAGATGACAGGAAGTTTATGAGGAAGATAATATCCATGTATTTTTTTTAGTTGGTTGACTTTGGCATAAAAATCAACACTTTGGGTGTATATACTGTTTGTGTAAAATACACATATACACTAACAGTCAAAAGTTTGGACACACCATCATTTTCAACATTGTACATCAATACTGAAGACATCCCAGCTATAAAAGAACACATTAAATGATGTGGTAAACAAAAATCTGTTTAACTACCCAAAATATAATTTATATTTCAGATTGTCCAAAGTAGCTACATTTAGCTTTGATGACATTTAGATTCAAAGTCATGCCGTCCCGTCTGGTCTGCACTTAGAGGGACCATTATTTGTTTTCCAAAAGCACAATGACCCCAAACACCTCTAGGTTATGTAAGAGCTATTTGTTCAAGAAGGAGAGTGACGGAGTGCTGCGTCGGATGGCCTGGCCTCCACTCCATCTAAATCCGGTTTGGGATGAGTTGGGCCAGAGAATGAAGGAAAAGCAACCAACAAGCACTCAAAACTTCTTGGACCTCCTCAAGATTGTTGCAAAACCATTCCAGGTGACGACCTCAGGTTACTGACTGAGGGAATGGCAAGATTGGGCAAACGTGGCTACTTTGAATGATCGAAAATATAAAACATTCTGGGTTGTTTTACACGTTTTTATTTGCTACATCATTTTATACGTGTTCTTACTTAGATTGGATGTCTTCAGTATTAATGAACAATGGTATAATAGAAAATAATACAAATGCATCCAAAATTTCATCTGGTACTATCTGTATAGTAGCTATTACATTAGAGTTTGGTCTATGAGGTTAATCTGACTGGATCAAATATACCAGAGTGACCAACAACTGGGTCACAACCCAGGACCAGCCAGGGGCGGTATCGCTACCAGAACGCAAGAACATTAGGGAGAAAAACGTGGTAAGTGCTGTGCAAAACATTAGAGACCATTGGTGTATACAAATTGTTGACACCATATGACTGATCCAGATGACGACACTGAATTATTGAGTCCCTGTGCATTGCAGTAAGTTTCTTTCTGTAGAACCAGACCAGGAGGTGGAAAGAGTAATAAAATATTCTACTCAAGTAAAAATACTGTTACTTCAATGAAAGTTTACTTAAGTACGAGTATTTACTGGACTAAAAATCTCAATTGAAAGAAAAAAGAAATTTTCCACACTTTTTTTTTTAAACAGTGGGGGGTTCAAATGTAGTTCTAAAAGGACAAGGGGATGTAAACCTCATCTCGTTGTTTTTAATTGAAGGAACATGTTTTTAATTAAAGGAAACCTACTAATTAATCCGACTACAGTCCATGATTTAAATCTTATGTGAGTTATGCACTTCAGCAGCTAAAGAAAATCTCCTGTTATAATATGAAACCACTCAGTGCAGTAGTTTCTTTTTGCATTATTATTATTATTTTATTTGTATTTTTTTTTTACTTGGTAACGGATATGATTGAAAATGTAGATATATACAATATTTCAAACAAAACATACTGAAGTAATTTCAAAGATTAAAAAAAAAATACTTAGAAGTAGAAGTACACCTGAAAAAAAAAAAACAGTAACGTGAGTAAATGTAATTCTTTACTTTCCACTTCTGCATTTACACGTTAGAGCAATTTAGAATAACCAATTGGCTACTGCGATTGGGGGCAACCTGGAAAACCCAAACTATGGTCTCCTGAGGTCGAGATCGCTAGCCAAGGCACAATATTTGAAGAGTTATTCATTATTTCTTTATACCTGATGTAAGAAAAACACTTCTTGTCAGTGTATCTGGAGCGTTGAACCCGGCTGTAAACTCACAGACAGTAGGCTCAGGTCACAGGGGGATCGGTTCTTTCCTTTCAGATCGTCTCTCCCCAACCTGACCTCCAGCATACAGGAGCCACATTACAAACATGACCTCAGCCAGACCCCCTGTGGCCAGGACACACACACACACACACACACACACACACACACACACACACACACACACACACACAAAACACAAAGACTTTTGGGAATGCATCACTCCAAAAACATGTTTTTCTCCTGGAATAGGCCATCTTCATGCCTTTATGTGCGATCCGCTTTATTACTCAAGTCGTAGTACATCAAGGTGGGAGGAAATCTCCTAACAATTTTTTCTATTTAATTCAATGTCATGTAAAGGTTTCACAGGGTCTTTGAAAAACATATAATAATATATATAATATAAAAATATTTGTCATTCACGTTACTATTTCTTACAAGTAGGGTACCGTCATACGTGATATCGATATCCATCCGATCAGTTACCATGTCTTGGCCAGTAGAGGGCAGTCAGGAGACAGTTTGTGTACTACAAGTAGTGCAAATTATTTTAATACTGTTATCTTTTTTTTCTATTAAAACATTTCTAATATCAACTTTCTCATATGATTTCTCGAGGAAAATCATGTCTCATACCTCACTGCTTAAAGCAGTCATTTTATTCACAACAATGTGCTTGTAATATATTTATATTATGTTAGGCACAATAAAATGTCTGCTTGTAGGAGAACATTTAAATGAAAATGTACGCTTCTTACATATAATGTATTAACTTTGAATACACACAGGCTACTATTACTGTGTATGTCAAGAATAAAACAGTCTGGTACAGTAACCTCCACTCTTCTGGCAAGGTGTTTCACTAGATTCTGGAGTGTTTTTTGTCAGAGTTGTGTGAGCCATAAGAGTCTCAGTATATTCAGGTACTGATGAAGGTGAGGTGAGGAAGACCTGGGTGCAGTTTTCCAATTCATCCCAAAGGTGTTCAATAAGGTTAAGGTCAGAGCTCTATAGCAGGAGATCATTTACTCCAACCCATGTAAAGCATATCTTCATGGAGATGGACCAGGTTTGGGGCTTCTAGGTGGAAAATTTCATTCTACCACTTCTAAAGACGTCATACACAATTGTGTGCCTCCACATTGGTGATGACCTTTTGGGGAAAGAACCTCATATGGCTGGAAAAATCAGGTGTCACAATACCTAGTCTTAGGGTGGTGTGAGCCCGAGAGAATAAATTACTCTGATCACCCAATAATTTATATTTATTTTACAAAAACAGCATGTCCTTAAATGTTCGAGCAACACATGCGAAAGGTTTTTTTTTTTTCAATCATCATTTATGTTCAAAGAGATAAATTGTCATTCTATAAACAGTCACTCTCTCAAAATGAATAGCATTAATAGTGTCCAATCTTTTTCACAAAGGGCTGCTGTAGGTGGAGGTTTATACTCTAATTAAGGATCCCACCTGATAGTCGTTGAATATGAAAATCATTAGATTTAAACAGGGAGAATTTGGTGTGGATACGGGGACCCTCGTGGAAAAAAAACTGGACACCCCTGGTCTAGACTTTTGTGGAAACAAAATTGATAGGATTCCATTAACTGTTAAATAAACGTCTCCTTACAAAACCCTGCACAATAACAGTAATATGCTTATTTTTCAATCTACGGCGCTCTTAGAAGAAACCCATATTTAATTATTTTAATGTTTTTAGTTTTGTCTCTGCTGCAAACTGCATGAGAAACAAATTCCACAGACATTTGTTAGTTTTATATTTGTTCTTTAGGCCACGTAAGAAAAATGGAAAGGACACTGGAAAATCAAGTTTTGGTTTAATGGATGTAAAATAACATCACTTCTTTAAAGAAACGGTTTCCACATGCATGTTACGGTCAGTGCTTGTGAACGACGACTTTTGATTATTGTTTCTGCGGGTTTTTGAGGACAGGAGTTTTGAGTGATATTAAACCCGATGGTAAGAACATTCTCTCTCTTTTGACTCTTTGGTAAGTTATTAGTAGTAAATGATCCACAAATCTGATCTGAATAAATATGCAACGGGAGATATACCGCTGTGGAAATCCCCAGCATCCGGAGGCAAGTCTAAACGAGGAGAGGAAATACCCGGTGTGTGTTCCTTTTCACGAAAATATTGCACTGCTTTTCTTCATACTTCAATTAGGACCGAAAACTTACAGCCATCATCGAAGTACTATTAAATAACTCACAAAAAAAAAAGAGATCAAACCGGCACCTGGAAAAGTATTAAAGAAAAGAAAGAATGAAAAAATTAAAATAAAAGCTAAAAACACTGATCTAGTAAAGCTAGGGGGGAAAAAAACGAGTCAAATAAATAGTAATACAGTGCAAATACTACAAAACAGTCCAAATACTAATTACTGTGACTAGTACTCTCAATTACCACACACACACACGCACGCGCACGCGCACGCACACACACACACACACTGGTACCATTTGTGGACACTTCTTTCTGAAGGGAATGAAGTAAAAAAGGAGGAGGCTAACAGTTGATTCATAAAGAAGTCGCATTCGATGTAAAAGTTCAGATTGTAAGAATGAGCCAAAATCCTACTGACTGAATAGTGAAATCTGAGGACCATAGTTTAACTCCTTTACCCATATATTCTGGGCTGCTATAGAAATCAAGGTAAAAAAATAATATAGGTTCTGTAGCCTGGCTACCATGTCCTGATTTTGCCTTTGCCAGGAATCAGCTTCAAGTTTCAAGGCGTTTGATAAATTTAATCAGCATCATTCGAAGCTTGATAGAATATGGCAATTAACTCGTCATATTTAACTTTGTCCCTCACAAGTTTTAACTCATGAGCACCTGTGACGTGGCAAAATCATCTCCGAATTTGGTATGAATAACACAATACAGTTTGCAGTTTGGCTCTGGTTGAACCACTGATCCAAAATACCCATGGATGATGGGCAGCTGATGCTTCCTTTCAGAGAGTCTAGTCAGAGAGAAACCAAGACATGACAGGCCACATGTATATGTAAATTTAGAAAACATTGGTTTTACATTTCTGCATAAATAATCAATCAATCACAATGTGTGATTATTCCCCCCCCCCCGTCTATCTCACCTTCTGTACCACTTGCACGCTTTTTACATTTTAAAGTAACCATTATATGTGGTACTACCACCTACTGGCCTGGTTTGTAAGCTCTAATGTAAGCTTTTTGGTGGAGATATTTTCAGGTAAGAAACATGAATTTTGTTGTAAAATAAAAAGAAAATAAATCCGTATATTTGTGGACAAGGCCTTATATCACTGCATGTGCGTACACAAATAAACCTCATGCAGACATCGCGTTCAGTACTTTTCACATTGACTACATTTAAAGACAGCAGAAGTTGTCTGTAAAATGTTCTGGAATCGTGACGTCCGGCTGACCAGGCACTCTGGAGCAGTCTCAATGAAGAACGATTGCACTGAAAAGCATTTTTCCGCCGGCCTTTCGACTATTTAAAGTCGTTTGTCAACATTAACATGAAAAAAAAAAACATCGAAGACCGTTCCCAACAGTACAGGGCCTGGGAAGGAAGTGAGGTCAAGATTCGTTCGAAAACCAGCAGTTCCCAAATCACGTCGGATGATAGATGGGACTTTATTAAAAGCCCTAAAGGCATCGGAGAGGTGCAGGATTCACAGGGCTTGACATTTATTTATTTTTTTATTGCTCCGATTGTTCCCTTAGAGCGATTTGATTTGTTTATGTCCTATAAAGTGACAGGAAGATCCGGAGAGCCCAGTCCTTCCTCGAGCCACTGAGCGGAAGGCCCCCGGTTCAGCAAGGCTCTGCGGTGGATGCGCCTCAGTCGGAGCAAGTAGAGCATGATGGAAAGTAGCACCACCATGAAGCAGGCCAGGAAGAGATAATGATTATTCATGAAAATGAAGCCACGGTGCCAGTGTGAATGCGAGCCCTTCAGACTCTCCTGCTGGATGTCCCTGATATAAAAGAAATTGGGGTTTTATATTAACACGAGTGTCTCATACAACCCACAATTTCAAAGCAGTATAATTATGATTGTAAAAGCTTTATAGTTATACAGTTGGCCAACTAGAAAAGTATGTTTACTCCTCCAAATATCTGCCTCCCCCCCCCCCCCCAAACAGTTATTCACAATAAAAAAAAAAAGACAACGTATATGAATCTGTGGCCTGGTTTGCACCTAATGTACCTTACCTTAAAGGTAGGAAGCGTGTGCGGTACAAAATGGCTCCCAGAGTCCACTGCACCTCTTTATCATAGACAAGCAATGCGGTTTTCAGGTTCTCATACCCCACAGGGAAGGAGAAACCGGAGTGGAACACCTCGTACACCCACGCTGATTTAAAACACTGGTACCTTTTGAAAGAAGAGAAAAAAACTAGTTTTGTTAGGGCTTGTGATGACTATACTTATTATCTGTGGATGGAAAAAGTAAAGGAACATACTTCAGCCTGTGCAAGTCTGCATGAGAGGCATAAAGGCCACGGTCAAAGCGTTCTCTCAATATTTTCCACTGGGTGGCGCAGTAGTCCTGCAAAAATCGATCAAACTTTGCTCACCAAAGTACCAAAGCAGAGTCAAATCAACTTTATAGTTATGCATCATATATGTATGATGAAAATGAGCGAAAGTGGTCCAAGCTTACCTTTGCAGCATTCGTGTATTTGGTGGAGTTGTAATCTCCGCCCATGCGCAGCACATCCTCTGTGCAGTAGTAGAATTCGGAGAAGCCATAGAACTGGCTGTTGGTGAAGTCGATGTGGGCCTGGTAGACACCGTTCAGAGAAGTGCTGGTCTCGTTGGTGCGGTTAAGGAAGGGCTGCAACTGCAGACGGCACTGCTCGAAATCGCCACTACCGCGCAGGTAGAGCTTCTGAGCGGGGGGACCAACCTCATCCTGGAGGTCCGAGGGTAGGCACGGGTCAAGCACGGGGGAGTCGGGAGTCTCACCGCGATGCTGATCTAACAGCCTGGGGAGGAAAAAAAAAAAAAAAGGAATTAACACATAGGAATTATGAATCATTAGTCGACTATATTTGAATATTTGACAGAAATACACAGGAATATTTCCTTCTTGCTAAAAATACATTTATAGAGTAAAATATATTTTTTTAAGAGGATAAACTGCAAAAACAAACAAACAAAAAATCCAGAAAAAGTGATTCTTGTAGTTTTTTTTTTTTTACTTGTTTTGGAGGCGAGTGCTGCTGACGAGGTTTTCCTCGTATCTCTGGCGCGCTGCGTTTCCACCAAACCCCAGGAACGTCGAGACATAAACGCGGTACACGTGTTCGGTGCGATGAGCGTCACAGCCGAGGTTGAACTCCGCCAGCAAATTCTTAGCCACCTCTTCCTATCAACGTACAGGAAAATCACGAAACCGCAAATGCAAGCAATCAGACAAACGCAAGCATGAAGTGTGAATTGAAAAAGCAAAAAAAAAAAAAACAACAATGATAATAAAAACCCATCGTCATCATCATCATCATCATCAAACATCCTTACTTGGTTAATACATGCGCACTACAAGCCATAAGTGTCAAGCACTGACATTAATAAGCACACACTGGTACACCGCAGTGTTTTTTTTGGTTTTGATTTTCGTGTTAGTGCTGCAAAACTAGCCCATCTATAAAGAACAAGTTGAAAGTGCAAAATCATCCTGCTACTGGGCATGTAAAAAGTAAAAGTACATGAATAAAACAACCTGCTTCTAGATGATCGGATGTTTTAGTGAAACACCAGCCTGTTAGTGAAGAAACAACGTAAAAATAAAGCAGCCCCACAGCCAAACAGTCAAATCAAAGCACACTGCAAAAGGCCATAAGGCTAATCATTTTTCCTGGGAAAATAATTACGCCTTCTAAATGACCTACATGGCCTTCTCGGTCCACAGGGAAAGGCAAAGGTATGATAATCGAGACCCAGAAAGATAAGAGGAAAGCAATGTCAATGACCAAACCAAGCTTTTGGCTGTAAAAATGGAAATTTTTGTAGATAATAACCTGTTTTTGGGAAGCAAAGCTTACAGTTTTGGGCACTTCGTATGCTATCTGAGTGGAGACGCCGCCCATGTCCAACACTCCGGCCGTGCGTCTGCGCACCAACGTCTCCTGCTGGTCTCCACCGGGAACCTGGACCTCCACGACCTCATTGTCACCTAAGAAGACACCGTGATATGAGCAAAGAGTTCATAACAGACCGAAATAAATAAATAAATAAATAAATAAATAAATAAATAAATAAATAAAGATCAGGCTATGCCAAGCAGCAATTTAGGGGGCCAAGCACCAAAATCAGTACATTCACACATCCTAAAGCTTTGTGATTTCTTACAATGTGATTTCTTACACAAAGCCAGGACCCTTTGTAATAAACCAAAAGAAAAATGTGAAAATTTTTAATAAATCAGAATGCAAAAGGTACCTGCTGATCTGAAGCTTGATTCATGTCCTGTGTGCCAAATCATAAATGAAGCTATGACACTTTACTAAGCCAAAGTTCATTAGATTGTGATAAAAAGATCATGCTGATAAACGTTTGACTAAAAATAAACCTCAGAAATAAAGCAGCTGTAAAAGATGGCCTTGGAGGCAGGCAGTGTTCCCAGTACACCGTCCTCAGATAAGACATGTTTCACAAACCAGGTGAAAATCAAATAAAATTTTAGGAGTAAAAAGCAAAGTGAATCATTAGATGAAATGGTCGTTGAAATAATGAGCTGCAGTTTTTGTATGTTATAAGAGAAGTCTTACACAGCACAAGGTAACCTAATTATGTTTAATTATGAATCCAATGTGCTGTTTGATTAGTGTACAAAAAAGGGGGAACTTCTGAATCTGTTAGAGAAGCAAAGGTTACTTATGGGCAGAAAACTTTAATAAGTAATGACTCTGGATTTGTGGATCTGAGACCAGCATTCGTATAGCAAAACAACCCATTCAAGAGCCCAATCATTAAAATTTTAATTTTTGGATAAAAACAAACAAACAAAAAAAACCTTCAACAAGCAGCCTTCGTAGAAATGACCAACCACAATCCCTGCCTCCATAAAGTCACATTTTTTTTTCTTTATTCACTCAACTGTCATGCAATATCATCTCACCAAAGAGATAGATCTGCTTTATTGCTCATCTCTAGATCAAATTCAGTGCTTGGCCCCCTAAGAGCATTCAAATATACTCACCATCATCGACATGATTAAATCTTCCCAGCACAAAGTTAATCCCAATCCATGCATACACACCTATGAACAATGACATAAGATGTCAAATCAGTGCCATGAGTACAGAATTACAGTACAGGTTATTTAAAATCAAGTCGTCTCACCCTCCTGCTTTCCGGAAATGACTTCCACGTGCGAGTCGGAAAAGAGGAAGTTGAAATTCACGGGAATGTCCGTTCGCAAATCCTCCAAGAGAGCCTCCTGCTGACTAAAAGCCAACACAATATGTTCATAAAGCTATAAAATGAGGTATATTAAATGTATTTAGAGCAGCTGAATAGAAGTGTCAGAGCAAAAGGTACCTTTCTGGCAGAACCCTCATGCCTGCAGTGCACAGTATGTATAAAGGGGTTTCCTGGTGCTTGGCTTTCGGGATATGCTCAGCAGCAAAGTTTAGCAGAGGGTACATGTAATCGCTGGCTTTTCCTGGTGTTGTTGCATATTCAGAAATACCTGGGAGAAAAAACCCATAACAACATACAAATTCAGAACACGTTTACATTCTTTTACATTTCCCTCTATCCTTTTTTACAACACTCCCTCTAACAGATTCGGGAATGACCAGATATACACCCGAAAGTGAAGGGCAAAACATTGATGCAGATATTTCTTTCCAAAGCAAGTGAGCAGTGATTTTATAACAATGTACCACACTGACAGGGCAAGGTTGAAACAAAGGTCATATCATAGCATGTATTGAAATGTGCATTTGTTAACCACAGTATACGCATGTATGATTCATGCAAAGTAGCTTCAAACAACAACGAACTCAAATTTGAATGTGAACATCTCAAAAATATCGAAATTCCCTCGAAAAAATATGCTGTAAAAAAAAAAAATTATAATTATTATTATTCTGTCCTGAAGCGGATTCAAGTTAAGCAAAAAAAATGTAAAGCTCATCTTTAATAATAAACAAAAATTCACAGTGTTTTACTTCAAAATTATTTAAAGACCACTATAGATATGTTCTTGCGTTTTTTTTTTTTCCTTCACACAAACCTGGTTTGATTTTCATGACCACCGGTTTGCGGTTCTGGTCTCTCATTTGCCGAATGTCCAGCAGGTCGTGAGGGTTTCCGTTGTGCCGAGGCCAGGTGTACACGAACACCCGTGAGCCGCTGCTCCCGCAGTCCACCACCACGCCGTAGTTCAGATTGGGGTTACTCGTGTCTGTGGCCTCCATATCAGTCACCCGTGATAAATGCCTGGGGAGAGAACAGGACAGGGTATAAATGCTACTCCATTCTCTCTCAGTGTACAGATATTGTCAAAAGTTGCATTCCCTAAGAACTGTGTGTCTTTATTACATAAAATTTCAATGCTAAAAGTAGCCGACCTGTGATAATGCTTGTCTTGTTGCCAGATGTTGTGGCTTTTGCCAGTGGCCAGCAGCAGGTAGAAGAGACCTGCAAGCACCACCAGTGAACCTAGTAGGAGCAGCTGCCTGAACGAGGGGAGAATGATGCGGGGAAACACGGCAGGAGAAAAGCTGAAGTGCCATGATGCTGGAAACAGGCAGGAAAAACTGATCCTGCAGATGAAACGAATATGTGAGAAACTGCTAAATAATAATAATGAATGATGAACTTGAGTATGCATACTGCAGAACTGGATTTCTTTTATGTGTTAAAGAAAATATCACAGCTATAGAGCTAGAATCATATTAGGCCGATATGAACCTGGAAATTTACAGCATATGACCAGAAGTTTATGGACACCTGACCATCACACCCACATGTAGGTCTTTTACAAACTGTTACCACGAAGCTAAAAGTATACAATTGTTCAGAATGTCTTTTATTCAAACTAAGTGGCACAAACATGTTCCAGCAAGACAATTGTTCCTGTGCACAAAGTCTTTATACCTTTTAAATGCTCCTGACCCCGAACACAAATCCCCAAAGCTACAAGCTTATTAGAACAACAAAGCAGGGAAGAAATGTATAATTCGGTGCCCATAAACTTCTGTCCATATACTAGACTTGCAAGTCCTTTCATATTCCTAAATATTTCAACCAGACTAATTGGAATTCAGTGGTAAAAGTTTTAAAGACCCAATCTAACAAATCATGCTAGGTTTTAATGTTCCCACCCTCTAGATTAGGAAATCTAAAAACAACCTTTACTTGGTTATAGACGACTTAACCTACAAGCAATGATTTCTAAGTCTTATAACGGCTTAACAAATGCTTATTTTGGGAGAATCCTGTTTAAGGAAAACAATCAGTCGGATTAGGTTTTACAAACTCAAAGATATTTACTCAACAATCATACGAAACATCAACGATCCATTTTTATTAATAAAAAAAAAAAACGTGCACTCTTTTTTTATATCCATTTGCTTAATGTTGTGGAACATCTGTGAAACAGGCTGTTATAACAACAGTTATGAAGAATCGTTCCCTTAGCAGGCTTTTTTTTTTTTATATATAAGTTAATAAAACGTACTAAAGCCCAACGCCTAAAAATTAAAAAAAATAAAAAGACGACAGACCCTGGAAAATCTCCTTCCAAAATATCAGAAAACAAACATTTTTCTAAAAGAGAAATTCACCTCATCAACAATTACACGTTCATCAATACATTTGTGCGAAAGCAAATGCAAGTCTGCTTGCAGTTTGTTCAAACGGCATTAACGACAGCTTATGGTGATTTTAGATGATCTAAGAATGTTGACATACTGTTTAAATAGTGTCTCATGGACCTACCTTCCCATTATGTACTGTATCAATAGTAACAAATGCTGCTGAAGTTCACACCTCCGAGGAGATCTCCTCCTCCAAACAGGAGTTCTCCTGATGGACTGCCATCCTCAGCCTGACAACGGGAACGGAATTAAGTTGAAGGAGGAGGAGAAGGTTAGACTCAACTTGAACCTGTAATAAACTCGGCCACATGTGAAAGGAGACGTGGCAGAAAACCTGCTGCTCACATGATTATAGTTCACACGGAGGATCTCCTCACCACAGTGTTAACATATGGGCTAGACTATATTTACATCAGACCTTTAAACACAATAGAAAAATGGTTTGATCTGTAGTGAGGAAATATTTACCTCTACCTTTATCTACCTATATGTATTTTTATCTATATCTCTATATATATCTACACACACACACACACACACACACACACACACCACACAATAATTTATATATTTTTTTTTTTTTAGAAAGAGAGAAATAAAACGAAATACTACATACAAAATATTTATCTTGTGAACTAGTCACTTCAGATAACATTTTATTTTATATAATAGTGCATTAAAGATCATTTTATTTCTCAAGTACCGTTTATTCATTTATTTAATAATAATTTATTACACTGTATCGTTAATTCCTTGTAATATGCTATGTTTATAAATCAATATGTGATCCCAACGCTACATTTCCTACAGGTTTATTGTTAAATGTTATATTTTTCTTCAAATAAAATTATTTCTGGCAGTCTTGTGTCTGGGTAAATAAGTTAAAGAGCATTAGCTTCCCCATGCTAACTGTCTCGCGCTGGCTGAATTACGTAGACTTTAGCTGAAGTTACTCACCGGCGGCTAGATTAGCAACAGCTAGCTGTTCCATCGCGGGAAATGCTGTAAACCCGTTGTTAGAAATAATAAACACCAAGTGGGAAACATTTATAAAAGCATTATGAGTTCAAAAAAAAGGAACGACGACGAAACGGTTCCGGCACCGCGGTTAAATCCAGTGCTAGCGCTAGTGCTAATGCTAATACAACCGAACCGACCGCTAGCTCGTACGTAGTCAAGTAGTTGGCTAATGCGCATGCGCTGTTCGTTAAGCAACTTTATTGACACACAGGCATGCGCGTAATGTTCAGTATGATCCACATCAGCTTGAGGGACTGGTATGGAAGTGCTGGCAGTCTACATTTGGATTAATCCAATGATGAGTTCGATTTATGATCAAATCGATTTATGATTAAACTCTTGCTGTCACCCAAATGAGGATGAGGTTCCCCTTTTGAGTCTGGTTCCTCTCAAGGTTTCTTCCTCATAACATCTAAGGGAGTTTTTCCTTGCCACAGTCGCCACGGCTGCTCATCAGGGATAAATGCAAACCATTCACCTTGACTGTTGATTTCTGTAAAGCTGCTTTAAGACAGTGTCTGTTGTGAAAAGCGCTATAGAAATAAACTTGACTTGACCTCAAGAAACACTATTGTATTAGAACCAGTACATTAGATTACAACTATTAGAGCTCCTTTTATAGACAAATAATCCACACCTTTCAACAAGAAACCAAGAACTCAACCATGCTTTAAAAAAAGTGATCTGGATGAGCATCATGACACAAATATATTTTTTCTAGACAAGTAGCTGGCTATCGTGCATGTGCTGTTCGTTAACCAACTTTATAGACACCCAGGCATGTGCCTAATGGTCCAGATCTTCGTTTCATGAAATCATCAGTCCATGTCCACGTCCAGTTTAAGAAAATGATCAGTCATTTGTGCCTATAGAAACAGCATCATATTGGAAGCTGCACATTAGATTACGGCTGGAATTACTGTCAGAGCTCCTGTTACAGAAAAATGATCTACAACCTGTACTCCAGAACCTAGAATTCGACAATGCTTTGGCAAAAAACAAAAAAGATCTGGAAAAGCATCATGATGTAAAAAAAAAAAAAAAAAAGGAAAATAATTTTACACCAAATTTTGTTGGTATCTACATCCATCATATTTGTTTAAACATTTGGTCCAACATTGTTTATCTCGTCCACCTTTTTCATCGTCTCTATAATTCCACTCAGGTTCAATAAATCAATACTAGAATACGAATGAGCTGAGAAGAACCCTGTTAAGCGTCATAAATTGTTTTTATTAGAATACATATGACGTATTACTCCAAAGGCCCCTCTTTAAAATGTCTTTTTGAAGGAAAAACAAAAAACAAAACAAAAAAATTACACAACATGCCATTACAAAAACATAAACCAAGGCAGAAAAGAAATGGAAAAAAACCCAAAAAAAACCCACTATATACTATATTGGATTGCCTTTTCTGTATTCAGCAACAAGCCTACGTAGTTATTTGAGCTGTTTTCATTGTGCCGAGTCAGGAGCCTTCACCACGTGTATGTATGTGTGTGTGTGTGTATATATATATATATATATATATATATATATATATATATATATATATATATATATATATATATATATATATATATATATATATATATATATATACACACACACACACACACACACACACACACACACACACACACACTCCTCTGTCCGTCTTTTTCACGTTGCTTTCCTAAAGAGAGAAAAAAAAAAAAAAAAAAAACACACAAAATTGGTCATCTCAGAACAATCCATGCAAGCTACACTACAAAAGTATTTGGACACCTGACCACATCGGTATTTGGTTCTTTCCCAAATTTCGGACGCATAACATTCTATAGGATGTCATTTGATGCAGTAGCAATAATTCAAGTCTCCCTTCACTTCAACTAAAAGACCCACACCTGACAATGCTTCTGAGCACAAAGCCAGAATCCTGAAGATATTCCTTTACATGGTTTATAATGAAAGATCTTGAGTTGCCTGCTGTAGAGCTCTGAACTTAACCCTTGGAACGCTGACTGCACCCCAGGCCTCCTCACATCAGTACCTGATTTTACATTGAAGCACAAGTCTCCAAGAGCTCACTCCAAAATCTAGTGGAACATCTTCCCAGATCAGTGGAGCTTATTAGAACAGCAAATGGGAACTAAATGTGAAATGGGACATTCAAAAGTGATATATATATCTTATGCTCAGGTGTCCAAAAACTTTTTTCCCCACATATTAAGCTACAGCCTTTTCTGTAGCTTCATTAAATTGGAAGGTGATTTTTATTTAAAGTAAAAATGTAATTGAACCCTGACTGATAGAAAAAACCTGAAAATATTAGACAAGCCCCTCTCTGGAACACATACAGTATTGCAATGAAAAAGGAAAGAAACATACAACCTGAGTCGACCCAGCTCTCTCTCCAGCTCCTCGTCGGTGATGTTAGTGTCAGGCACGGAGGGCAGAGAGAGAAAGAAAGCGGCATCCAATACACTGGTTTCTTTAGTAGAGACGGGGTGACGCGGGATCTCCGGTAGTGTTAGACTCGTGTCTGGAGCGCCTTCTTCCAATAAAGACTTCAGTTCCTCCTCTAGCTCTTCGGATTCTCCTTCAGCTGAGAAAAAAACACAATGTCTTGTACATTGTCCTTCTCCGATTTAGAGGATTATATGCTTTGTTGCTTTTTTTTTTTCCATTGCACATAATACTCTAACTTTAAGCACCAACATTTTTTAAAATAACCAATATAATATCATAAATAATATACAATATATACATAATTTTTGTACCTAATATAAGCAGAAAAAAATACAAGTCTATGTTAAAATGCTGATGAGGCTGCTTTAATTGTCAACAGTGTGACATTTTCCTCTTGTGCTTCAAGTTCTCATTTTTCAATGTGCAATAGAAAAACGAGCCATACTGGTCCCATTTGGGAAACATAATTGTCCACATACTTGAGTTTAAAGCTCCTCCAGCCAGGGCCTGGTTCACTTCGTCCTGAGTGTCACACAGCTAAGAGGAAAGAAAAGAAATGGTATAAGAGATACTATATTAGCCAGGAGGTAGGTATCATGTGGAGCTTGATGTGTAAAAAAAAACCTCACAATTACGTATAGGCACACACTTTTTTATAAAAAAAACCTCTCACCTCCTGAATCTGATCAACCAGATTTTCTGCTCTTTCAATCGTTATGCCCTTCAGTGAAATCCTCAGAGCTGCTACACCTGCCTGGTATGCCTGCATCACCTACAGTGAACCCAAACACACACTTCAGATACATACCCCAGACATACCCCAGACATACCCCAGACATACCCCAGACATACCCCAGACACCAAATTTTTTGCCAGCTTATTGCTGTTAGGCAACAATTAATAATTATATAATTTAATGATGCACCAATTAATAGGCATAAATCTTTATAATATTTTGTGTGAAAGTTCATTAGATATCATGATTAAAAGTTTACAATTATGTGAAAATGTCCACACAAAATGTTTACTTATACAGAGCAACTAACTTTTTTTTCCTCATTCATACAACTGAGCAGATATGAAGTTAAGGGCCTTGCTCAGGGGCCCAGTAGTGGATCCAGCCATCAGATCCAAAGTCCTATGGCCAAACCACTAATCTTCCACGTCCCCAATATCAGCGAAAATCAATAGAAATGTTAATTTTACCAGCCGATCAGTTTGGGAGCTTGCTATCCTGTCCAGGATTCCTTTGACTGTCTCGAGCTGGGTATAGAGCCGATCCGCTTTTCCCTCTACACACTTTTTACCCTTTAGACATCTTAATGCCTGGGTGAAACAGAGAGAGAGAGAGAGAGAGAGAGAGGGAGAGAGAGAGAGAGAGAGAGAGAGAGATTAGTTAGACTGAATGTTAAAACATGCTTATAAGTCATTAATAGATCAAATCCTTATTAAGAAAAAAAAATAATAATAATTTCCTCGTACCTGCGACTTCTTCCCCTCCTTTAGCAAAGCCTTTGCCTGTTCTTTACACCTGAAAAGATAAGTGACAACATGAAGACCTGGCTTAATTTCCAATCTTAAATTTAAATGATTACAGCACAAAAGTTTCTAAGTGTTAGAAGTAACGTGTCTAGTGTGATGTACCTCAGTAGCAGGTAATACTGGTATAGATGGACAAGGCTTAACAACATTCTTGAGTGTGTATCAATAAATATATAAGTGAAAAAGCTAGAGACATGTTGCCTAGTAACTAGATTAATACTACGGTGTCATGGTAGTCTTGAGATCGGTGGGTGGAAGGCAGGTTATTACTGAGGGGCCATTATGGGAGGAGTCAGGTACTATAAGAGGAGTAGGAGGGGTCAATCACCGCTAGTGAGGAATTTTTGGGGGAGTATGGGGGTCAGGCAATTTAGTAGTGGTAGGAAGGATCAGTCACTATGGAAGGTGTAGGAGGAGCCAAGCACTATGGAAGGGGTAGGAGGAGCCTATGAAAGGGGTAGAAGAAGCCAGACACTATGGGAGGGGTAGTAGAGGTTACCTACCATGATGAGTGGGTTAAAATGGGGTCATAGGAATGGTCTGGCAATATGGAAGGAGTAGAAGGATAAGCACTATGAAAGTGGTAAGGAAATCCAGTCACTATGAAAGGGGTTGAATAGCCATATGCAATGAAAGGCGTAGCAGGAGCCAGGCACTATGGAAGCAGTAGGACAGATTATCTACCACTAGGGCTGGGGAGGGGTCAGCCACTATGAGAGGGGTAGAAGGAGCCAGGTGCAATGGAAGCAGTTATAGAGGTAAGCCATTCCTAGGGCTGGGGTAGAAGGGGTCAGGCACTGTGGAAGGAGTAGTAGTGGTCAGGCACTACCTATTACATGGTGACTTACCTCTTCACTTCTTGCCCCAGGGCTTCAACTCTCTCTTCCAGCAGCTTCTCGCTACGCTGGAGCTGGTATATTCCCAGATCCATTTCGCTGACGGGAGACACGCGGCTCTGTCCTGCTTGACTGAACTTCACCAGCTGGACAGAAGAAAGTAAATGCGGCATGAAAAAAAATAACACGGACAGCTTTGGAAAAAAATTTGCTACGCTGCACCTCACACACCTTTTCACCTTCATGCAGCGAGACGGTGACGTGTTTCTCCCTCTGGAGCTGCAGCAGCGCGAGACACAGCGTAGTCTCATCTGGACAGATATGAGAGGAGAAAGAGCGCAGCTCCTGAAATGAGAACAGAGAACGCACTGCGAGAGGAGAGCTCCGATAAGCAGCCATCAATGCCGCAGCCTTCTCCTGTAAAAAACAAGCAGATAGAATGTTAAAATACTGACACAGAGGATATGGACCTCGTATTCATGTTCTTAACTGTAAAGAACTTACTTTGACCAATTCAATTACCACAAACGACTCTTCAAGTGGAACTCGCCCACTTCCCAGTAGAGCAGACAGAGTCCACTTCAGAGGTCTGACCAACAGCAACCCTACGCCCCACGATAACCAGCCGGAATCTACATTAGCAGCAAAGTCTGATTCTTTCTGCACTTTACCGCTCCTAAAAATGAAGCATAACCGTGTAAAGAGTGAAACAACTCCCTGAAACACACATTACTATGAAAACTAGTACAAATGAAACAAATGAAACTATATTTGACTCCTGCCCTTTTCTATACAGTGTGTGGTTCAATCAGATTAGAGGTTGACCGATTAATTGGTTTTGTCAATTAATTGGCACCGAAAGTTGATTGCTGGAACTACCGGCAAAAATCCTGATACAATCCTGATAACAGTTTTTCCAGGTTGTGTTATACAGTACGAGAGCGACCTCTAGAGGCGAATCACTGATGCCACGTTCTGTTTATTTCAAATGTTTTTTTTAATTAATTTTGGATGTAACTGTTTTTTTTTATTTGGAGTGTTTGAATGCATGTCCATTATTTTCCTCAATATTTATTAATATATTCATATTTATTTCATTTACCATGTTTTTATGATTCAGTACTGTTTTTTTTATTTTTGTAATAAACTTCAGTACTATTGTACATGAAGTGTAACATATATAATAATCGGTTCATTAATCAGTTATCGGCAAGTACGATCCAACCTAGTTATCGGTATCTGTAAAATCCGTCGACTTCTAAATCAGATCAATCAAATCACACTAATGACAAAACTACACTATATGAACAAACGTTGATGAAGACCTGACCATAAAATTCCTATGTGCTTTTTGAAGATCCCATTCCACAATTAGTCCCTATTTACTGTTACATTTATGGCAGTTGGTAGTTATTCAGAGCAACTTACAATTATCTCATTCATACAACTGAGCAGATGAGGGTTAAGGACCTTGCTTAAGGGCTCAGCAGTTGAAGCTTGGTGGTGGTGGGATTTGAACACATGACCTTCTGATAAGATGTCCAACATCTTAACCACTGAGCTACCACCTCCCCTTTATAATAACCTCCAGTCTTCTGGGAAGATGTTCCACTAGATTTTGGAGTGTGTTTGGGGACATTTGTGCTCATTCAGATACAAGGGTGTAAGTAAAGTCAGGTACTGTTGTAGGTGAGGTGAGGAGGCCTGGGGTGCAGTCAGTGTTCACATTCAAACAAGAGGTGTTTAAGAGGTGTTTCCCTTATGCAGGAGATCTTCCACTTCAAGCCATGTTAAGCATATCTTAATATAGCAGGTTTTGTGCACAGGGGCATCGTCATGCTGGAGAAGGTTTGGGTCTCCTAGTTTAATTTAAAAAAGGAACAATTTGATGTTACCAAATTCAAAAGCATCCCTACACAATTGCGTGCTTCCAATTTCATGGGAACAGTTTGGTGTGAAAAAAAAAAATAATAATCACATGGTCCTGTAAAGAGTCAAATGGATTTTAATTCATCTTTCCATGAGATTAATTTCAAATTAAAAAACATTTTAATTAATGCTTTTTATCACATTAGGTATAGCATTACCTGATCATGCTCTGTATAACGGTGCTCAGGCCCAGAGGAACGCTCCCCTTTCGCCGAAAACATTCATTCAGGTCCTGCAAGCTCATGCAAACCGATTCGTGCCGTCTGCAGGTCTGCACCACCAAAGGCGTCCAGAAGTTCATCTTGCCGTCCCAGTCGGACGGGTCGACCTCTCGGTTTTCTTTGAATGCAGAGAACAGAAAGGCCATCCGCTCGTCATCTTCCCAGTCAGGAGGAAGCTCAGAGGAAGACGTCCCGGCCTTCTGCTGGAGCGAAACTGGCATTGTGCTACAAAAACAAAAACAAAAAGGGTAAAAGCTCTAACGGTGTACAAGCGAGTATTCAAGAAGCCTCATCAATGTATAAAGACAGGATGTAATTCACGATCAGTAAATTAAAGACACACAAAGGAACAAAAACGTTTTGAAGAGAACGGTCAAATCGAACCCCGACTCACTTTTCGAAGGGAATAAACTCATCCATTGTTTAATTGGCTAGAAAATAAAAGAAAAACACACCGACGAATCATTGCGCTAGGGGTTGGACTTACGCTCGCTATCCTGCATTTCATTGGAAGAGCACAACATTAATACAGGAAGAGTCATCAATTAGGAGTCAATGTTTTCCAGGAAGTGATGAATTATAAAATTAGTTAATAAATCTGTTTATAAACAGACATACCATCAAATTGGGTTGACAAATCACTGGTTTTGATATCAGAGCCACTTCAATGTCCACAGCCGGTAATGTACATATAAAAATAAAGATAGGACAAATTAAGCTGCTGTTCGTATAGAGAAAATACATTAAAATAAACCAAAGTCTTATATACTCTATATTTAGATGCAGGCATTGTGTTTACATTGGTTTTATCAATAATGTAAATATTGCAACACAATCAGCAAAAGCATTTATATCAACTAACCTTTAACCTAACGTTTTTATACAAACATTAACACTCAAACTAAGCCACATTAACGCTCATTTCCTGTGTATCTACTTTAAATTGAATGATAAAACCCTTCATGCTTGTTTATACGAAAAGAAAATCCAAACGTCAAAACGAAAATCTCTCCCCGTTTTCCTCTTATGGTGTTTTGCTCTGTCTATTTAACCCGCATCCTGAACGCCTCTTTCGAGCACTCGATAGGTTGCGAATTGACGGTGTTTTATACCCTAGATAGTGCACACTACACCTCCAACAGGAAGTCGTTTGAGATTTAACCAAAGAACCCGGAAAACAGCGGAGTGCGTTCTTCTTTTCTTTTAATAGATCTTAACCAGGACCAGAGACAGGGATAATGCGCCACCTAGCGGTTCGGCGATACAACATCTACAGCACAGAAAAACTATAGAAAGTAATTCAGGTAAGGGGAAAAAGACTGATTAATAAGTGAATTAAAATAGTCATATGGATTCAAAATCACTTAAGTTTTAATATATATTTCTGATAGTCTATTCTCTTCATTTCATAGCGTTTTTACTCATTTTTTACTTTGGAGTTTCTGTCCAATCCGATTTCAGCCGTCACATCAAAAGGCTCTTGCTAACCTCCAATCCATTTTGCTTGAAGCTGTTGCTTTAACCAGTCAGATTGTGACTTGCTTACTTCAAGGCCATCTAGCAGGCATAGAAACAAGTCTGCATTTCCATGTCCTTTGATTGGATGGTCAGAGAGCGCTCTAGTCAAAGCTCGCAAACCGCATCCGCTGCAAACTGCACGAGCTCAAATAATCGATTCGTGTATATTAGCTAGTAGAAAAGCTGTTTTGTTTTTTTCCATTTCACAATGGCTGACAGAGGAGAAGAAACTGATACACTTACAAGGACCTTTACAAGACGGATTTGAGAAAAGCTGAAGATCGTGAGGAAAGGTCGAACCAGTTGTTGAGCTTTTTCAAGAACCATTTATACTTTTGTGTTACTTTTCTTGTAGATTTTGCACAAAAACACACAATTTGCCTTCATTTTTGAATCCCCAGGAAAATCATAAGACGCAAAAAAATGCGCAAAAATGCAAGGAAATCCTGTGGTCATTTTATGAGGTTAAACTCGATGCTTCTGCTAGAGATGATGTTTGCGAGTGATGAAAGGAGACTTGTTGATATGTGTCTATTAGGTTTCTTGTTTTAGTAAAAGCATTCATTCTCACTGTATGAGATTCCTGTCTGTGATGCAGTGCTATGTCTTATATATATATATATATATATATATATATATATATATATATATATATATATATATATATATATATATATATATATATATATATATATATTTATTTATAATTTTGATGGCTTCTATTGCCGTGGCCTACATGTGAAATGCATGGCGAGTTCCTGATATATACACACACACACACACACACACACACACACACACACACACACACACACACACACACACACACACACACACAATATCTTTTCCACTGGATCTGTTTATTGATAATTCTGTGTACACTGATGTGTGTCTTCAATGTGCTACATCTCACACAGTTGTGTACTTGATCTTTATGGAGTCTTGTGCACAGTAACACTGTGCTGTTATGTGCTGCACTGTGTGTAACAGCACTTGGTTATGATTCAGACAACAACAAAAAAATCGTCTCAACACAATATACTCTCTTTTTTTTTCGTGTGTTTTATCTGATTAAAAATAGACACCAGATGGTAAGAAAGTGTTGTATAAATTTATTTATAACACATTTGTGGGTTTCCTATTAGTTGCTCACAATTCGAAATCCCCATGCTCAGCCATATACACTTTTTATTTCAGTGCACAGAATGACAGTAAACGGGTGCTTTTATTTCTTACCGTTGTTGGTAGAATGGGATAAAGGGTGTAAGCTGGAAATGAGATTAAAATAATATGCTCATTACAGAAATCATTATAGATGTTAGTCAAACGTTGGACATGCATAAAAAATCTCATATCTTACAATCTGATTTTGGACACAACCATCGATGAGGCCTTGAGATATATATAATTATCCCGGGGTAACAGTATGTGCTCACAAACATACTGTGTTGTCTAAAGCATGTATAATCATAAATTACTTCATCTGGCTCATTTGAAATGTGGACAGGCCATTTAAATTACAATTCAGGAGGAGAAAAGTGTGTTTTATTCAAGCTTGAATGGCTGCTTCATACATCAAAAGTTGTCTCACTACCTACTTTAATAGGAGCACCTCCACACCTACACCTTCATGTAGATTTCCAGTCAGACAATCATGTGGCTGACACGATCTTGTAGCCCATCTTTCCTGCTCACCATGTTTGTAAAGATTGCCAATTATATATATAGCTCAAACCCACCTCCCCTCTCTCCTCTGAGCATCTGATATTTGATGCTAACACTACCTAAGGCTCTTGACATGATGCTCCTTATGAAGACAACAGTGAATGTAGATCCTCATTTTGATGTCATTCTATATTTCATATCTATATGTAGAAGCTTATATCAAGCTATTATTTCCTGAGCGGTGTCTAGTTTCATTCTTGAACGGGCAAGTCAGCATGCTAATCAGTGACATGTTTACACTGTAAATGAAAGTCTGTCAAAGTCTACATCAAATTTGCGACAGGTAACGCATCGGCCTTCCATTCGCAAAAACCTATCCTCCATATTTAGTCTCGAGTTGGCGCTCACTTGGCGCTAAGGTCCACCAGTAGGTGCTGATACGCCACTGTCTTTCCTTTAAAGCTGGATACGAGCAGGATGTCTTTGTTGTCAATTGAGACGAGGCTGAAGCCACGAGGCGCCAAAACATTGATCTCCTGGAACGGCTGGAAGCGCTGTGTGAGCTCGTCCCACAGGTAGATACGTGAGAAGGAGTAATCGCTGCCCAGAACCAGGTACTGCCTCACGCTGACGCTAAACGGATGCACTGCCATTGAGCCACGTGAAGGTAGCGTCTGGATCTCCACAAAACGCTGGCTTTCCCAGCGCACAATCCTCGAGTCACCAATGAAGCGCGTCAGGCAGAGATAGAGAGCCTGGTGGGCCCAGAAGTGCTTGACCATGTGCACCTCACCTGCGTGCGGGATTTCTGAGTGGAAGACGAACTGCCGTGTCCCGCGGTTCCACTGATAGACCACCGGGGGCTGCGAGGAGCTCGACAAGATTAGCCTGGACTTTCCGTCCACCTCTAGGAAGTGTACGTGTGTGTCACGGTGCCACGGGTGAAGCGACTGGTGCGAGTAGAAGCCGTTGCTGTTCCAGTGGTAGATGCTGGTGGAGCCTGCCTTGGAGCTGTCTACGACGGCAAAATACCATTCCCCGTCGATCTGAAACGTCTCGATGAAGTTAGGTTTGCGTACACGGCTCGCATCGATGTCCTGGACTTTGACAAACTGTAAAGGCCCCTCTTCCCACCTGCGTAGAACACAGAAGTAATGCTGCTTTGCATATTGCTGTTTTTTTAAGTTATACAAGCATAGTAATAGTACTATTATTATCAAATATGGAATACATGTACTGTTTAATATTCAGCTATATTGGATTTTTAAGCTTTTGCTATTAATGTAATATAATAATGTAATAATAATGATACCTGCAAACCTCCCCAGAAGCTCGCTAGTACAAAAAATCTCTCAGATACTGAAAATGAGAATATTTTTTTCCCCTTGAAATATAATTGTAACAAATGACACTTCCTGGAAGCCCCACTCACTTTCCCCATCTCCCCACTCCCCACTCATCTCTCCAACCCAATCACATGCCCTCAACAATATTTACGTGAACCTTCTTGCCACCAAAATGAGTATTTTTTTAGCTTATTAATATGAAATTAACTTTCTGTAGATAAGAAATTATAAAATATCAACCGATTATAAAATGGCACTTTTTTTTAGTAACCGAAAAATTAAAAAAGGGAAAGAAATTCAGCTAAACAAAAGCCAGTTTGTAAAATGTATTATACTGATGCACTCTTGGGTTTTATTGTTATTGTGGAAACACATGAAACTCCATCAAGCGTTTGATGTCAGCTTTTGTGATTGCCACTGCCATCAAGCAGTTCATGACTGCATATTATTTCAATGCTACACCTCAAATGGTAAATGTGGTGGAGGTGGATTTTAATTCTAGGTCTCTATACATAAATAAGATTAAATATCGGTCCCCTGAACATACTCTGTAAATGTGCGATCATAACTGCATTTGTAGTTTAGAGTCTCTTACTTGTAGATATGGGATCCTCCAAAGAGTTGGGCTACAACCATGTAGAGGGTGTTGTTGATCACTACAGGCTTGCAGTACACTGCAGATCGAGCTGGAAAACATCCGAACATTTCACGTTTAGCTGCGATAACCTCAGAATCAGAATCAGAAAGAGCTTTATTGTCAAGTATGTGTTTGTCAAGGAATATATATATATATATTTTATTAACTAAAAAAATGTCAATAAAAAAAACAATAAAACTGATTACTGCACAGCAAAAAATAAAAAGTGGTATTGCACTATTAATATATTCATTAGAAATGTCCCATGACATTAAATATATATATATATATATATATATATATATATATATATATATATATATATATATATATATATATATATATATATATATATATATATAAATGAATACATACATTTTCATTAAGTAAAATGATAATTTTTGGAATATCCAGAGAAATAGAATTGATTTAGCAGTGGCATTAACACCAATGTATCCCGTCGTGGTTCATTTCCTTATAACAACATGTCATGGTTTATTCTTCACCTTTCTCTTCCCACTCCCAGCCCGAATATTTAACCTCGTTCTTCACTCCACCAATCTCTCCCAGCAAGGCCCATTACCTTAAAAGCAGCTCGAGTGGAGTAAGAATAACACGGATGCTTCTAGTCACACCTTAGACTGAAGAGAGATCAGAAAGGTAGGGCAAAAACCTTTTATGTTACAGATGCTGACTGCCTCTGGTTCACTTGAACCTTTCTGTGCATGAGAAAGTCCAAATAAACCAAAACCTGTAATAAGCGATAGCCTGCGGCTTGGTGTGCAAGATATCAATGCACGCTGAGGAGGCGAATAACCACCCGATACAGGTGTAGGTGTAACACACATGTAGTCATGGATTTTCCAGTTTATACAATAGACGATTCAAAACATTTACAAGCTGTCATTGAACCTGACAGTCATCAATGTTAAAAGTGCAAAGCTTTCGCTAAGGGAGAGAAGTAGAAAGAGAGACATAGAGAAAGAGAGAGAAATTGTGCATTCGTGGAAAAGTAGAGAAGAAAAAAAGAGTTGACTCACAGGTGATGTTGTAATGGGTCCTGAAAAGCATGTTCACATGATCCCAGATGTAAACGGTACACATTCCAGTGTTGGGCTGCGCGAACACCACGTACAAGTCATCATTGAAGTCATACGACTCCACAGAGAGGGACTGGAACGGGTAGGTCTCATACAGAGCAAAATCTGAGGATGGAGGATAAGATGCATTGTAGTCAGCCCTTTTCTATATACCGTTAAATCTTGAAACATTAACTGGCTGAACGTCTGTCATTTAGACAAACAAGTTTGCAGACACCTGGCCATAAGATTGGTGCGTATTTTTTGAACATCTCATTCCAATTTTAGTCTATTTTTGTGGTGGAGTGGGTTTGGATCTCCTAGTTCAAGTGAAGGAAAAATGTTATGCTAACTAATGCTTCATTTGGGGATGAACCACATATGGATGGAAAAGTCAGACGTCCAAATATTTCTCCATATAGTGAAGATGAGTTTGTGTCTGTGAGCTGAGCTGTTACCAGAACACCCAAATGCTCCTTTCTTACCTGCACTAATACAGTTGAAGTCTCGTGGCATTAAGTCCTGAATGCGTCGACCCTGGAACTCAAAGGGACTTGCGCAGTATATAGCGGGGACGGAGGTGTTGGTTTTTTCCATCCAGTCCACCAACCACTTAATCTTACAGTCACAGCGGAACGAGTTCCCTCTCAGGTCTCTGAGGAAAAGTGAGACATGACTTCTTTATCGGTTACTTACAGCTGTTTTCACTGAATTTTAATTAAATGAAATGAAATGAAATGAAATTAAATTAAATTAAATTAAATTAAATTAAATTAAATTAAATTAAATTAAATTAAATTAAATATGATTTATGATATATTATATTATATTATATTATATTATATTATATTATATTATATTATATTATATTATATTATATACTACCACTACATTATATTATGACATATAATACATTAGCTTTACATTTTCTCCTTGTTACTTTTCTTTTATATAGTTTATAGTTTTAAGCTGTAATTGTAATAATAATATAAAAATTAAAAATAAATAGTATAAAAATAGTAAAATAATTATTTTTCTATCTTTATTCAACGCATGACAGAAAATTCCTCTGTCCGGAAAACTTTTCCTGCGCTGACACTGGAGACTCTAAAAATAAAATAAATGCAGAAATCTTCATATCAGTGATTACATCATTGTTTATATATATATATATATATATATATATATATATATATATATATATATATATATATATATATATATATATATATATATATATATATATATATATTTTTTTTTTATAAAATACCACATTTTAAAGCTAAACGATTACAACAAAGTCATTAATAACATCCTAATAGCCAGGACTTTGGTAATTGGTGAATCCTGTGGTCATCTCCTTTGCAGGTAAAGATGTTTTACAGGAACTGGACTCTACTGCGCATACAGTAAATAATATTTTGTGTGGACTTACAGGTCAGTGAGGATGTCCTGGTGTTTGAGCAACTCTCTGGGTAGGACCTGCAGATTATTGTTCGACAGAGATCTACCAAAGGGGGAAAAAGGGGCATTTTTAGTCAGAAATTATGATTTATATATAAAACACACTACTCATATGGTGCTGTGATGATACGTACAGATGTGTTAGAGATTTCAGGCCTCTGAAAGTGTATTTGGACAAGGACCGGATGTCATTATTCTCAACAAACCTGCAATGCAGAAAGTAAAATGACCCGAGTGACACAAACAGGCTGAGACAATTTGAACGAGTGTATTAAAAAAAAAAAAAATTTACTATTAATTACTCAAACCACAGGCTAAGTACAGAGATTAAGAGGATTTAAGGGGGTGACGCTCGTAAGAGAATTAATTGAAATAATTGGCAAATACTTTCGATATAATGGCATGCTGTCTTGTCTCTCCCCACCCTCATTCTTTTTCCGCTCTCTCTAATTTCGTCTCGGTTAGATTCATAAAACACTGTCTTGCAAAATTCAATTAAGAATCCATAATAAATCGGGTCGTCGCACCATGGGAGCTAGGCGTCACATTTATCTTATAAAACCTTTTAGCTTAATGATGTTGAAGTTGCTACAGAGTTTTTTCCCTCTGTCTCGCTCTCACACTAGCTTTCGTTACAGGTTGCAGCTTAGCTAAAAAATTTGGGTTCATGGACCCTGAGCCAAGCCAAAAGGAATCCTTGGTTCCTTTAAGTTCCTTTTTTTTTTTTTCTGTTACAACTCACCAATATAAAGTGATTATATTTAGTACTGAGTAATGACTGGCCTCTTGAACTGAATAGGTTTCATGTGTACCTCAATAATTTAAGAATAATTAGCCTACGAATAATGTAGGCTTAAACCTAATGTGCTCTGCCTGAGGAAAGTTCAGGAATAGAAAACTCTAATGGATACTGTGATGAGAAGATGAACAGATCTGCGAATTGTATTTTACATTTCCAAGAGCTTCAAGGCTACCAAACGTTTGAGAAAGCAAATCGAGGAACTAAGAAAAGTAAGACAGAAAGCAAAAATGCAAGAACAAAAGAAAGAAAGCAAGAAAGACGAGCCCCTGAGTGGTCCTCTAACCCCCTGGTTGTAAATATAGTTTGAATTAAGTTTATTGCGGTCAAATATAAAAGACAGAGAATGTCCACAGCAGTGCATTTATGACATTCAGTATATTTATCCTTAGTATTAACCTGGTCAGTGTACTGTTTTTTTATTTCCAATTAAATAGAACACGCTGGATTGGTTAGTAAATGTACAGTGTGTAACACTGCCCTGTGATGCAGCAGGAGCAGCAGTTTGGAAAGATGTGATGGGTTAAATTTGGAAAAAATATTACAACTACAAATAAATAATTGTCACATGAAGGTAAAAGCCGAAAAGATGTTTGTGAGGGTGATTTAAAAACATCTTTAGCACGTCTCTGTTTAAAAGAAGAAACTCCCAACAACTGCTATGGGTTTAAACCTGAATATAGATATAAATACACTGTGCTGTTCCTCTGTACATTCTGTAGGATTCATTAAAAGAAAATCACTTGCTAACTTCTGGCTAAACACTTCAGCCTCCAGTTACAGTTCAGAGAGCAGAACTGCGCTGCAGCAATTAGGTAAAATGTCCACCTCAGCACTGAGACTGACTGGAACATAGACGAGATCAATAACGTACACTCCGAGCGACCCCAACTACTGTACATAAACACACGCCTTTCTTTCTTTCTTTCTTTCTTTCTTTCTTTCTTTCTTTCTTTCTTTCTTTCTTTCTTTTTTTCTTTCTTTCTTTCTTTCTTTCTTTCTTTCTTTCTTTCTTTCTTTCTTTCTTTCTTTCTTTGTTCTTGTCTTATTTGTCATTATCTATCTATCTATCTATCTATCTATCTATCTATCTATCTATCTATCTGTCTGTCTGTCTGTCTGTCTGTCTGTCTGTCTGTCTGTCTGTCTGTCTGTCTGTCTGTCTGTCTGTCTGTCTGTCTGTCTGTCCTTTCATGTTCTTTCTTTTTGTTTTTTGTTTGTCTTTTTCTTGCTTTATTCCTTCCCTTCAGCCATTTAAATTTTCTTTCCCTTTCTTTCGTTTCCTTCTTTGTTTGTTTCTTTTTTTTTTCTTTGTTCCTTTTTATTTTTTTTTGTCCATTTGAATGTTCTATTTGTTTTCTTCCGTGCTTCCCCCCTTCCTTCACAGCTTCAATGCTTATGATGTCAGTGAAGCGCAGACTCACAGATACTGCAGGTGCGAAAGGCCGGTGAAGGCATCATCTGCAATCACAGTGAAAGTATTGGAATTCAGCAAACTGCAGAAGAGAGAGAGAGAGAGAGAGAGAGAGAGAGAGAGAGAGAGAGAGAGAGAGAGAGAGAGGACACTAAAATTAAAATTGATCATTTATAAAAGTTCCTGTCCCAAACAGCCTTCTAAGCCCTGCAGTCCCGCACCAAGTCTGCACTTTGGACGTGAATGTGAGTGATCTTCACATCCAAATGATGAGAGAAAATCATCAGTGAGCATTTGAGACTTCATTGGTTGGAGAAGTCAGCTGTGTGTAGTCACTCTGTATACAGCACTGTGGAAACTAGAACTGATTCAATTGAATAAAAGCTTTTTTACTAAGGGCTGTTGAACCCTGCTTTTCTTGATCTCAACAAACCCGTGTCTCAAAAAATTCATCACGCACACGCATGTAACCACAACAGAGCAGCTATTGTTGGTTGAGTATGAGTGGGTAGAGAGCAGACTGCTGGCTGGTGTTGAGTGCAGAAGTGACGCTGACCCTGTCACTGATACCCACCACACTACACACTGTTTTCCAGTGCATACTAACCCTAAACACCCCCCTCAACACACAAACACAAACACAAAGACTTTACTATGCAAAAAAATGTTAAAAGAACTAAAGTTCATGAGAAGTAAAATAATTCTCGTCCTGAACTGGTGAAACATAAACTGACCCTTTGCTAATATAGATAGATAGATGAGAGTTAATGAGAGTGACCTGCATCTCATTCATACAACTAAGCAGTTATGGGGTTAAGGGCCTTGCTCAGGGGCCCAAGAGTGGCAGGTTGGTGTGGCTGGGATTTATATTATATATATAATATATATTTCCATTTATCCAAATTCAAAAGAAATTCTGAAATAACAAGAAAGAAAGAAAGAAAGAAAGAAAGAAAGAAAGAAAGAAAGAAAGAAAGAAAGAAAGAAAGAAAGAAAGAAAGAAAGAAAGGATACCATGATAAGGACATTAGGAGATTTGTGATTTACAGTTAAAGAGCTCCAAAGTTACAAAACTTTGGAGAATGTTTGAGAAAGAAAAAAGAGGAAGAAAGAAAGAAATGAGAAAAAACAAACAAAAACAAACAAAGATACAAACAAACAAAAAAATCAAAGAGAGATCAAAACATAGATAGATAGATAGATAGATAGATAGATAGATAGATAGATAGATAGATAGATAGATAGATAGATAGATAGATAGATAGATAGATAGATAGATAGATAGATAGAGAACACGTCACTGCTGCGAGCACTGAGACATTCGTTTTTAATGCCCAGTCACTGCGACTCTGAACAACATTGTGCTGTTAATCGATCGTTTCATGCCATCACTGATTGTTCGAACACTAATTAGGTTGATTAGTTTTGGTCCTGATGCATCCCAATAGAAATTTCAGGGTTTTTTAAATCCCATCACGACCAAGCTGCCACTACTGGGCCCTTGAGCAAGGCCCTTAATACTCAGTTGCTCAGCTGTATAATATTTATTAATTATTTTGAAAAAAACCTTCTTGCTTTCTCTCACATGTGCTTTGAGCCCTATAAGCACATCAATTTTTTCTTGGTGAAATCGTTCACGGCAGCGAAAATGCTGCAGGGGAACCTTAGGATGTGTGGAACTTACAGGAACTGCAGCAAGTGCAGGTGAGAGAACGCTCCCTCTGGGATCTCAGTGAAGCCTGCATTCACCATCGTCCTACAAAAGTGACAGAACCACAGAAAGCAGCATTATGTAAAGTAAAGAGAGTAGACCGAGTTCAGAGATCATGCCATGTGTGTCACTATCTATCTATCTATCTATCTATCTATCTATCTATCTATCTATCTATCTATCTATCTATCTATCTATCTATCTATCTATCTATCTATCTATCTATCTATCTATCTATCTATCTATCTATCTGTTTCTTCTATTCCTTCTTCTTCTATTTCATTCACGCCAGCCATCCTTTATTCCTTCATTTATTCCCTCCTTCCTCTGTTCTGTATCTTTCCCTCTGCTCTTACTTCCTTCTTTGCTACCCTCCCTTTCTTTCATCCTGTCCTTTCTTTCTTCCCTCATCCTTCTTTTATTCCGTCCATTTCCTTCTTTACTTTTTCCCCTCTATTTGTTTATTTGTTTGTTCTTTCATTCTGTCTCTTTCTTCCACTCTGCACATTCTTCCTTCCACTTTCATTTTTCTTTCCTTTTCTTTTTTCTTGTTTGTTTGTTTGTTTGTTTGTTTGTTTGTTTGTTTGTTTGTTTCTTTCTTTCTTTCTTTCTTTCTTTCTTTCTTTCTTTCTTTCTTTCTTTCTTTCTTTCTTTCTTTCTTTCTTTCTTTCTTTCTTTCCATTCAAATGTTCTTAGTTTACAAAGGAACACTCGATCCGTGTCCTATAAAGTGATCTACATATTCAGCTGTTCCACGACTTCCTCCCTCTGAAGTCATTATTCAAATAGTATCCTTGGTTGCTTTGGAGGAAGAATTTAATCTCTGGAAAGTAGGACATGCATTCTCGTTACGTACAGCACATCTTTGAATCTCTAGTATGTGGAGAGAAAAAAAAACAGGGCACCTGAACAATATAAATTTTTATTAATAGGTACCAGGCTGTTCATTCTTCTGCTGTGCTGAATAGGTTCTGATTTTGTATCATATATAATCCCTGCTGAAAATCACAGATTTTTGGTTTGATCATAATGATTTAATGACGTACACAAACACAGCATGTAGAATAGAAACCATTTGGTAAACAATAATGGTTTCTAATCGGATTTGTTCTGGAAACCATTGGAATTTCCGTGATGGTTCGATTGTTTTTTTTTTGTTTTTTCCACAGCGATACACAGGATATGTAATAATGCAATGTAAGATGATTCTGAAACAGTAAATGGAGACTACGAAGACAGTTTAGAGGTTTCTGTGGTCACAGACACAAAGAGGAAAACAGAGCTGATGTGTTGAACTTGTCCGTGCATCATCTAGTAAAATAGATTTTTAAACAACACATTGTGGGTTGTGTGTTCACAAATACAGAGTGCATTACGGAGTCATATTGCACCCACGTTAATACACATTGTGAGCATTCACACAAATAATTTCTGAGAAAAACACTACAAACCAGTTTTCTTCTGCAGGATGTATCTGAAAAGCATCTGCTCTTTCCTTTGACAGCTGTGATTAAACCCTGTCCAGTGTAACACTTTCCAATTTATAGAATTAACACACATAAATATGCAATACAGTCTTTTTTTCTCCCCATTATTAAGACGGTACATGACATATTGATGTGGAGTTACCTCAAAGTTTCAAAGTCAAAGTTAATATTTTTATATATCGAACCAACCATATATAAAAAATTCTCTATTTTTTTTATTTATAAACAATTACACCTTAGTTCATTGTAAACATTTGTATTCATGTGCAATGTTATGTGAAACTAGCTAGTTCCTGTTCCCTGACACTGGAGACTCCACAGTAAATGACTGCTTGCAGTAAACTTTGCATAATTAACATTTATATGTATTTCTTTATATATAACAAAGATTTTGCATTAAATCGATTTATGATTAGATGCCAGTCCTTCTAAAACTTTATCACAAAGGAAAACAAAGACGTACACTTCTATACTAAATGCCTCCGTACAATACATTTCACTAGATCAGCGATCGTTTAATCGTGTAGAATACCTAGTGTAGTTATTACTATAGAAACCACAAGTTACGTTTTTGGCCAATCAGAATCGAGAATTGTGCAATATGTTATGAACAATGGTAATTTTAGAAAATAACACCATCTTGGTTTATATATATATATATATATATATATATATATATATATATATATATATATATATATATATATATATATATATACACACACACACAGAGAGAGAGAGAGAGAGAGAGAGAGAGAGAGAGAGAGAGAGAGAGAGAGAGACTTTTTTGTCATATATTTAATTAATTTTATTAATTTGTCAAGTCAAGTCAAGTTTATTTCTATAGCGCTTAGAGTTTATTTCTATAGCGCTTTTCACAACAGACATTGTCTCAAAGCAGGCAATTCATTTTTCAGCAAGGAAAAACCCCCTTAGATGTTATGAGGAAGAAACCTTGAGAGGAACCAGACTCAAAAGGGGAACCTCATCCTCATTTGGGTGACATCAAGAGTTTGATCATAAATCTTTCAACAATACAGAACACTGGAGAGTGAGAACTAACATGAGCACTGGAGTATAAGATTATAAGTAATGTTCTTTCTACAGTCTTATACAGTCTTTATGGTTATAAAACTAGGAGCTACTGAGCTCAACATTTGTGATGAACATTTGCAATGGATTTTTGCATGTATATTGATTCTGCATTTACTGAATCTTCTGAATCGTTCAAATCTTCAGGAAAAGAACCCAAACTGGCAGTTATCACAGGTGATGGTGGAGAAAGTCCACTAAAACCTCTCAGCCGACTTCTCTAGTCCTTATGAACACTGTACAATGTGTGTGTGTGTTTGTGTTTACTCACAGTGAAATGATGCCGGGCGGGAAGCTCTTGGGAATGGCTTTAGTGTCCACACAGAAGGCGCTGTCTTTGGTGCAGGAGCAGGTCACTGGACAGCGAGGGATTTTGGTGACTCGGCGTCCCTCGACTGCTCCATGTGTACACACCAGAAGAAGAAAGAGAAACGCAGCAGCTGATCTGGTCCCTCTTGGCCACCTGGACACAGTCCTGAACTCTGAATCTGACATCTTCTGGTTCCTTGGTTCTCTTCTTATTCTTCTGTTTACTCTTTCTAATGTTTTATATTTGTGATGGAGCTTCTTTGATTGAGTGCAGGAAAAGAGAGAATAAATGTAGATAAGGTAAGGTGGAGAGAAAGAATTCTTTTGGAGGAGAGGAAAAAAAGGAGATAGAGTGAGGCGGAGGCTGAAAGTGAGAAAAAGAGAGAGAAAGAGAGAGAGAGAGAGAGAGAGAGAGAGAGAGAGAGAGAGAGAGAGAGAGAGAGAGAGAGAGAGAGAAAGAAAAAATGATGAAGTAAGCAAACATGCACTCACTGAGACACAGCTACAGAGAGAGAGAGAGAGAGAGAGAGAGAGAGAGAGAGAGAGAGAGAGAGAGAGAGAGAGATTGTGTATGTGTGTGTGTGTGTGTCAGTGGGTGGGTGGGTGTGTGTGTGTGTGAGTGTGAGTATACGTAGAGTGTGCGTACTCTGCAGCAATATGGGATCTCACTGTTTTTTCTGCAGTTCTGTTAGCAGGGACTGCAGGACAATTTGTGTGAGCCAGCAATTCTGTGCATATTCTCTCTCTCTCTCTCTCGCTCTCTCTGTCTCTCTGTCTCTCTGTCGCTCTCTCTCTCTCTCTCTCTCTCTCTCTCTCTCTCTCTCTCTCTCTCTCTCTCTCTCTCTCTCTCAAACACACACACATGAAATCCCTAAACTCTGAATTATTAATTATCATTTAAAAGCAATTAAGGAACATGGAGTGTATGTGCGAGAGCATGCAGGACAAATAACATATCTACAACTTACACATCAGATAATAATTTTGTTATATATAATAACAAGTTAGTTTATATGTATTTATATAGCAATGCTTATGGAGGTCAGATAACCTGAGGTCAGATAACCTCACCACATCCATGAACCTCCTCCTTGGCCTTCCTCTTTTCCTCCTTCCTGGTGGCTCCATCCTCAACATTCTCCTACCGATATACCCCATGTCCCTCCTCTGCACATGTCCAAACCGTCTCAGAATATATTTACTTACCTTGGTGTATAATAGCGTGTAACTTACCGAATATAAAGCAATTAAAACAAGGATAAAATCTCCTTAAATGTTGAGTAATAGTGCCTAAAGAGTAAAAAAAAAAATCAATAACAAACATGGAAAAATACAGCATCTGTGGTATCCAGTGGCTGAAAGTAAGCTTTGGCGGAGGCACCAAAAATACTGCCTATTGAAATACATTACATAGAAAGTCGCCCTCAGTGACACGAAAAAAGAGGGAAATTACATTTCTTGACTGATCACAAAATGCCAGGAGACTGAGCTGGTCTTCCACTTGAACTCTGAGAAGCAGAAGGCTGGTAATTCTAATAAACTTATCTTCTGCAGCAGAGGTAGCTCTATATATATATATATATATATATATATATATATATATATATATATATATATATATATATATATATATATATATATATATATATATATATATACCTAAAAACCATCATATTATATATCCTATTATATAATATGATGTGTATTATATAATATGATGTGGGGCCGCCTTCCCGTGGGCTCACCACCTGCAGGAGGGACCGTAAGGGATTGGGCAGCAGTCGAAGGCGGGGGCCTGCTTAGACTGCTGCCCCCGTGACCCGGATTACGGATAAGCGGGAGAAAATGAATAAAGGATGAATAAAACATTATCTAGGGCTAACTAACAACAGATTAGTTGCTAAACTAGCATGAGAAATAAACTAGCTGAATGCTTTTGTGTTCCCCTGTTTTATGTCTTTTCTTTGCACTAAATTTTTCTCATGTGCACTTTATTTTGTCATTTTTGTTAGTTTATGATGTCTGATGGAGCATCTTGGTCCTGGGGGAATGACGTTTCTTTTCACTAAGTACTGCATTGTATATGAAAAAAAAAACATACTTGACTACAGAGTTCAGATTAGTAATGATGTAAGATGGACGGCTTGAAACTTTCTGATGCTAAAGGTTTATTTTTTTTATATTTTATTATTTATTATTTTGCTCTTTTGTTGTTTATAGATATAATATACAAATACTGTAGAGAAAGTAGAGTTTTTTCTTTGTGAGATGTACTGGGGAAAGGAACAGATACAACTAAACAGAAAATCGTCTCCACGCTGTTAAAATGTGCAGTACATAGATGACCACCAGAGGACAGTAACGGATAAACGCACACATATTCGTTGTTCACACTGACTCACTGATTTTCACACACGTTTCTCTCTGACTCACACACATACACACACACACCCCTTCCCAATGACTCACAAAATCACTTTTTCGCACACACACACACACACACACACACACACACACACACACACACACACACACACCCTCTCAATGACTCACACAATCACTTTCTTGCACACACACCCTCTCACACACACCAGAAGTGACACTTTTTCTCTGCACTCACTCAGTATTTACTTATTATTTATATTTATACATTGTCAAATGTATCTATTTATTTGCTCTCTTTCTAACACACACACGTATAACACTTTCTATGTTAACTATCTCTTTTTCTCTCTGTCTCTGTCTCTCTCTCTCTCTCTCTCTTTTAAACACACACACACACACACACACACACACACACACACACACACACACACACACACACACACACACACATAAACACACACAAAACACAACACGTTCTAAGTAAACTGTATTGTGCTCTTTCTTACTCATTTACTCTGTCTGTCTGTCTGTCTGTCTGTCTGTATGTCTGCCTGTCTGTTTGTCTGTCTGTCTCTCCATCACTCTTACATACACACACACACACACACACACACACACACACACACACACACACACACACACACACACACACACACACACACACATACACACACACAATAGCACAGTGGTATCAGGCACAGCCTGTTCCCTGATGCAAGTCCACGAGTGTCACCAGCTGTCTTTAACTCACACGCACACACACACACACACACACACACAGTCTCTAGGTATTAAAACAGACCATTTCTATTCTCTGTCACATTATTCTTTATTATTATTCATTGTAAGAGATGATATACGGTGTATTTGATGGATGGCGATTGTAGTTTAAACATTAAATACATTAAGAAAGGGGGAAGAGGAGGACAGAGAGACTTCCTATAAGCCGAATTCGTTCTCTGCAAACTCAGCACTTTTCCCACAGGCATAGCATTACCAGCTGTGCTCTTGGACCCGAGCCTTGTGATTCCCAAATCTGACTTTCCTACACCATTTTGGGTGCCAAGGATTTTATGCTTCTTTTAAAAAAATTGGCCGTAGCATTGCCACTGGGTAAAGGGCCTGTGTCCTTCCAAAAAGGTACTCGCTGTAACTATAAGTCATAAAAACGCGCTTTCATCAATCACATTATCTATAAATCCATCTAACCGGTGCATAGGTCTCTGCATTTATCCCGCTTTTGTTCTTTCTTTCGTGCTTTCTTTCTCCTCTGGCTCCCGTTCATCACAGGTGTGTCCTAAATCACTCTCCTTTCTAAATGCTTTGGAAATCTTCCCATGTCGACTTCCATTTATTTATTTATTAATTATTTACTTTAGGGCCTCCGGCTACTCCGCATCGCTGCTGCGCTTCATACACGCTCATTTGCTACAAAATATGGATTCCAACTTCCAGCCCAAAGCCACTTCCCGACTCGAATCCGAAGCCAGGCGCTGTGAAAGAGTTTCTGTGTGTCTGTTTCGCACATCTGTTTGAGTTTTTCAGCCTTTCTCTGTGTTTTGGCTTGGCTTGCTGCAGAAACAGGAAGCTTGACATCTCCTGCTTCTCCTCAGGTGCCATGTTAATGAGACATTCCACACACATTGGAGACTGGCCTGTTTGTGCGGGTGGACTGAGAGCCATAGAGACACAACTTCACCGAAGGTATCTAGATATTCCAGAGAGCAAGAGCAAGAAATGTTCCAGTTAGAAAGGTGTTTTCGGGGGCTGTTAGCTTAGGAGTGAAGGCATTGGAAGGTCACAAATTTTAATCCCAGCACCACCAAGTCATTGGTGCCACTGCTGGGCCCTTGAGCAATGAATTTTTATGCTCAACTGCTCAGTTGTAAGTTGCTTCGGATAAGGGCATTTACCAAATGCCTTAAATGCAGGGCCGGCGTTAGCTAGAGCTATAGCCTACTTCATACTTACTCTTTTTAGTTTTCAACAAATTGTGCTGTTGTATTTGCTGAATAAATACAAGTTAAGCATACAGATGGAAAAGTGGAAAAGTTTACTCTTCTTTCTGCTTCGTAGTTAGTCTCATTCACTTCCACTGTCGATTCGTTTATATAGTGCACATTTAGTGTTTCTGCATGAAATAGATGATATGATCTAAATTACTGTATCTATAGTGTCTATTGCTTCAGTAGTAGGAAGAAATTATGTCCATATCCAGCTGAAAAAATTAAATTCTACCCCCGTTTAACTGTATACAGCAGGACCAGCCAAGCCTTCTCTGCAGGCCTAAACATTATCAGAAGCACTGACCTACATTTACAACCTAAATTCTAATATTTGTTCCATGAAATTGTATTAATTTATTCCCAACAGTTTATTCTCTAGCGTTTCTCTTGGCTGCACTGCTTCCAGTACGTGTATGTGGACGTTAGATTTTTTCTCCAATCAGATTCCAATCAGATTTCACTCTCGATGTGCTGCCATGTCAATCTAATCTGCCCAGGGCCTTCATAGTCAGTTCTGCTGGCTCTTTTACCTCAGTCTCTATCAGCAATGGTCTGTTTCTTTAACCAATCAGATTTCATATTCCTGCCACTGGTATACAGTATGTTCATTATCCCAGTGTGTTACTGTAAATAAATTAGTGAACCAATAACTAAAAGTCCTGGGTGATTTAGTCAGTGTATGTAAGTAATTTATACTATAATGATAATCTTAAACTTACTAAAGTTAGAATTTTAAAGTATTATCTAATAATAAGAAAAAGCTTGTCTAGATCTTTCTTTTTTTAATGTGTTTTAGTGTTAAGCTTAGTTAAAGTTGAATTAATAGACACATTTAAGTAAATATATAAATGTACTAATAATAAATGACCAGAATAAACACGATATAAAAGCTGTGCACCTGCTGCAGTCTAATAAAACTGCCCTTATTTTTGTCTTTTAATATTGAGTACTACGAGATCCAAGTATCCACCTTAACTGCTCCAGGGTCCGAGTTTTAATCCTCAGCTTTTATGTCTGTGTGGGATTCTTTCAGGGTCACCGGGTTTCTTCCTATCTTCTAAAAATATGCCGTATTGTACACCTCAATGGAAATGATTGGAAGGACACATGTGTCTATGACTGGCATCCCATCTCTGCTCACCTTTCAGTGTTCCCAGGATAGTCTTTCTTCATTTTAGCTGACCTGTGTATCTGAAAGCCGTCACACGATCTCGTCTGTGATCCTAAACTGATAAAAAACTACAATACACTATCAGTTTATTTCCCCAAAATATTTCAGATTTACTTTCTCAAGCTTTACAGTCTGCCTTTAGTTGGATTATGGATTAGATTCAAGTCTAAAATATAAATAGGTCGTGCTGTCAGGCATTGTTTATCTGTCCAATTCGCTTTAAACGAGTAGACTTATAGCTGTGATTAAAAAGCCACAGTCAGACATCTACTGCGTCATGTCAGACTCCATCACAAAAGTCAACCGTAACCTGACGATCCCGGCACTTATTCAATCTTCTTTAAGCTTATTCATCTTCAGTTTAAATGGTGACTCGGTTCAGCAATATATGTCAGGAATATCGACTTTGCGGTTATAACGGTTTGGTAAATGAGCGCTCTAAAATAATTAAACCACTAATGGTGCTTTGTGCAAAAAGACGCTCATTAACTTCACACACACTTCTGACAGAGATACGAAACTCAATCATACACTGAATATACACTGTGTATGTTATGTATGTGGTGTAAAATATTTGAGCAATTGTACTTTATTACTGTACTTAAGTAATTTTTTTGGCTACTTTCTAGTTTCTAGTATCGAAGATATAAGCACTTTTGCTGTCTACTCAACTACATTTATGATTTAATATTTGTCAATTGATAATGACCATTACTATTTACATTTTGCACCTCTTTTGAAGATGTCATTAACACTGCTCTACCCACATCTGCTTTGATTCATTTGATGGTCCATTTGATGGACCAGCTTTCGTATTACTTCCCGATGTACAAGCAGGAAAGAAAAAAACACAAGCAAATGTAAAAAAGCTTCACGATGCCGGTATTGTTCTCCCTATATGCCGCAAAAGGAATGTGTAGAACTTGCCTTAAGCCAAAAAGCTGTGTATGGAAAGAGAGACAGGTATTTTTTGTTCGTGTTTTTTTTTTGTGTGAAGGCTGTCTGTTCACATATTATACTAACTTTGCTGGGGGGCTAATACTATTAAGCGAGGTGACAGGCCAAGGCTGTCAAAACTCATCTTTGTGTGTGTGTGTTTGTGTATGTGTGTTTTTGCATGTGTATGTGCATGTTGAGAGACTCACCTGTGGATGGAATCTGATCCAGAAAGAGAAAAGGGCAGGGCACTGTCTGTGGGTCACAGGTGCATTGTGGGGGTTGTACACAGGGTGTCTGAAACCAGCTCACTGACACTTCTTTTTAATCTATAGCTCCTTCATAGTATTTCTGAATGCAACATACCTCTCATAAGCGCTTTTTACAGTATAAATAATAAGAAAATTAAGTTTTTTCTACTACAGGAACACAGATCCGATGCTAAGACCGTTTTTTTTTATTACACGTATGGTTCATAAAACCAAGAACCAAAATATAATAAATATATACAAATTAAAAATTTGTAAATGACGAATAATTTTGATGTGATCATGTTCCATATGAGATTTATAGACAATTAAATTGTCTTTACATGTCACTATGTGTCACTATGTGTCACAATGTTTCAGCTTTTGAACTATACACACACACACACACACACACACACACACACACACACACACACACACACACACACACACACACACACCTCTTTTGACCAGGATGCACGGCAAGACAAATGTTTCACCATAGGATTAATTCTTTTTTGAACATTTCATTTACCAATGAGTCACCATTTGCTGTTAGGATAATCTCCACTCTTCTGGGAAGATGTTCTACTAGATTTTGGAGTGTGCTTGTGGAGATTTGTGCTCATTCAGAAACAAGGGTGGTCGTAAAGTCAGGTACTGGTGTAGGTAAGGTGAGGAGACCTGGGTTGCAGTCTCTATATCAGGCCATTCAAGAACGTCCACTCCAGCCCATGTAAGCCACATCTTCATAGAGCTGGCTTTGTGCGCAGAGGTATGGTCATGCTGGAACAGATTCGGGTCTTATAAAATTTCAACACAGTAGATTATACAACAGTAGATGGGAAATATAAAAAGATATTGAAATAAATAAAAAATTAATACTAAATGATTCAATAACTGTTTTTTGGTGGACCCCAGCATTTGGACGGAGATGTTTTAGGTGTAAAGAGTAACATGTAGCATTCACAGAGTTGCACATCAGCCATGCTGGAAAAGGGTTAGGAAGCGGTGCACGAGCCGCATGGGAAATTCGCGTCGCAAGAAGAGCACATGTGTTTTTCGCTCTACGCTCTGTGTCCTGATCGCTTCACCAGACCACTACACCACCAACTAAAAATGTCAGCACTTTTTCACACAGCGTGTTTTGCACCTTGCTCCAAATTCCTCACCTCGATTTACCAACTGGACCTGTTCACGACCTCACAAAGTCAAGGTTCGAGTGGAAATCTGTAAAATGCTCTCACAAGATCACTGTCATTGTGTCCTTTTCTGTCCAATGATTCCTTAAGATTTACAATATTCACTTGAAGGAGAAGAATTAGAATGGAGGATGTGAAAGGCAGGAAATAACCAATATGAGACTCTGGGACTGATTGATGGCGGACGACCTTCTTGTGACCTCGGGGCCCTATGCAAAAACCCCTGTCAAACACACCCACCCACACAAGCACACACCCAGCCAGTGACCCTGAACAGGTCAGAACCTCCTCATTGCTTTTGAGTCAATCAGATAAGAACTCCAGCTCCTCTCTTACAGAGAAATCATCAACAATTTCAATGTGATCATGTTCCATATGATATTTATATGCAATATTGAGATCAGAGCTCAACAGCAGGAGATCTTCCACTCCAAAATAAGTAACCTTTATCTTCATGGACCTGGAACATGTTTAAAATTCTAATAAAGGGAGAATTGAATTAATGTAAAAGAAATAAACCATAGAAAGAAAATTTATGTGGAAATAATTAAAATAAAATTATTTAGAATCCAATGATATTAGATAGGTATCGAAAAGTCCACGTGTGAAAACGTGTCTGAAAACAAAGCGTTTTATGTGATTTACTGTGTGATGAAATGTTAATCTTTTAAAATTCTATTAATAATGAAGCTCATGGTCTACAGGGTCCACAGTATGTTTAATTCATAAAGAGCAGAGATCCTGAAAAGCCCTAAAGCGACGACGCAAACACATCGGTCGGAAAGTGTGCTTGTGCCACAACCGTTTTTTTTTTTCTTTTTCATCGCATCGTATAATGAGCAGCAAACCGCTAACTTTAGTCTAAACAAAGAAATGACACGTTTCCTAAAATGGCTTTGTATATGAGAAAAAAAAAGTATCCAAATAACTGGTTGTTGTGGCGTTCAGAAGTATTTGTTGCCGAGGCATCTGTCGAAACCTTTTTTAATCAAAACCGCAATGTTGTGCAACGTATTTTTTCCCCCTGTTTTTAAGAATCTACAGCATTAAGACTTTCGCCGAGATGCAGCAGGTTTTTTAAAATAATTTGTTCATGACTCTACACAAGACTCTTGCAATGAAACACGTCATAAAGTGGGGAATAAGTGGACAATTCTCCTAACTCAGCTAATAAAACCTATTCAAATTCAATCTAATCTAATCTGATTCAATCCGATCTATACCACTGTTATCTAATTTAATCCAATCTCTACTACACCAATTTAAGACAATTCAATCTATACTACTCTAATCTAATACAATCTAATCTTCTCCAGCCCAGTCTACTCTAATAAAATCTATTCTAGTCTAATCTGTTCTAATAGAATGTAATTTAATCTAATTCAGTCCAATTTAAACTACTGTAATGTAAACAATCTAATCCAATTCAATCTAATCGAATTCAATTTAATCTATACCACTCTAATCTAACCTAATAAAATCTAATCCAATCTTATTTAATCTAGTAAAATCCAAATGTAATCCAATTCACCCAATGTAATAATAATCCAATCTAATCGGATATATAGAATATATATATAAGATATAGATTAGTATTATTATACATTGGAGTGGGTTGGGTTGAATTTCATTAAATTAGATCCGATTAGATTGGATTATTATTACATTGGGTGAATTGGATTACATTTGGATTTTACTAGATTAAATCAGATTGGATTAGATTTTATTAGGTTAGATTAGAGTGGTATAGATTAAATTAAATTGGATTAGATTGAATTGGATTTGTTTGTATGCATTACAATAGTATAAATTGGTCTGAATTAGATTAAATTAGATTCTATTAGAACAAACTAGACTAGAATAGATTTTATTCCAATCCAATCTAATCTAATCCAATACTATTAGCATTACAATCACACACATACTGTACACATTATAAATTTGGGGACTAAATGTGGATTCGGAGGTTTGAGAAATGCCTACGGATCTTATGGTGTCCATGACACGTATTTGCGATTTTTCTGAGGCTAAATTTGAGCAACTTTATCTTTAAAGCACCTTCCTAAAGATTAGAGGAATCCGAGAATAACCACACACACACTCACATGCACTTACACTGCGAGGTCTTAAACATGAGATCTTGAAGCCAGAGTGATAACAAATCCTTTTCTGGTTGTTTCGAAGTCTTGTCCTAAACCGCACAGAATGATGGGGAAAATGTGTTTGTGTGTGTGTGTGTGTGTGTGTGTGTGTGTGTGTGTGTGTGTGTGTGTGTGTGTGTGTGTGTGTGTGTGTATACATCAGATTTCCTGTTACAGTTTATACCAGTGCTGCCAAGATCAATGACAATGCATTTTTCCCTTTTTGTTTCTTAAGCATGGAGCTGCATCCTGGTGCCATGGTATACACACACACACACACACACACACACACACACACACACACACACACACACACACACACAAACACACACACACACACCGAGCAATGCGTAAACATGTGCGCCTTGCTCTGACAGGCAGTGTGTGTCTTTGAGGTGAAGGGCAAATGCTCTGGCAGCTACGGCTGGATGAATAATGGAGAACGCACAGAATGACACACACACACACACACACACACACACACACACACACATACACACACACACACACACACACACACACACACACAAACAAAGAGAAGCTGCCAAATTAATCAAGCTGCCTTGAGGAAATAAGAGGATTGGGCAATGAATCAGCCTCTTTATTCAGCTCGGGCGTAAAAGATGCACAACCCGATCATGTTCAAACTGCCGAACAATTCAAAAGCTCATTAATCCATATTTCACTGGACTGTAAAATGCTTGAAACAGGTACAGTGAGCTTCTGTTATGGTAAAGTAATTCATAAAAGACACGTCATAGCAGACCTTCAGAATTTAAACAACACCTTGTACTGGCCACCGTCACCATGCAAAGTCAATTTGATTGAGTTGTGTGGATTCCGGCTGGGGATAGCTCTTTCTATCCGTCCTGTTTGGGATTTAATTGCATGCGGAGCAACATCAGCCAGCGAGGACTTTTAAAAACAAGTGCAAGTCATCCTGAATTGCACTTTTGCCTCACTGGAAGAAGGCCAAATATCAAACCTGAACAATAAATGTTGCATTATACCAACTATTATATTTAAGGGGACATACACACAGTTTCAGCCAATCTTAATCTTGAGTACCTATAGACCATTTCAATGGTTATATGTTCATGTAAGGAACGTCTTTGGTCCTTGGACGTTTCCGGTTAGCTAACGTGCCCATTCAAAACAGTGGTGGGAAACAACTTACACACAGTTCACACAGATCTTGTTCAAAGTTGTAGTACATTATTTAGAACCTTAAATATAACGTCTTACAATTTAAAAGAATTCAGTTAGCAGTGTGGTTTATTATTAGCATTCAGACTTAGCCAAACATGCAAGTGCAATAACCTCCCCGGGTTAATTTAGCAAAGAAACCGAACAGGGGATGTTTTTTATGGGTTTTAATCTGCTCACCAAAGACAAGATAAACATCGTCCGCATAGTACGACCAAACGTTTCCAACCTTTTCGCTAACTTTAGGTGAGCGTTTAATGTTAATAATGAAAAGTTCAAAGCTCAATTCTATTTTTAGCTTTTATAAATATCTTAACTGTTCCGTTTTAACTAGAAAAAAGTATGTGTAAAAAAAGTAATTTAGTTTTGATCTATAGACTAGTATTGCATCCTTCATATCTATCCAAAGAGTTTTTAGTTTGATCGGATTTGTTATCGATCCAGCTTTACGATTCACTTTCGAAAACAGCCGAGCTTCTGGAGCCGTGGCATGGGCGGAGCTAAACAGTCACGACCTCACAAAGCTTTTGCGTTGTGAACGTCTGCAAGCTGTGACATGATGGTCAAACAGATCAGCTTCCAAAGATTCAGCTATTATGCAAGCATCTTTTTCCTACTGAAAGAAATTGTAACTGATTGTAATACGAACACCTGCGGGATCAGTGCAACTACTCATCGCTTTATAAACAAAGGCAAATTATTCAACACCATATGAACAAAAGTATCTGACTTTTCCAGCCAGATGTGGTTCTTCCAAACTGTTACCACAAACTAACCACAAACGACTCTAAAAGACTGTAGAAAGATCATTACTCGTAATCTTACTTTCCAGTGCTCATGTTAGTTCTCACTCTCCAGTGTTCTGTATTGTTTAAAGACTATAATCACACTCTAGATGTCACCCAAATGAGTATGGGTTCCTCTTTTGAGTCCGGTTCCTCTCAAGGTTTCTTTCTAATAACATCTAAGGAGGTTTTTACTTGCCACAGTTGCCACGGCTGCTCATCAGGGATAACTACACACCATTCACCTTAACTGTTGATTTCTATAAAGCTGCTTTGAGACAACGTCTGTTGTGAAAAGCGCTATAGACTTGACTTGACTTGATTTGACTTGACTTGACCTAAAGGCACACAATTGTATAGCATGCCTTTGGATGCAGTAGCATGAAATTGTTTCTAAACTAAGACACTCAAACTTGTTCCAGTATGACAATGTCCCTTTGCACAAAGCAAACTCCATGACGATATGGTTGTTTGGACTGGAAGATCTTGAGTGGCCTCCTATAGAGCTCTGACCTCAACTCCAATGAACACCTTTGAGATGAACTTTTCACCTCATCCCTTCACCTTCATCAGTAACTGACACCCTTGTGGCTGAATGACCACAAATCTCCTCAAGCACACTCCAAAACCTAGTGGAACATCTTCCCAGAAGAGTGGAGGTTACTATAACACAGCAAATGGGCACTAAATGTGGTATGAAATGCTCAAAAAGCACATACGAATCTAATGTTTAGCTGTCCATAATCTTTTCTCTAAATAGTGTATTTCATGTGGCTCAGAGTGCAGTATTAAAATGCATTTATCCAAGTGCACCTTCTGTCAAATGCAATAAGGCACTCAACAGCCCAGGCTTGTACTCAACTCTGCCATTAGACTATACAAACCCGAGTCTGTCAGAAAACAAACAGCCATTTAACATTCCGGGTAACCATGGAATAATGGAATTCAACTTCAGAGAATAAAGGTGAAAAAAAAAAAACATTGCACTGAAAACAATAGTAGATGCTTCAAGAAAACCATTAACGTGAAACACATAAAACAGCATCGCATGTGATTTGTGTGTCTGGTGCAAATTTATTGGTTGATGTTGACGTATTCTGGTTACTCTGGTGAGATAAATTCACTGCACCAACTTCGGAGGAGGACATTGTTGTTGCTACGCCAGTTACAATGAAGTCCAGGCAAGGAGCATGGAGAGCCAAACAGACTCAAGTACACTTTATGGATACAAATTCGAACATCCCATTCCACATTTAGTCCACTCTTCTGGGAAGATGTTCCACTAGATTCTGGAGTTTGCTTGTTTAGATTTTTGCTCAATCATCTACAAAGGCTTTCGTTAACTCGGGTACTAATAAGTTCTGGGGAGCAGCCAGCATTTCAATTCATTCATGTTCATTAGGGTTGAGGTCAGAGTTTTATAGGAGGCCACTCAAGATCTTCCGCTCCAACACATAAAAAGCACATCTACATGGAGCTGGCTTTGTGCAAAGGAGTATTTTCTTGCTAGAACATGTTTAAGCATCTCCTAGTTCAAATGAAGGAAAATGACATGATATAATTGCGTGCCTCCAATTTTGTGGTAACAGTTTCAGGAAGAACCAGATATGGCTGGAACAGTCAGGTGTCCCAATGCTTCTGTCTGTGTATTGTGTAATAAAGCACTGCTGCATCACTTTTATTCTCTGTAGGCAGAAATGAATCAATGGCTTAATCCCTTGTGAGCAGGTTGTCGAGTGGCATTGTGGGTAAGGCACAAAAGAGTGAACCAAGGCGTCCGAATTTTATGCCAAAACAAATCCATTGGTTTATACGATTTTTTTTGCTCCCCGATAAGACAGTGGGGGTATAGATGGATAATTTCGATCATCTCCCTCAACTCAGTGCCCAACAATCCCACCGAGAGCCACTCCATTTTATGAATGATAGATTATATTATACAACCGGTGTCCAATAAAAGCCCTCAGGTTTGAACCGGCACGTTAAATTTAAAGGCACTTGTTCAACCTTCAGCTGAATCCTCACAAACAAATCGAGTTGGCAGCTTGCAAAAGGGAAGAGGCTGTAAAAGGAAGAGCAGCCAGCGAGGCAGGAGCACGTGGTCAGGTGGCAGTGCATTCGCACGTTGCTAAGGATGGAAGCAGTGCATCAGTGGATGGTTGCGAGCCAGTCGTCAACGGTAAAAGCGGCCTCTGATTGATGGATCTACGGAAGAATAGCCCAGTTATCCAGCGTGCTATAAATAAGACGTTAACGGCGAGCAACGAAGCCGGGCCAAGGAGTGACTTTCGCATTAACATATTTAATCGGCATGGCAGATTAAACAAAGGCAGGATCGAAGCGGCCACTTAAGTGTCCCTAATGTAATTTACTGTTGTAAACCCCCCCATCCTCGGTAATGGATATTTATGAGGCTGTTTATGAAGTCCGTTCCAAATTTTTAAGGCGCTGCTTAGCTCTTCTTTCTTCAGACATTTACAGGAGAATTTCTTATGTAATATTTTTCTTATTTTACAAAAGTCAATACTTACTACAGCAAAATTTAAGTTTCTGGACAAGATTGGTATGTGCGATTTAAATATCCAATTCCACATTTAGTGGCCGTTTACTTTTATAATAACCTCCACTCTTCTGGGAAGATGTTCCACAAGATTTTGGAGTATAATTGGAGTAAAGTACTGATGTAAGTGAGGTGAGGATGTCTGGTCAACAGGGTTGGAGGCCACTCCAGATCTTCCTGTTCAAACCATGTGAAGCTGGTTTTGTGCAACATTGTCATGCTGGAAGCAGTTCGTGTCTCCTAGTTTAAGTGGAGGAAAATTTAAATGCTACAATTGTGTGCCTTCAATTTTGTGGTAACAATTTTGTGGCTGGAAAACTCAGGTGTCCCAACACTTTTTCCCCATAAAGTATTGGTGCTTATTTGTTAGGAAACCCCAATTATGTGTGTTACTCAAGGCAGTTCCCAGACAGCTTTATCACGAACTGTTAATATATTTATTTATAGTATGGGGGAAATATTCAGTTCATCCACAGATCCATCAATCAAAAGGATCGAAGCGACCTGCTTTTGTGTCCTCGAATATAATTAAGAGTCGTAAACAAACCCTGGAGGAACGGATATTTACGAGGAGGTTTATGAAGTGAGTTCCAAACTCGGAAGACTCCGATCTGTTTTTCAATCGCTTTTTTTTATTTAACATAATGCTTTTACAGTGACATAAGTGATCCGCAATTCCTTCTCCTTCAAAGGCAGGAACGGCAGCTTTTGTTTTACACACAGTCAATCCATTAAATCAAAGTTGAAACATGTTACAGTTCCCAAGGCACATCCCCCTTTTTTTTTTTTTTCGGGGGGGCGGGGGGGGGGGGGGGGGGGGGTTCTTTAAATAAACCTCAAGACCATTAAAAAAGTACCATTCGGAGGCTGTCTTTATTACAGAAGCAACTGTTAACACATGGGAATGATTTCTACTAAACTAGCCTACAATTATGTAGCTTGACTTGTCTTGAGGAAGTACTGAATGCCATTGAAATGCTAGCAGCGGCCCCAAGCTACATTAGCATACCACTATTAAGAGTATACCCCAAGAAAAAGAGAAAAAAAAACTGGCCTGCTATCAATTCATAGAATATTAGCATATTTTAATGTGAACAAATGTTTTGTCTCTTTCCAAGAAACAAACCACTGGACATTCAGATACAAAAAAAAGGCACAAAATCAATTTATGTAATAATGATAAAAGTAGCGTGTAAATATATATATATTCATATTTATAAATTTCTAACTGTATTTACAAGGAAGTCATTTAAACCAAATGACTAATATTGTAACAATCCTTTTGTTAGAATACTTTTTGACAGTCCTGTAAATAAAGTAGGTATTCTGAAGGAATTTTATCTCCAGACGAGAAAAAAAAAAAAAAAAAAGGCAGTGGAGGAACATCCCTTCCTTATTTGAAATGGAAAAATATCCGATGTGTGTAACATTCAGCATTTCTGACCCAATTCCACTTCTTTTGGCTTCTTTTTAAGTCCAGATGAGGAAGATTGAGCCACTAAAAGGAAAAACAAAACAAACAAGTCTATCCATTTAGATGCTCAGATTTGTCCCAAGTGCCCTAAAGACTGGGTCTATGATTGACTACTCAATGCATTGGAATCTGAACTTGGACCACGTCCTAAATCCTCATCCATTGTGTGTGCGCACTGTGTTTGGGCGTTATCTCTTCTACGGTCCATGAATGTCCATTGGGTCCAGCTTAGAAGCACGCTGCAGCACAGAGGATGGTGCTCAGCGCTTTTTGAAGGCCACTACACGGTTAGGATGTGGAGGAAATTTAGGCAGACACGGTTCATCAGCGCTGGGCTCGTGGGAAAACACAGAGTCCTCACCGGAGGAACAGGTCGAGCTGCGCGTGTCTGGAAAACTGGGGGAGTACTGGTCCAGGCTGACAGACAGGTCCAGATATTCCTGAAAAAAAAAAAATAAAATTTTTCATTTAAAAACACACAGGGGGAAAAAACAATATATTAAAAAAAGCATTCCATGAATTGGAAAGACAGGCTTCGGTAAATCGACCACCATTCACAGCCATGGTGAAGAGAAAAGCATCACCTAAGACCACAAGCCTGACTTCTTGTGTGCACGAGTTTTTGCTGTGTTTGATGTATAAAATAAGGGAACACTAGCAGGTGATTGCACAGCAGTGATGTCTCACCTGATTCGAAGTCATTGAGAGAGTGCGATCCAGGTCTTCCACAAGTTGTTTGAAGGTAGGTCTCTGAGATGGTGCGGCATGCCAGCAGTCCCTCATCATCATGTATCTAATCAGTAAAAGTATAAAATTGAGTGGGAGTCAAAAACACAAATATTCAAAACAATACCTTTCCAACACATAACATTAATACACTATATTACCAAAAGGTTTGCGGACACCTGGTCATAAGTACAGTATGTGCTTTTTGAGCATCGCATTCCACATTTAGTCGCAATTTGCTCTTAAGTCCCTCTAATCTTTTGGAATATGTTCCACTTCAGGTTGGAATGTGCTTGTGGAGATTTGTGCTCATTCAGACACAAGTCAAGTGTGTTAGTAAAGTCAGGTACTGATGTAGGCGAGTTGTGGAGACCTGGGGTGCAGTCAGTGTTCCAATTCATCCCAAAGGTATTAAAATAGGGTTGAGGTCAGAGCTCTATAAAAGCGTATCTTCATGGAGTTTGCTTTGTGCACAGGGGTGAAACAGGTTTGAGTCTCTTAGTTGAGGTGAAGGTAAAATGTCATGCTACTCCATCCAAAGACGCCCTGAACAATTGTGTGCCTTCAGCTTTGCAATAACAGATTGGGAAATTCAAGTGTCCCAATACTTTTGTGTATATAGTGTATAAACACAAAACTCTTACAGCTCATGTGTGCATGTGGAAGGGCGATCCATACGGTGGCCCTCCTTCAGCAGTTTGAAGAGCTCCTCGACAGGGACGCCTGGATATGGAGAACCACCCAGAGTAAAGATCTCCCACAGCAGCACCCCAAAAGACCACCTAGAGCAGAGAAAGGTAGAGAGAATATCTTTTTAAACACTGCACTGCTGTGTCGAATGTGCACAGTTAACAATACAAAGTTCAGAAATCATGTGTTTGACTTACACATCGCTCTGGTGGGTGTAGATCCGGTCAAACAGTGCCTCTGGAGCCATCCATTTAACTGGCAAGCGGCCCTGAGGGAAACAAAAGCCAGTCATTTTCTTTGAGCACAGATCAATAATGCTAAACAATGTCTCAGCTACATATTTTTGCATTGTTCCCTTTCGAGCACACCCGATTTAACTCATCGGATGATTAAATAGCTATTCAAGAGCAGGAAAAACAAAACCTTGGGGTGAATGTGAAGGTTATCCAGAGTATTAGAAACTGGAAACTAGTGCTGTATGGTAAACTTTATTTTTCAACAAATAACACTGTCTAGACAGTAATGTGAGAAACGGTCTGGAAAATTCAGTGAATGTCTGAACTCTGTGGTTGAAGTCAAAATGTTTTTCTTTCTGCCAATAAATGTGATTTGACACCTCAGTTTTAAGCCACAATACATATGCTTTCTTTTGTTTCGCTTAATTTTGTACTTTTTATTTATTTAGCTTCCAACATTACCGTGGCTATCTTCCTGCATTAAACAGTATTGGTGATTAGACAGCTTAACAAGGGAAAATAGAACAGACAAGTTCAAGTGGAAAAGAAAACTAAGATCTTAAACAACCACGGTAAACAAAAAATCTGCATGTGTTTTGCTCTGGTCAACCAAGAGCTGGAATCTGAGCCTATAGTGGACGCAGGGCTTATCAATACAAAGATTTTTTTTTTCCAAGCCAAGTATAGCTAAACTTACACTTCCTTAAATCTAAAACTAAAATCTGCTGGACGTCTGTGGGGCAATCCAAGGGAGATTCGCACTAATATCAGAAAGCTGATTGGCTGTTGCATGCTGATCTTATTTGTAGTAGTAATTCAGCACATTTTAATTTTACTAGCGAAAGAAAGAACTAAAACACCAAGGACACAACAACAACAACAAAAGTGCTGCAGGGGCATTTCAATTAGCATTAGAGTGAGTGTTACATGGACATCGGAAAATTAAGGCCTGTTAAAAATTCCAAAAATCTAAATTTTAGGCTTTAAAAAGTCTTAAATTCTCTATTCTAGCTCTTAAATTATTTTAAAGACCCTGCGTGAAACCCTGTATATACAGCGACCAGACATAACATCATGACATTATAACATTATGAGTGGTGAAGTGAATAACACTGATTATCTCTTCATCATGGTACCTGTTAGTGGGTGGTGTATATTAGGCACCAAGTGAAGATTTTGTTCACAAAGTTGACGTGTTAAAAGCAGGAAACATGGGCAAGCACAAGGATTTAAGAGTTTGACAAGCACCAAATTTTGACGGCTAGACGACTGGTTCAGTGCATCTAAAAAACTGTAGCTCTTGTGGGCAGTCTGCAGTTGTCAGTATCTATCAAAAGTGCTCCAAGGAAGGAAGGAGTGGTGAACGGGTGACAGGGTCATGGGTAGGCAAGGCTCATTAATGCATGTGGGGAGTGAAGGCTGGCCCGTTTGGTCCGATCCAACACAACAGTTATTGCTGTTAATGCATGACAGGTCAGGACAAATTCAGCAGCAAAAGGGGGACACGCACAATTTTAGCCAGGTGGTCATAATGTTATGCCTGGTCGTGTATAAGAAAACGTTCATATTCCACAGTGGGAAAAGTTCTCCCAGGCTGTCACTCATGGGCAGAATCTAGAAACTGCATGTTGGATCATGACTTACATTGGTGGTTTTCTTGTAGTAATCAATATGGTGGATGTCTCTGGCCAAGCCAAAGTCTGCTATCTTCATCACGTTGTCCTCAGTCACGAGAACATTACGTGCTGCCAGGTCTCTATGGATACACTGAACACACACACACACACACACACACACATTCATATAATAGTGTAAGGACAGAAGGGAAAGCCTTTGAATTAGTTGGACTCGATTTAACACAGTTAATGGGACTTATACCTTTTTGGATGCCAAGTACTCCATGCCACGTGCTACTTGGTAGGCGCAGGACACCAGGTCTTTGATGGAAACCGTTTCAACAGATACCTGGTCTGGGTTGTAGCAGTATTCCATACCAGGTGGGCGGCGGGCCCTCAGGTACTCGCGCAGGTTCCCTTTTGAGGCATACTCCACGATGACGTAAAGAGGACCTGAAAGGACAGTTACGTATGAAAGAATAAATAACTCACGCAATTAAAACAAATAGGTCATGCAGGTACAATCCTAGATACAATTTAAAATAAAGCTGTATTTTGGATTTTTAGTTTTCAAGATAAACAGAAACAACATTAACTATATAAGAAGATAACATTTATAGGCAAGGGCCAAAGAAAATCCAATCCCATCCATCTCAATTCAGTAAATTGACTATCATCACTTTTGGTGAATATGGAGTGAGTCACTAGTGATTGGATCATGAAATGATAATGCCTGATGGATCTCTATCTCTCTCTTACCATCCTGTGTGCAGGCTCCTAGCAGGTTGATTATGTTTTTGTGTTTGCCGATTATTTTCATCATCTCCATTTCAGAAATGAGGTCAGACAGGTCCTTCTCCGTGGCATCAGCTGTAAAGCAAAAGAAAGATAACCAAGCATTAAAATTCTGGGGTGAGGGGTCACACAAATCTCAGAGAAACCTACAAACACGGCAAGCTATAGACAAGATAAAATCCAGAGATTTTAGCGAGAATTATTCCAAAAGGTCTTCACCTTACTAACAATAATAAAAGCAATCTTGCAGTAATCCTGGCATAGTGAAAAGGAACAATGCAACCAAAAAATCCAAAGAGTAGCTTTGTGCCAAGAAAAAGACGAGGCAAAAAAAATAAATCATGAGACACTCCGTCCTTTTTCTTACCAACCAAATACACTATTAGATAAATAGATCAAGGCCTTTTGAAAAAGCCCAGCTCACCTGCCCTGAGTTATTGTGCCTGGAGCATGAAAACATGACATACATAAAGCTACCTGAATGTGTCCAGAATAAGAAATTCTATAGCCTTAGCATTGATACCCAAAGGTTGAAGTAAAACAAATTAGACTAAACATCGATCCTCTCACAGCAATTTATCAATGGAAGCCGTTATGTTGCCACCATTACAATTTCCATTAGCAATGTAAAGGGATGTCTTGAGCTTTGGATGCAGGAAGCAGTAACTATAATGAGAGTGTCTGAGGTCTGACCATTATTAAGATAAAAATGTAAATATAGATAGGGTGTGTCCTTGGCGGAGAAGAAGTAATAAAACTAGCACACACACACACACACACACACACACACACACACACACACACCCACCCACACCCACCCCCCCCTTATTGGAGAATTCAAAAGATGCTGTGCACAACTGTGGAATACGAATGAGACTTAAGAGTCTTGGTAAAAAGTTCATGCACTTGGGAGAACTGTTAGAAATGCCATTAAAGTATTCGCACTCACACCTCCTCTAACCTTATCCAGAGGAGGATAACCGTATCAATGTGTTCCAATTATTATTCCAATTTCCAGATTAATGCAATATTATTTGTTTATTATTACTATTATGTATTTACTATTTAATGCTATTTATTACTTACAAAACAGGCATTTAAATGTTTTTTTTTTTTACTTACATTTGAGCATCTTGACAGCCACTTTGGTAACACGGTTGGGTTTGTCTTTGTCCATTCCCAGTACCTCTCCCATAACCACCTGGCCAAAGCAGCCTTCACCCAGAGGCTTCCCCAGGACCAGCCTAAAATACGAGAAAGCACACAGATTCATTAGGTATCTCTACCCCGCATTATTTTTAACCAATGTCTCCTATGCAATACAATATATGCATGTCTGCATTGAAAATAGGAAGATGTCTTTAGACTATTTGGGATGATGGCCTGCAACTGCATGTGTTTGTGTGTGTGAATGCATTACTTGTCTCGGGCCAGCTCCCAGCGTGGGTCTTGAGGCAGTTCGTACTCAGACACTCCAGAAAGCATGGGGGAGCCACTTGAGGAAAGACGTGACGGTCTTACCAGCATCACCCCAGAGTGCATGGACGAGCTCGAGTCCACAGACACCTGCATGGAAATACTTACAAATTACTCTCCAATCAATGGTACAGCATCAGTGTGTGGTTTTTTTTTTTTTTTTTTTGTCTTTTTTTTATAGGATTATGGAAAAGTGTATACTCACAAATTTCCCCATCTCCAAGATTCAAAATATAAGCTTAATGTAATTACACTTTTTCAGGTGGAATACGAGTAATTCTATAAATATAATCACTATAAAAGAGCATTTTTTACCACAAGTTTGTAGGAATTTAATGTGGACTAGGCAGATATGTAGTTATATACACTGACATCAAAAAACAAATACAGAAATTGAATTTATTGTTAGAATTTCTTGTATATTTTAAAATTTTTACACACTGGTATATCATTCTTAATATAATATACACTATGAGTATGAGTAGAGTAGATCAAACCCCCTATCTACTTTCTGTTACCTGTCTGCGCAGTGGGATGCTCTTGGCCAGCTTGTGCACGGCCATCTGGCTGTTGAAGTCGTTCTTCTTGCCTGAGCTGTGCATCTTGACTAAAACAGCGACCACTACCATAACGCAGATGAGGAAAAATCCCACGCAGTAGATCAGCACCTCCAGGTAGGTCTGGTTGGGCAGCGGCGTTGGAGGCAAGGCTGCTCAGGAGAGACGCGCCATGCACAGGTAGCACAAAAAAAGGTGAGACGGGTTTGTGGTTGATGGTAGAGGATGGAAGTTTTTTTTTTTTTGGCTTTATCCTCATCACAAATGAACACACAATCATGCTTTCACACACAGCCTCCCAAAAACAGCACCCAAAAAACACACACAAACAAATGTAGAGCAAACACTGACACACGGCGCAGAGCACAAACTCCTATTGTTGCGCCATAATCACGTCTTTCAAGCATCGGGTTTCAGGCTGCATTCTTCTGCATATGTGCTGGGAGACAGAACGAAACTACTGGCAGCCTTCACCTACTAAAATGTCCTGTATTATAAGTCGCGTAAGACATGCATGCAGTGACCCGAGCGGTCCACGACTTCAGCAAAAATGGCACCTTAACTTAAAGTTAACAGAACTGCATTCGTTTGCATGTGTTGGCTGAGAGGCTCTGTTCGAGCCCAGATGGTACATGTCAGCAATGCATAATCGGAGAGCTAGGTCATGGGGTAATGTTACAAGATAAATCTGAATGATAAAGCTGTTTCTTAGTCTAAGGAAGCAATTTTCTCTAGCCTTAAGGCTCGGGTTATTAAGAGTTGGATGCATGCACTCAATGAATGAAAAAAAAGAAATGCACAATGAACAGTAAAGTTACATTTCAACAACACATCTTTGAAATGAGAACATAAAATTAACATTACAATACACATTACAATATGTATGTCTTGCCTAATATTGAATAAATGTTTTGTATAAATACTTTGTTTAATCTAAGGAATTGTTGGAAAGCCTGTGCAAAAGAACAGTAACAAAAGGCAGCCCAATGCATGCTGAACAGACGCCATACACGCCTTTCCAAGATGCTTGTGTTAACGCTTTGATTGACAAGCAACACGATAAACCAAAATCCGCTCCGAGCCCTGGAGGGACGCGGTTTATCAAAGCAAACCCAAAGAGCATGCCAGGAATTCATTTCGTTAGAAGAAATGATGTTGGCAGAAGTTCACTCTTTGGGAGTCTTGTCAATTATTTTTCGTCCAACACAGATATTAATATGAAACAGATATGTTAATTAGCAGAGTAAAGAAGAGGTTAGGGGGGGGAGAAAAATGGAAAGTCCACAGCCGTGTCAAATCGGTACCTCAAGCCCACCTGTCTACAATTTTCCTTGATTAAACAGCTGAATGAACTTGTCAAACTATAGGTTTCAAATAAATTATATATTTATATAAACAGAATTTAGTAAACATTCAAACACACCTCATAAAAGGAGATAATTAAGAGCAGCCTTAAGCACCGTGTTGATTTTGAGGCATTTGACTTGGCTTTTCACTTCCATTTTAACCGAGAGAGAAAGAAATGTGCTTCTCTTTCCTTCGATACATCACAAGGAAGTCGTTTGCACACAGGAGAGAATCTTTTCAGCCACACTGACCACCGGGGACACTAACGAAAAGTTGTGGATTTGGCATTTTAAAAAAAAGTTTACTTTCTGTAACCGCATAATGAAGCCAATCCTTCCGTTTAGTACATGTAGCGGCGTCGATATAATTGCTCGTTAAAACCGTATAGTAATCAGAACGTTCCGGATGCGAACAGATGACAGCAATTTAGTGTACTATGTCTTTAGCAGATAGATTCGGCTTGCAACACTGTGATGGCCTGCGGTTGCATTCGGCCAACTGCAAAGAATTGCAACGAATGCGTATTTAATTGCGGTGCGTTATATCGGGACCGGGTGGTGCGGCTGAACGGGGTCTCTTTGTGTGAGCGGGAGAGGGAAAAACCGAAAAATAAGGCACCAAAAGAACCGTAGATACCTTCATAGACAGTCAACCATGCAGAGTGATGGGAATGGCCGATAGAGTTGCCAGCCAAGCACGTGTACAACCCAGCGTCCTTTAAAGACACATTCTTGAGCTCCATCACCTCCATCTCCTTATCCGTGGTGTTGACGCCTGCCGTCTAGAGACAAGAATCACAGGATGAAGCAGGAGAGCACCGGAAATAAACCCAGAGGAGATAGAGAGCTTTTATGATATAAGGAAAGGTGGGTTTTTTTTGTTGTTTGTTTTTTTGGAAAAAGCACCCAGAAGAACATGAAAAAAAAAGTTTGATTGATCGTGAAAGGAAATAAAAAGGTCCACGTAGTTATCAACCATTTTAAGAGAGAGGAATCAACGATTGTTCTCGCAGCTCCAGCGACGAACCTGGTGATAAACTGATTATTAGATCTTTGGTTAGTAGAAGAAGAGCGCTCCACCTGCAAAAGGAAGCCCACACCGGGGGAACGAGAAATCAATTTGAGAGTAGGGTTGGGCATTACCAGCCTTACCACCCTACAGTCCATCTCTACATGCACGAGATGGGCCACATGGAACTCCACCCAGCAGAGAAGAAACTCAAAGTTGGATACACGAGAGTAGAGAAAGATAAAAAAATAAAAAAAAAAGAGAAAATGACTTGAAGGACATATGTAGAGGTGTGCATCAGGATTTGGATATTATGGGCGCTAACAAATAGGTTTTACTTTCATGCTGGTGGATATGGATACAAAGATGCAGGGATCATTAAAGTTCATATCCGTCGGTGTGGTGGAAATTATTTGTTTACATATTTGGAAGACGAACAAATTAAACAAAAACTGCATTCTGTGGAAGCGGCTAGGGATTGGTCATTGCAAGCATGCACGGGAATTGGTGGACTTAATAAAAAGGAATGGGCAGGATTGGTTAAAATTCCTATGGATCTGGGAAGGAAGTAGGGAGTGGGTAATGTCTGGTGGGAATTCCATTCAGGATTGGCTGGAATTCCTGACAATTCCTATGGGAGTGGGTGATATCGGTGGGAATTCGTACGGAGTATGCAAGATGCAGACTTCCTATCTGATTTGGCAAGATTTACAGAATTCCTTCAGGAAAATGCAGCATTATACAGAATTTTTATATAAGATTATTTGGAATTCGTCTGGGTGCAGGTGGCATTGCTCAGAATTGCTTTTCAATGTGCAAAAAATGATCACACACCTCTGAATAGATTAAAGACTGAGGAAGAAATAGTAGGGAGGGAAAGACTCCGAAACAAGTCGGGTAGGCTGCAGAGAGCAGGGGGGAAAAAATTATGCCTGATAACATTCCTGGTCTCTCAGCTCAGTGGAAAGCGTTTGAAGGCCAGGAAAGCAAAAGTAATTTGACAGAGGGTAAGAAATGTACCCATATTAGGAGGGCACAGGGTAATCGTAAGGTGGAGAGAAAAAAAAACAAAGGAACGAGTCCAACATGAAGGCTCAAACACTTCCAGTTGGCTCTGCTGGGTTTTTCCATGGCGTCAATAACAGTCCAGGGCACCAAGGAGGGTGGAAAAAAGAGGAGCAGAAAAAGGAGGAGGAGAGGGAGATGTCTTAGAGTTATTTCCTAACTGCCTGTTAGACTGCTTCAGTGTTTATCCATCTGCATTTCTGCTTTTTATCTCTGCAGGGCTCCAGTAAGTGGTGCGTTACCTGTGGAGGCGTGTTTAGTGACGGTGAGCCAGGCTGACTGGTTGGCTTGGCCTATATAATTGGACACTTTACATATATACTCCCCACTGTGCTCCTCCGTCACGTTGTACAGTATCAGAACCTGCGTGTCCGAGCTGTTGACCCCAGAGTGCTGCGGAGGTCAAACAGAGGTCAAAGTGAGGTTGCCTGAGCATACAGAGATCTCGTGCCACGAGTTGCTGTGGTGACTAAACGGGGATGAGAGAGTACAGATTGGACATTTCCGCTGCCAGACTGAATTATGACGGTTTGCCAAGAACATGGGTTATGTATTTTTTTTGTGCACAAGCTCCTTACGAAGGACATTTCCATCACCAAAATGTGGCAAAAAGCGGCAACGGAATAAGACAGGCAAACAAAACCGAACAAGTGTCAATGGCTTGTTTAGAAATAACAAATTTTCATGACGTTTCTACTTCAGATGACACATTCTGGTAACAAAGAAAAACAAAATGGGTACATCCAAACACTTATTATTGTGCTATTAAATTAACCAATAGAAAAAGAATAAAGAAAGGTTTGTCAAGAACCTTGTTTACCTTTAAGACTTTGACATAAGGAAGACCATCTTCCCCCACTTTGCTGCCATTGACCTCAATGTGCTTGAGCCACTGGATGTGTGGCTGCGGGTCGCTAAAGACTTTGCACTCGAACTCCACGTCGCTGCCCACCACCGCTGTACGATTAGCAGGCAGGCCGGCTTGGAGAATAGGCCTATGAGGCGAACGCTCTGAAACACACACAAAACAAACAGAGTACCGCTCATAAGCAAGAAAGTCCATCTCCTTTTTTTGGACAATATGATGCACGTTGCTTCAACAACATAAATAAAACTTCCTGGGTCAATTTGCCTGGTGTGCTTTGCCATACGTTACACTGATCACATATCCTATAAAAATCTACACGGTCAACAGAGACGCCACCGTGCAAAATGTCCAGACTTTAACTGCAGTGAGTTGAACAAAGTTGCAGAGCACATCTTGTGCTAAAGGAGGGGCAGCCAATGAAGCGCTGCGTCTGGAGCAACTGCGTGCCAGCACGGGATAAGGGTGCCTGTTTTCACTCTCGCTGAGCACAGTGGCGCCGCGGATTAGTCTCGAAGCACAGCCGAGCGCTTACAGAAATGTCACTGAATTATAAGGGGTGTGCGAGTGATTCGAGTGTGCGTGCCTCTTTATACGATATGTTTGTGTCCAGGTCCGTACTGGGTTGTGGCTTTGATTTATTAACTGCCTGTTATGTTTGTAAATATTGCCGGTTGGCAGCCAGTCGGCAGCTTCGTACTAATTATTCCGAACGCGCTGACTTCATCGGGTGACCGCATTTCCAGCTTTCACACACAGGCGACTTAATAAACACTTTCCAGCACCTCATCAATAAAGAAGTGTCCGTCCTCAACACCCTCATGCCGTTTGCTTCAGTGGAGCAGTGGTGCCCGATAACCGTATTGAACCAAGATAAAAATGACACACATTTGCATTGGATTCATTCCGGTTAACGCAGATTTACCGCCGTTTCTTTGGAACCTCTTTATAAATTAGATGCTGCTTTAAATGGACAAAAGTGGTTCGTGATTTAAAGCCGCATAGAATTTCATGAGATTAAACAAGTTATTTAACAAGAGCAATATTACAAACACACTTAATTAATCGTGCAGCACAAAAAAAAAAAGAAAAGAGTTTTGTTGGTGTATGGAAAATGAAAGGTACAGAAAACACATTTACCGACAACATCCAGCTGATAGGTGTGGTTGATGCTGCCGTACTTATTTTCCACCACGCAGGTGTAGTTGCCTTTGTCTGAGGGCACAACCGAGTCCATTATGATGGCCCACAAGCTGTCTCGCACCTGTGTGTAAAGAAAGCCGTTTATTTCTTCACATTCACAACTTATTATTTGCAACTTTAATCTCCGTGCACACTTTCACAGATGACAGACACTGAGAGGGAAGAAAAGAAAACCTCTCCGCTTACTTTCATGTGCCTTTATTTATGTCAAGGAAGTTAATTGGGCTTTTAAGACCCAGGAGCGAATCCAGACAGATTTAAAATCTCAGCTTGAAAGGAAAGAGTTTAATACAGGAAGGCTGTTTTCACATCGCTAGAAATCAGCAGGTGAGATACTGCAACCGATAAAAAGTGAAAAATGGACAGGAACGAGCAAAAAAAATTATAATTATAATCTGAAACAGAATATGTACAACAGGGGAAACATTGGCAGCAGACCTTGATGTAGTCCGTCCAACATCCAACGAACGGTGCACACAAACTACACTACAGGGAAAATGATTTCTACAGACACAGAACCATATTCAGTTCTAAGAACATATTTATTCCAGATAGTGAAACAGGACATAAACTGGCGACTCTAAAAGGAACACATTTGATTTGGGATTCTTTTTCTTTTGCTTACAGTACAAATGAGTCAGTACAAATGAGTCAGTACAAATGAGTCAGTACAAATGAGTCCATGTGATGAATGATTGATTGGATAACTGGATGAGTAGAAGTACAGGAATTGTTACTGAACTGTATAACATTGTTAATTGTTCTACTAGCCATTTAAAAAGTCTTGGCAAATATCAGATCTGCAGACCGAGAGAGAGTTTAAAGACTTTCTTTTCTCGTTACCGAGTCCTTATTAGAGTGAAGGATGGAGGGTGTTTTCGAGGGTTCTGTTTAAATGGGAGTTATAGCTGTTCCAGCTGCAGGTTCCCAGATGTGGTCTGTTAAACAAACACACGCACACATGGTCTGCCACGCTTCCTCTCAAAATATGCTTAATGTAATTGAACAATGTAGCTGGACTCTTGTTAAAATCAGAAGAAAAAAAAAAAAAAATAAAATAGGAGAAAGGGGGTGGGGGTTCATAAAAGCCGAATGCCCAAGCCCCCCCATTACCCCCACACCGCCCACGACCACCGAACGGCGCCCCCTGCACTCGAACATCTTCAAAGTTAGCCGTGCACGTGGTTGTGGTTGTGTGCGTGCGCGATGAGATGGAAATGCTTGCGCACGTCTATTAAGGTATATGCTGCAGTTGTGCATGTGTGTGTAAACATCAAGGAGTGTGTGTGTGCATGTTTGAGAAGGTGAACATGTGTGATGGACTGTGGCAGACTGAAACACTCTCCAGATGGTAAAGCGTGTATGGTGTGGGGCTGAGAGAGAGAGCGAGAGAGAGAGAGAGAGAGAGAGAGAGAGAGAGAGAGAGAGAGAGAGAGAGAGAGAGAGAGAGAGAGAATGAGAAAGAAGGGGCCTAATGTCTCCCAGCTGGGGAACACCTCAATGAGAAACACAGGCACGCCAAGTTGCTATAACGCAGCACCAGCATCAAGCCAGACTTCTGATCGGTCTAAACAGAGCAGCAGCCGTAATGTTCCTGATTAAAACGAGACCCGCTCTCGCTCCAACTCTAACCCTGTGGAAAACATGACTAATGTCTGACTGAGTATTTTCTATGTGACTTTATTAAAAACTGTGTGTGCTCTTTGTTAGTTCAACATTGTGCGTTTTAATACAAACAGTAAAATGGTGCCAGTGTGGGACATTTGAGAGTTATACACTGAATTAATTTATTGCTCGATGCATTCTGTTGAGACACTACCGCAGAGAACAAAGCACCGCTATTCCCCGTGTTTAGTGTGACTGGTGACTATAGATACTGTACCACATAACCTCAGGCCCACACCTGAAGCATGGGACATAAAGGTGAAGGAACAAATCTTTCCGAAAAAGATAATGCGGTGAATTTTAAATGACATGAAATGAAATGAATAAATGGAGTGAGTGAGTCATGGCTGCTGATGCATTATACATCAAGAGCTGTTCTTATTATCTTCTGATTTCACCGCTGTGATTTTTTTTGTTCTGATAGAACAGAAACACTGCCATGAGGAAATCTCTTTAACTATCGGACACGAGAATCTAAATGTTTACTAAAGACTTACAAATCTATAAACTTGAATTTTATCTGTGTCTTTAAAATAATTATTATAAAGACACATATGATTATTTATTTATAAATAAATAAATACAAATTTTCCCGTAGTCCTTAAGAATCATTGTCTTGAATGCAAGGAGCTGAATAAAAGAGGTACAGCCGTGCCCATTGTTGTCCAAGTGCAGCGTAAACCTGAAGCTTCCAGGTCAGACATACTACAGAGCTCTGCCCTGAAGCTCTGTATTTCTTTTATTTTTTTTTTTATACCCTCATTGTGTCTGTGTGTAGGAACAGGTGTTACCTTTCAACCGGCTTTGGTGTGGAACTGAGGCACAGCAGCCACGGCAGATTAAAACCGATTAAATATTCACACGAGTTTGATTGAGAGAATAATTTAAATATTAGGACACTGATGACATTCTCACCTTAAATCCTCCTATTCGCTGGTCTTTCTTGAACTCCTTGCCGTTCTTCAGCCACTTGAGCGTGGGGTTCGGGTTACCGATGGCTTGGCAGCGGAATCTGACGGTCCTGCTGGCTGGAACCGCGTGGAGCTTCTTCTCCATCTTATCAGGCTGAGCCCACTCTGGAGCCGTTGCTAAAAAAAAAAAAAAAAAAAAAAGGAATATAATACATGAAAAAAGAACTAAAAGAAATTGCATAATTTAAACAGAAGTCTGAAACATATTCAGTGCAGTCATACATGTGCTGTTATAGGAAAAGAAGAATTTTGTTGTTTTTGTTTCACTAGATTTTAGAGTGTGCTTGTGGACATTTGTTTTCATCAGTCATGTGAATGTTAGTAACATCATGCACTGGTGTAGGTGAGGAGGCCTGGGGTGCAGTCGGTGTTCCAATTCATCCCATAGATTATCTATAGCAGGCCACTGAATATCTTCCACTCCCAAACCATGGAAACCATATCTTCATGGAGCTCGCTTTGTGTACAAGGGCATTGCCATGCTGGGACAGGTTTGAGTTTTCAAGTTTAACTGAAGGGAAAATTTCATGTCACCGCAACCAATAACAATTGTATGCCTCCAACTTTGTAATTTGAGAAAGAACCACATATGGCTGTGGTCAGGTGTCGCAATACTTTTGTCCAAATAGTGTATATAAGCAACACACATAGTGGATTGAGTCAAAGTCAAACAACAGGTTGGCCAATATATCATTTCTAGCAGCAGGAGCAGCAGCACAGGATGAGAGATGTGTAATGAGCGTCTGTCAATGCATCGAGACTAATCCACTAAATGGATGGAAATCCTATCAACCCACAGCTCTACCTTTAAAGTGCATTCCTCAGAACTGCTCAAAGCAATTTGAGGTGAAATGTCCTGCTGGATTTCTTCAGGGCTGCCAAGAGGACTGGTCCACAAGTTTCCACAATTACACCATTACTTGCCTGATTGGAAAGCACTTCATGCAAAAAGCTTTGCGAGTGGTGTAAAGGCTCACTAAATCAACTTTCGAGTTCATTCAGGTTACAGGGTAGATTTTAATGGGTCTACAGAGATGTCAGGCACACTCACGCGATAGCTCTTGGCTGTTTGAGAGTAACTTCTGGCTGCTGGACTGCTTTGTCTCCTCTGAAGAAGACTCGTCATCGTCCTCATCTTCAGAAGAAGCCAAGGCGTCTTTTAAAAAAAGAAAAAAAAAAAAAAAGTGAAGATTTGCTATTAAAAAAGCCTTTTTTTAAATCTGGAAAACTTTTCACAAGTTCTTTTCCTTACATGTGACATTGACGTTAAAATATTCGGTGTGGTTGCCTGCAGGGCCTGGAGCGAAGCAGCCGTAAAGGCCCGAGTCGGCCAGCTCCACTCCCTCGATCTCCAGCTGGCCGTTGCGTAGATGAGTGTGTTCGCCGTCAGCAATGACAGCTTGGTCCTTGGTCCAGATCACCTCGTGAGGCTCTTCTGTACTACACTTCAGCTCCAGCTTATCTCCCTCGTACAGCGTGTACACAGCGGTTTCTAACAGGGCAACTGCACACAACACAGGAACACGAGCATACAGATAAAATGTTTAAAGTTAGAGGACAGGCAAAAAGACAGCATGAGAACCTATTGCCTTTAACAGCTCGGAGAGAAAATACAGTGATGGAATTTTCGCATCAGTATAATAAATGCCAGTGTGATTTTTTTTGGCAACGTTAGCGAGACATAAAACTTTCACAAACCCTTTCCACTGGATGCCTCATATAACAGGAAAGCTTCAACTTCTATCGTTAGCAGGTTATATTTGCGACCACTGGTGTTTCTCCAAGCACGCTCTTACTCTAGCCTACATGGCAGCTCTCAAATGCAAATAGAATTGACAGAAATACACAAAACACCTGTCCGTTGCATTTTTGGCAGCTCTGTACAGCATCACTTTTCCATACACCTTTCTTTCTGTACACTTACAACAAAAACATGACATATACTGGCAGTATAAGGAATTTTAAGGAAGACATTAACTGTCTAAAATAATAATCATAAGCAAAATGTGTCATGTTGAACTACCAGTAATCGGCTTTTTATTTTTCTCATCACAAAAGCTCCACACAATTCTCGTTCTGTTTTTCTTTTTTTTCCCTTCATACCCTATCAATCTTATCGAATACCAAAATGTTGCTTTCCAGTGTCCAGGACGTCATCCTGCAAAAATTCTACTCTGATCCAGCACAATCAAATCATATCTTAAATTAATAAACGGCCAAGTGCCAGGTCAATCATAAGCCGGAGCCCAAATCCAATTGTGGGCTGGAATTGTATGAGGACGGAACCATCACGGCCACCTGAGCCCCTGTTACGTCTGATAAAGGTGAGAGGAAATGTACTGAGATTTTCTGCTTTTCATGTGGATAGTAAAAGTGGATAGCTAGCGTTGGCAGGGTTTTTTTTTTTGGGGGGGGGTCGTTGGGGAATGGGCAAATGGTCCTTGCAGGGGTACCTAGCAGGAGGTCTTCTAGCCTTCTGGTTCGGCGCTCTTTATAAAAGGCCAACTTGTAAAATAGAGTCGCATGCTAATTGTTCCTGCTTGAATCACAATAGGCCAAGGTGAGACCTCAGCACAAATGCCAAATGGTTTTGGTATTGAAATGGTAATGCTAATACCTTACAGAAATTCAATTGTGGTGCCAGTTTGTTGAATGTAGCTAACGATTTACAAAAGGAATGAAGCTTGCATTGTGAGTTGACATTTAGACAAAATGCATGGAAAAAAAAAACCTGCAATGAAAGCAACACCATCTGGGCCAATAGAATGGTCGTGAGGGAAGAGGTTTTCCCTTTTTCCTAATGGCACGTTGCAGCGCTCATACTTTTTCAACATATGTTAGATGATGCCACGCCTACAAATCTGGAATTCCCTACTGGTCCTGCCCCTTCATTCAGTACTATTAACGCTGGGAACAAAGCATAAAAAGGGTGAGTGCGAGCAAAGCAGACAGACTGAGAAAGAGAAAAAAAAAAAAAAAAAGTCTGGAGGCCTGTAGAGGCAGGTTCTTGGGCAAAGTAACCATGGTGACCCCAGTAAGGCCCAGTTAAGGTATTTCCTGCTTGTTGAACAGACTACTAATCCTAACAAGAACAAAAAGGTTATGGGGGTTCACCTTGGGGGAAAAAAACGAACCAGCCGGGAAATGAAAATAAGTGACAACAATTATGTCGTGCTGATAGGGGTTTTTATTTAATTTTTATTCTGTCTCCCTTTTAATAACCTTTTTTCCTCCCGCCCTTTAGTTGATAAGCCTCTGTCAACATTTATGCCATTACTCCAGGTCACAGGCGGGCCATAAAAAAAACACGTCACTTTGAAGTGTTCTAGGAGCCAGCCACCGTGGTTTAGTTCTCCATTTTACCTTACACACACACACACACACACACACTCCAATTGCAAGTGGCCACAAATTCCTTGCATCATTCACATTTCGATCAGTGCCACAATATACATATCTCACATCTGTCCTCTTTATTAGGCTCGATTGCGAAGCGCTCAACAAATCAGTTGCCATGTGTGCGAGAACTGAGAACACTCAAAACCTTCGCAATTCATATTCTCTCGTCCTGGACGTTTTATTGAGTCAGGAAACTATACCGTCTACGGATGACCTTTGCACCGAATCTACACAAATTTAACAATAAGAGCAGGCAACCAGCTGATAAGTACACTTCCTTCCTGGATATCACCACAAATATAAACACAAGCGACAATACAATATGAAACGAGGCAATATTGTATAGCATCAGAAGACAGATGTTCTACCAATTAAACCAATAAAGTAGAGACGATTGCTTCACTGTTTACTCTGCGTTTACTACAAATTACAGTGTCCTGAACCCAAGCTCTAACAAGAACTGATTATTGAACTGGAAAGAAAACCAACTACTCTCTCAAAAGCTGAAACCTTTCAGAGCAGGGGATCTTCCCCCCTGATTTAGCTGATGTTTCAGATTCCACTATGGGATTAGCTCGGATCAAAGGCCATATTTTCGGGGGGAAAGAGGAGCTTGGGGGGGGAACGGGCACTCTCCTCATTCCAACTTTAAACAACTTCTTCGACAACTGACTGACACATAAGATAAACGATATCCAGTCATGACAGGAAGGGGGTATTTTCTCCTTTTATTTTTGCATTAGGCGTAACGGCAGAAAAGAATCAGCTGCTTTCGTGCAAGCTTTCAACATGAGCAACATTTCAACATTGGCGTCCTAATAGGAAGCAATAGAACAAAGAAAGAGTGCAATGGGATTTCCTTTAGGAAGCTGCGCTCGTGGTTGAATGGCAGAAAAAGCGACCGGACTGCATGGAGGAGATGTCCAGAAAGTGTGTTTCAGACAATACAATCTATTCCTGAATGGATACGACTTGATTCAGCTCCAATATGATTTTGACAACAAGAATGACAAATTAGTTCCAAAGCTTTTCTTCACAGCCCTAAAACGACAGCAAGTTAAAATCAAAGCACGCGAATGTTAATTTATTAGCAAATCTGATCCTCTTCACAGGTCCACCTATCACTTGCTTTGATTAGTGAAGATCTCTCCTCCTCGTGAGGCAATAAGCAAATGGGGGTGAAAAGTCTCCCAGCCCCCGCTCACACACACACACTGCCCTCACGTGGACCTCCATCAACCAGTAGATGCTAATGACATTTGATCACAATGGCTGCAGTTCTACAAACAATCACAACCCAAGCATGCACCAGCGCGCACACACACACACACACACACACACACACACACACACACACACACACACACACACACACACACACAGAGAAAAGGGGAGTGGGGGTGAGATCAGCCTGTCCTGCTGAACCACACCTATTGTTCCCTCGGTCTGCACCCGTCCCCATCTCCACAGTGGCTGAGCGAGTGTGTGTATTAGAGAGAGATAACAAGAAGGATTCCAAATAAAGAGGGAATAGTGGAAAGGAATGTAAGCAGTTTGCAATGTAATTATGGATGAGCCACACACACACACACACACACACACACACACACACCATGCAGTTCTGCCAAAACAGGGATCGGTTTTCCATACTGCACTGCAAATCTTTAATTTGTTTCATAGGAAAAAAAAAAGCAAGAAAACAAAAGTCCTTCTTCCCAAATATCCTCTGGGGTTTTTGAATGTCCAGAGTCCAATAATTGCAAGCAAGAGCAACCACCTGTTGTTCCATAGTGGCTTATGTAATTCTCAACCATAGTTAATTCAAGATAAAGAGTTGGGCGAGTGTGTGTTTTTTTCTGTTCTGGGAGGCAACATGGCTGCCTTCAGGAAAGCATGGCTCATAAACTAGCGACAAGTTAGCCGGTTAGCATTGGTGCTAAGTGCTAATTTTAAACATAGGGCTTCTTTTTTATTTTATATTAGTTGTATTTATTTTACATCCAATTTAATTTTCTGATTCATAAAATTCTTGAATAAATATAAATAGAATAATATGTCTGGGGAAAATGTTTGAGAATCTATAAGGTATAACTGTTGATTGTGCGAGTGTCCACGGTGATGTAATGCCACGTGTTCCGAGAGTTTATTTCCTTTCTTCAGTGCAGAAATAAATATATAAGGGGTGCTTCTTCTTGTTTTGTTTTTCCCCTTCAGTCAAAGGTAATTATAGAGGAGTTATGCGCTTAAGAATTGTGCATTAGTCAATTTAGTAAAAAAAAAAAAGAAATAAATAAAATAAAATAAAATAAATTAAATTAAATTAAATTAAATTAAATTAAATTAAATTAAATTAAATAAATAAGAGGAAAGATTTTCCATGCAGGCTCCTAATTCTCCTGTTGTTCCTTCAGGAAACTTAATTTAATTGTGTGGACACTTTTTCAGTTCCTAAGGAACCATGTAAATGGAATACAGGAGTGATGGAACCGAGTCAAGAACAAATTTATTAACTAAAGAGAAAGGTTTTGCAAGACTTTTTGCATTCTTTAAATCACTACAACAGAACCACAAACACAACATTAGCCCACAACTAATCCTGCGCCCTCCCCCTCCCCTTCCTTTGATTGAACCCCAGTTTCAGAAGGAAACCAAGTTGAGATTAAAATGAGTCTGCAGGAGATTGATCCTAAGCATGGCTCATTGCTGTTGAGATGCAGTGGGGCCCTGTATATACTCATAGCTTGGCCAGGCCTACGCAAAGTGGCTATGAATCTTTCATCTGTAGAAGGGTTATGAATGTGGACACCGACACCAAACTTCCTCTACAAACGTAAACACTTATAAGCACAATGCTGAAATGATCCGAATATCAAAAGGAATCTGGTCAATTCAAAGCAGGAAGCGAATTCCCCTCATAACACCGTGCTGCTGGAAACAAATAAATGTTCTGGATACTTTCCATTTATTTTCAAAACAGAAAACTCCAAAAGGAAATGAAAAACACAGGCTGCTTGGATTACAAATGCTGATTGCTTTAAGGTGGGATTTGAATGGCACTGGCTGAGGTCCTAGTGTTTAGTTTCGTTTGTTTTTTCCTGGGGAGGAGGTGGACAAACTGCACAAATGCCGGCTCGTCAGGCCACTCGTCGACAGCTGAAACTATCATTCACTCCACAGGAAAGGAGGGGAGGGAAAAGAGGAGCGGGAAGAGACTGCCATTTACCGTGACGGGAGGAAGAAGGGAGAGAAGAGTGGAAAAGGGGCAGAGGGCCCCCTGAGCACGCCTGACCATTTGGTGATGGAGTGGCAGAGAAGCCTAAAAGCTCATCAGTCACATTTCAGACTCCTCTTCTTCTCTGTCCCACACTTCTTTTTCCTCCTGTCATTTTTTGACTCCCTGAAGGCGCTGGTCAATCAGTGAGCCTCTTCAATGCCTTAAACATGCATGAACCCAGAATTTGAAGCTTTGAAGTTTTTATTTCCTTGTAGGCTGACCCTGCATTAACCCTACCTGGACTTCCTGAAATGTGTTTAGATGACATATCTAGGCTTCGCTTATTCATACATCTCTGTATCAGGATAAAAACTGGGCTCGCTTTCCCAGAAACCTGATCTCCACTGTGGAATACCGCCACAGGGTGGAGTGCTTGCTGTCTCTTCTCCTCCTTAAAAAAAAAATACAAAATTTGTAATTTATAGCTTTCCTGGAATTCGAGTCTTCCCGTGACAACAAATACCTTTTCATTACAAAAGGAGTCGAGCGAGACAAAAAGTCGTAGGTGGAAAAGAGATATTTTTGCCTACCTGGAGGCTAAAGACGGCAACTACACGCCCCTGTATACTGGCTCAATCCCAAAACCTGGTTTATTTAAAGTCAGACAGATAAACAGAAAGATCCACAGATAGAGGGAAATACAACAACGCTATCATGATATGGTAATAATATCAACGTGTGGCGTTTGTCTCTCCATGGGCCACTCTGGTTTTCACGAACCGAAGGGCAAAGGTCGAGTATGTTTAAACCTGCGAGTGGGACAGCAGTCCTCACCGCTGTGGAATGTTGCCAAAAGACACATTTTTCAGGATTTCATTTCATGCTCCCTCTCTTTCTCACTCACCCCTCCCTCTTTCACTCCTCCTGCATCATCTGTGTGTGAGGTTTGGGGTTTAACTTGAACCTACTCCTTGTTTACGGGTTTTACACAGGCCTTGTTTTGGAAAAGCGCACAAACGCACACATCGTGCTCCTTCAACCTACGAATGAATACAAAAATGTGAACTTCCACTAGTGGCTAGCATTATTCAACTGGATTTAGGCATTTCTTTCTTTTCTTTTTTAATATTCAGGAACAAGAAATAAATAAAAGCACTCAGACATGGTTTTGTGGAGAGAGAAAAAAAAAAAACGAAACAAAACCAAACTTCATTTCCAAAATGGCTTAAGCGTAGAAAATCAGTGCAGAACCAAAACCAAAGGAAATAAGACTTTAGTCTGTCATTTAGTCTGTACAAGTGGTCATTTAGTTGAACAGTTCGTTTGACTGTGGAGAGCTTTAGTGCAGAACGGCAAACTCGCAAGGACACTGTGTGACTGTGAAGAAGTAAAGAAGAAAACTCTCTCACCTTGCTCTGGGCTGGCCGGCTTGGTGTGGCCCTGCATTGGCTGGGTCAGAAGAACTGAGAACAGCAGCAGCATGACCTTCATTGTGTTCTTCATGTTCATTGTGCTCCTCTATAGCAGAGCTTGTTGCCTGGCGTAGCTCTCCATCCAACAGCTAGGACATCGGGTCTAAAACACACACACACACACACACACGCACTTTATTAGACAATATGTTATATATACGAGAACTGAAAAAGCTCAATAGCAGGGTAAACAAGTCTTATTTATTTATTTATTTATTTAAATCCACTGCACGAAAAAAAAAAAATACTTCTTTCCGTCTGAGCAAAAAATCCACTCTGCCAATTTGACTGTGTCTCAGACCGGGCCAGAAGCCAAGAGGACAACCACAAGCCTCAAAATTCAGTACAGTCCACAACCGCTCTTTCGGAAACTGCGATGTTGTTTATGACATGCATAGAGAACGTAGTGCAGCAGAGACAGACAATGGATTAAAAATTTTTTTTTTTTTAATCATATGTTCACATGGTACAAACTAACTATTGCTGGGTCGCTAAACAGCAGCGGACCCCCTTAAGCACTCTGGGATTCCAGCCTTGTTTAACTGCGCTCTGATTTGCTACCATTCCTATGTTGAGAAAACATTTTTTTTCATTAAATTGTTTATTGTGGAAGCAGAAGTGAGAAGGTTTAGGGGTCTGAATAAAATGACGGCACCAGAAGTCTTTTTTTTCTCTCTCTCACTCTTGATTACAGGGAATTTGCTAAGTGCAAACCACTCTGTCCTGAAGACTTCTGTGTTAAGACTGAAGACTTCATCCACAAATGTGTCTTCTAATAAAAAAACATCACCAATGTGTTTCTTTTAATGCAAGTTATTTTAACCTTCAGCTGTGAATTAACTATAGAAACTAAAGTACCAGAAAAACACCTTTTGACCAATCAAAATTGAGTATTATACCTTCCAAATTGAAACAACAGTTACACAAGATTGATTTCCATGAGCTGAAGAAAAATAGTGGAGAGGTTGATCACAGAGAGACGTACTAAAGTGTATCCCACCCCCAACATGAACCCAATACACCATTTGTTCTATTGATTGCTGGAGCTCCTTCACCAAATGTTATTCACTCTTACACAAACACACTCATTAGCTCAGAGGAAGGGGGGGGGGGGGTGTCTGTGCGAAAAACCCATCACACCTTAAAGCAGCTGAAAATCTCCTGTTGCCCTTTAAGCGATGCCAAATTACTAAAAAACCCGGTTTTGTATGCGGCAAAATTCATTTGTTTATTAATCAGTGCCTTGGAGTTTATGCAAATCCCTCTGCCGAGCATTTCGTCACCTTTCTTCCAGCTGCTTCTCACTGGGACTGGAAGCACAATGCCAGTGAACAAATGCTACGACTGCAAGAGAATGGAGGGAGAACACAAATGCTGGCACCCTACTGAGTTGGCCAATGCGTCCCCTGGGAGCCCGAGGGTCAAACAAGTGAAAACAGGGAGAGAGTGAGACAGAGAGACAGAGAGAGACAGAGAGAGAGAGAGAGAGAGAGAGAGAGAGAGGGACCGGGTGGAGAGATGGCAGCTACAGAAAAATGTGTGTGTGTGTGTAAATCAGTTTCCTTTCCAGTAGCTCCTGTCTGCTGCCAGACACTCGGAAGTGAGAAGAGCTTACGGCCGGTCACCATCGAAGCCAAACACACACGCACACGCACACACAGAAAGGACTGCTGAGGACAAACAGGCAGAACTTTGACTTTCCAGTCTGATGTGTTGGACATGTATATAAATTTTTATCCCCAAATAGTCCCTAAAACATCCTAAAAGTCAGACGTAAATATTTAAAATGAGTCTAACGTCTCTGTTCAAGCTTTCAAACCTAAATATTTACGATGTGCAAATATTCAGTGATTGGACAAATCGTTCTCCAAAAAGCAAAAGACAGCCTGACAAATGCACAAAAAAATAAATAAATAAATAAAAGAATGTGGGAGAAAAACTCCTAGGAAGTATTGTAGTTATGTTTTTTCCCCCAAATGTGTAAAAACTTTCCTTAAATTATAGAGTAGAACTAAAAAAAAAAAAATATTTGCAGCTTCAGTATAGTGTCAACAGTCTACCTTCAAACTATTGCTATTTGGATTGCTGGCCCCTATGCAGACAAATCTGAAAGAGATCTAAACAGATCGAATTTCCTGTTACTCCATGTAAACAAACAAGTGGCAACTCATGCAAGCTGTGGAACAGACCTAGCTATTCATTAAAGCGTACGCTGAAGCGGGAGCGTAGCGGAAGAGTGAAAAGCAGAGTGGTCGGACCACCTAATTAAACGGAGCCCAGGATGTTGTCTCGCTGTGATCGGCGGAGGGGAACGAGGCCGAGGCGCACACACCCTCATTAATCGCTGCCTGCTAGCCGAGTGAAACGTTTTCCAAAAAGTGTCCAAGGCCGCCTTGCTTGCGGCGTGACACCGGAATGTTGTTTTTGGACTTTCGTTTTTCCTTTCGCCTCGTGCACCGTGCATAACTGATTTGCTTACAAAGTTACGTGTTCTATTCAAATAAGTTATTCTGCCACTCCTGTATCTGGGTACGTCGTAGTACTGCGCACACTTTGCCACGCGTTTCATTTGCTTAATATCCAAACATCAGCACGAGCCTGTAGTGGCAGCTATCGTAAAAGGTGGACGTGCTTCTAAAGGGTTACTGAATAAAGCCTGTTGCTTTTTTAAGCAGCCCCAGAAATTAGAGGGTGGATCATTCCTGTCACACACTACCACACACTCTGTTGCGCAGTTCCACCCAAAAGAATGTCCGGTGGGAACACTGCTTTCATCCTCAGAATCTCAGAGTGGAAGATCTGACAGATACAGCTATGTGCAGCAAGGGACCGATGCATGAAGCAAGACAGTATGTGCAAAGCCACATGGTAGCCAACCACGCTTGGAGAGCAGCTCGGTCAACGCAATCAGCCAGTGGTATGATCGACAGGAAAGGAGGTCCTTCCCACCCAGGGAGAACAACCAATTATGTGGTCTTGGTCCTTGAGTCAAACCATAACCTTATGTTCCAAATAGTAAGCGACAGTTACTTGTTTCACGGCTTGCTTTTTTTCTTGACTCGCAAACACATGCTTAAAAAAATTCAATAAATAAAAAAAATGTCAAACTCCTGCTCATGCTGCAGCACATGGCAGTGGAACACACTCGGAGAAACGTGCCATCTACGCTCTTCTGCAGTCATTCTAAAGTCACAAATTGACCTTGTGATGCAATGACTGACAGGGAACAGAGAGTTCAGGCAGCTTGATTTTAACAGCCATGATTGGCAGTAGGATTCAAACTCACAGTCTATGTGAACTAACTGCAGGTAGGATTTAAGGTTGTACGTAAGAAACATTAGATCCAATAGTGCATGAGATCTAATATGCACAGAATCGAGGAAATGCAAATAAACATGGAATGCGGCCACTATATTGTTTGCAGCTTTCAAAAATCTTTGGTAAATAGTATTATGGGATTATCTTTATCCAGTAACCATAGAAATGGCTTTCATTGTTCCTTGCATCCCATGAGAAGGACAATCATTGCCTCCAGATTACCTATGAGTAAATGTATTGAAAAAAACCTATAACTGATTATCAGACATCCGATGTTTCCCTTACAATAAAATACCTGCTGCGTGTTGAGAAGAAAGTGACTTGTGTTTAAAGTTTCAAGGAGACTTGTGTTACTACAGAGTTCAGAGATGGGCTTTTGTGCCTTCTGAAATCCACCAGTCTGCTGAATTTCTGCTATGAATGTAAACAAAGAAGGTGGCTATGATGCATTTAATTATACACCACCATTGTACTAATTCTTCTTTGAAAAGACAGTGGAGCTAGGCTTCAACTCTATAAGCCCTTCCAGGTCAAGGGTACCATTTCACTGTAGCGCCTCTGAACTCGTGACCCGCTTTGAAGGCGCCGTCGTAGAAAAACTGGTCAAATCCTGCAGGACCAGCTAGTTTAGCAATCTGCCCTCCAATTTCACTAATTGATGTAATTACGGCCTTAAACGGCTGTGTTTTTACAAGGTTTGTTCCAGTTCTCCTTTTCAAAAGGCCGAGAAAAAAAGAAAAAGCAAAACGTTTTATAGAAGAGAAGAAGAAAAAAGCATTATAGCTGCCAAACAAACGTGAATGTCATTAAATATATCAGATGTAACTAACATGTGACCTGTTATTTCAAACTGTAAAAAACATACCATATAAAGTAAAAATAAATGACATTTTTTTTTTTATACATTTGCCGACTAGTTTGGACACCAGTGGTTTTTTTTTAGTGGTTAACATGCAGCCTGCGTCCATTTTTTCCTGCATGTTACAGCATGCTGTTATTGGTAAATAATCAACAATAGATGGCAGGGTGTGATGCAGCCTGACACAAAGCTAGATCACTTTTCCTTTTAAAGCGCAGCGCAATGCGTTTCGTCCTTTTATACCGACGTTTTTGTTCATTTTTAACTAACATTATACTTTTCTTCACATTTATCACCACACATACATCTAAACTCTGCGAGAGTTCAACTAGAGTTCAACGGATCATGTAAGAGTCGATCAAACACTCTTTTACAGTCCTCCTTTCCTCTCTATTGGCATTAATAAGCAAAAAACCCACGTGTTCTACAGTTACAAAGAAACCAGAAAGTCTTAAAGACTAGAACGTAGAAGAAAACTTGTAATCAAAAGCTCTGAAACTGGAGACTCCTTCTGGAAATGAGTGAATATCTCCTGGCAGCATATTTCACAGAACATCTAGGTGAATGATATTTTTATTAGAACAACTCGGATTGATCAATATACTGTTTCCATTATGGAAAATATCCAAATCAGCACTTCCAGCTGACCTGAATTACAAAAATCAACAGTTCTTGAAAGTTATCTATGATTTTCGGTCCTGCTTTGCATCAGATTGAGATCACGTTTGCTGCACAGGACATTCACGCTGCTTTGCTTCCAAGGCCCAAGGTGGAAATTGACCATGAACGCTTTTACTGCGAATTTCAATGGCCACTCAGTCAAAGTTTTTAGGGACGCTGAATTGAAAGCGATGGGGGAAGGGTGAGGATGTGTGTGTGTGGTAATGAGGCAGCATGTGTGGGTTCCATAGAGTAGGAAAGATCTTGTAGCTTTAAACGCAGAGCTATCAACAGAATACTCCAAGCTGAATGTAAATGCTCAGGTTGTGAGACATGTTGAAGTGGACAAGTCTCAGCAGGCCTTCACAATGGAGCACACAGGCGTCTCTGGAGCCGTCACGAATAAAGCCCATAGACGAGAAGCTTCCCAAAATACAAATCCCGTTTCGGGAACGTATTAATACCTGGGAAAATGTGGATGAAACAGGAACGATACTGAGCTCATAACTAAACACACTCACTACACAACCGACAGCATTCGTTCCACATGTGTAGACTGAATGATCAACAGTGGATCCACCAAAAAAGCCTGTTGACAGCTCAGTGCTTTTTCTATACAGCAAACCTTATTGTGATGGATACAGAAATACCAGTTTAGATTCATATCCGAATAAAACCAGACTCCAGGATAATCCAGGAAAACATTCTGGAAAGAGAGACTGGGAGAAACAATGCGCTCCTCCAAGCATGATCAGCTAAAGTGTGGTGTGGTGTGTGTGAAGAAATGCATGATGGATCTTCAAGTTTTTTAGATTTTCCAATATAGCGACACAATAATTAGTAAATCATCTCAAAACTAATTCACTCCAATGTAAATTAAAAAATTATGCAATGACTCTGATATGGACATTTTACTTCAGGGGGATTAAAACATTGAAAACTTGATGCAGGATAACACAGCTATAGCATACCTTTGTACACCTGTCCAGGCTAAATATTAATTAAAAATATATCATATTTATATATTACGTTGTACATAACGTAAGAATTAAAAATGTATAAATATTTATGTAAAATACAAGATTTTTAATTATAAGTCGGAGGTAAAACTGCGGTCCATGAACACAAAACGGTACAACTTTTTTTTTTTTTTTTTTTTACAAAACCATCACATGGGAATCATTAAAACCTTCTAGACATAAAACTAGTTTTTATTTAGATTTTTTTTTTTTTTTTTTAAGCAAAAAAACAGCTCATTTATGGAAGTTTAAACATGTAGCCTGAGGTACTCACCTTTTCTCTGAGTTGATTTTTTCCTCTCAGGCGCTGTAGATGTTGGAGATAATAACAATTTATCAAAAAAATAACTTAATAATAGTTACTTGTTTCGTTTTGTTCTCAATTCGGCGATACAAAAAAAAAAAAAAAGTAGGTTATGCAGAAAATCTGTGCTCTGGAAAAAAAAAATCTCGCAAAATCCAAATGTGGTCGAGTTTGGATTCAAAGGTTCAAGATTTCCGAGCAGGACTTCGAGAACAAGTCCAGGTTCTTTCTACCTTTTCCACTGCGGTGAATTTTCCTCACTTGGAAACCTTTTTTCCTTCTTTCTTTCCTTTTTTTCCCTTCCCTTTTTTTTATTCAGTCCCTTTTCCCCCCTCTCTCTCTCTCTCTCTCTCTCTCTCTCTCTCTCTCTCTCTCTGTCCGGGACGCGTTTTTGCTCAGCGCGCAAGGAGGCGAGAGAAAAGCAGAAGGAGGAGGAGAAAAAAAACTTTTTTTTCCTTTCTTTTTTTTTTTTTTTTTACCGCGTCCTTGGTAGCAAATCCTCTTCAAAGTATCCAGTTATTAAAAATAAAAAAAGGAAAGAAAGAAACCAAAAATGCGTTTCCCTTTTCCGTTCAAAGAGACTGAGAAAAGCCCAAAACTCTTACATTCGCATCTCTCGCTCTCTTTATCCTTCTCTCTCTTTTTTCCTCAACCTTTACTTTCCTCCTGGTTGGTGTTCCTCCCCCACCGCGGTGTGGAGCCCAAAAAAAAAGGGGAGGGGGAGAAGAAGAAGGAAGGAAGGAAGGAAGGAAGGAGGAGATTCCAGAGACGCGCGCGCGGCTCCTCTACGACGCTGGAAAAAGCCGGGGCGCGCGTTCACGCACGCACAAGCGCATTCACTTACACGCGTATTGCGCTCGCGCACGCGCACCCATGCGCGCTCTTTTTGCATGGCTTTGATTTAAAAACCTGTCCGCCCTCCACACAAACACACACACACACACACACACACACACACCTACCTACCTCAGCGAGTCTACACCGGCCCCAGGAGGTGCATTGTGGGATTGTAGTTTTCCCACCTATGTAGTTGTCTCTGTAAACCCTATCCTGTACAGCAAATGACTGGTTTTCAATCAATTGAATACAGACACAGTACTGGGTTCAATCTACAAACCCTGACCATACAATCACTGTCCCGAGAAGGCTGAACGTCTCAAAAGGCTAACTAGTATTGGAAGCACTACTAGTCATTGTTGGTGTGCTGCAGGTTCAATTCCTGAAAGTCACATGAGGTTCGACGTTTGCTGAAGTACAACAGATCCAAGAGCCGATTAGACCTCTGAATGTAAAAAAGTTTATAGCTTATAGTATGTTTTGGTGAGTTTAGTGTTCTCCGAAAAAAGCAAACAAAGGTTACGAGGGTCATGAAAGCGGCCATGTTGGTTTATTTATTTATTTTTACTTTGCACATGTCCCAGGTTGGAAAAATAACATCATTACAACTTACAAGGATGTACCATTTATAAAACAGATACAAATAAGATCTTCAGAAAGTTTCATGTGTCATTTAGTTAAAAGTGTCATCTGGTTGAGATCCAAAAAAAAATTTCCAGAAGGTTTTTATTTTCAAAAGGTCCTGAGTACCTGTTTAGCGATGGCTGTGATGGATTAAATTAACTGTTTTATTTTGGGGGGGGAAATAAACTAAACTAAAAAAACAGTAAAAGCTCAGAGTCGGGATTTGTGCAGCATGCTGACAGTGCTGGCTTTTCGACCTCCGTCTAGTTATGATATAACACGCTCTTTTCTTTTTTTTATCTTGATGTTATTAAGCATGCAAGCAAGCAAATTTCCAGTGACAATTAGATTGAGGTTGATAATATCATAAACAGCAGCTACGCTAATTTCTCTCCACTGCTTCTCTTTCTCTCCCCATCCCGAGGCATCCTGAGGTTTGGCCAGCTCCAGTCACGTCCCACCTCATGAAGATTGTGGACCTTTGAAGAAGTAGATGCCGAACTCGCAAACATCCCGAACCATCTAGAGACGTAACAGTGCCAATTGGATCCCACTTCATGTGTGGAGTTTTGACATTGGACCTCCTGGAGTGTTTAAAGGCTCTGACATGGAGAAGCTGCTGCTGGATCTGTGATGATCACAAACGCTGAGCTCAGTAGCTCCTAGTTTTTAACCATTAAGACTGTATAAGACTGTAGAAAGAACATTACTTATAATCTTATACTCCAGTGCTCATGTTGGTTCACACTCTCCAGTGTTCTGTATTGTTGAAAGATTTATAATCACACTCTTGATGTCACCCAAATGAGGATGGGTTTCCCTTTTGAGTCTGGTTCCTCTCAAGGTTTCTTCCTCATAATATCTAAGGGAGTTTTTTCTTGCCACAGTTGCCATGGCTGCTCATCAGGGATAAATACACACCATTCACCTTAACTGTTGATTTCTGTAAAGCTGCTTTGAGACAATGTCTGTTGTGAAAAGCGCTATAGAAATAAACTTGACTTGACTTGACTTGAGGTTAAAAAAAAAAAAAAACACTTTTCTTTATCAATGTTACCGCTAGTGATTTTTTTGTCTACTGTACCTCTACTGTACTATTTGTGGCTGTCCCAAGATATTTTGCATAATCCTTCTATTGGTTGCTATTAGACGAATGTTGTAACAGCAAAATTCTGAACTTTGCTGTGAGTCAAATGATACCACAATGCCAAAAAATGAAAAAGTAGCCAGTCATATTTTGCATTTTAAGACAAAAGGTCTCAGTTCCAGTTTTCCTGAGGTACAATTTTTTTTTACAAATGTAAAATTTGATTATTAATATGGGGAAGTAGCAAAAGTGTTTAAACCGGAAAGAGACAAGTGGGCTAATCTGCATTAGTCAAGTATTGAACACAAACAATCAAGCAAATAAATAAATGGGAAACATAGGGAAAAGTATTTACAGTGTCCACTAAAACAATGTGAACAAAACACTTATGTGTAAAACATAAAAATATAAAGCTTATAACCTGGAAACTTACAAGTGTCTCGAATCTTATTAGACATTCACAGGAAGAGGGTCATGTCAGCAAAGCTGTGTCTGATTTCCAGCAGCTGCAGCCAAATTTTTGTTTCAGACACCAATCAGACTTGGCTTGACCCAAAACATGGATGTAGTTTGCAATTATACACCGAACCATGAAGAACCTTTAATCATTTACTTCTACACAAAATCAAGCTTTGGGAAGTTATTAGCTAGCTCACACAATGGTTTTTGCTACAAATTGCTAAGCATTCCAGGGCTCTCAGATATAGAGCTTGACTTCTATGTCTGAAAATCAAGTCAAGTCAAGTTTATTTCTATAGCGCTTTTCACAACAGACATTGTCTTAAAGCAGCTTTACAGAATTTAACAGTTAAGGTAAATGCATTTATTCCTGATGAGCAGGAAACTGTGGACTGTGGCAAGGAAAAACTCCCTTAGATGTTATGAGGAAGAAACCAGAACCAGACTCAAAAGAGGAACCCATCCTCATTTGGGTGACATCAAGAGTGTGAATATAGTCTTTAAACAATACAGAACACTGGAGAGTGAGAACTAAAATGAGTACTAGAATGTAAGATTATGAGTAATGTTCTTTCTACAGTCTTATACAGTCATTGTGGTTATAAAACTATGAGCTACTAAGCAACTTATAAAATAGCTCAACATATGCGATCATCACAGAGCCAACACCAGCTTCTCCATGCCAGAGCCTTTAAACACTCGAGGAGGTCCAATGTCAAAACTCCACATGAAGTGGGATCCGATAGGCACTGCTACGTCTCTAGATGGTTCGGGATGTTTGCGGGGTCGGCATCTACTTCTTTAAATGTCCACAATCTTCATTAGGTGGGAGGTGACTGGGGCTGGAGCAACCTCAGGATGCCTCGGGATGGGTAGAGAAAGAGAAGCAGCGGAGAGGAATTAGCATAGCTGCTGTTCATGATATTAACACCACAAGTTGTGCATTTGATCAGATGTTCTGGAGCACAAGGTTATGATGTGATGTGTGTTAAGTGTAGGCTTTGCTAAAAAGATACGTTTTTAATCTGCACTTGAACTGGGAGAGTGTGTCTGAGCCCCGAACACTGTCAGGAAGACTATTCCGGAATCTGGAATAATATGGATAAAACAGTAAAGTTTTTTTATTCAGACAGAATGAACTTTGAAATCACGTAGCTATAAAGTATAAAAAGCAAAAAATCCATGTCTTTTTTTTTTTTTTTTACAATATCTTCACCTGATGAGTGAATTTCTCAGCAGCACTTGCTGTAGTTTGCCCTTGAATCAGATGTCTGCTTTGCCAAAATTCAAATGGGTGCAGAATATTTGGCAGTAACGTAGCAAGCTACATAATGTTATTAGGAAATGGGACTAAGATGACCTTGCCAACATACACAAGTGGGAGGAATGTGATATTGTACTTAATAGATATTGACATTTAAAATGGCAGATATAGTGAAATTGCTGCTATCTGTTGATCCAATTCCTTTTCAAATGAAAAAATTTTTTTAGTAAGGATGTGTGTGTGGGTGTGTGTGTGTGTGTGTGTGTGTGTGTGTGTGTGTGTGTGTGTGTGTGTGTGTGTGTGTGAAAGCTACATATCTCTACCTCAGTTTGTGTTCGCATCGTAAAAGTGCTAAAAAGCTAATAAACCTTCGCTCCAAATCGTCCTAACAGCTTTCGAACAAATTGCACTTCTTGTCCCATGTTAATAAAAGATTTGAGGAATTTTATTTCAAACAAATAGCAGGTTTAATGCTAAAAACACTCTTATAACAAGTCATTAAAGAGCCTTTATAAAGCCCACACACAACACAGATAGAGTCATGGAAAAACATGTTGTTTTTCTCATGAGAACATTATTTATTTGTTTTCCGCGCTTTTTTATTTTTCAATAGTGACATCGGTTTACAAACTCAATCCAATTAAACCTCAGTTGACATCAATTGACCTCCTAGACAACGCTGTAAAAGCAGGAAGAAGCAAGCTGCCATCATATGAGCTGTGTAACACTTTACTTACCCTTTTAGAAAAAGCCTAGGGCCTTGTGTTCTCAAAAACAGAAACACAAGGATTTCCAGTCAGCACACTCAATTATTTAAACCTTATTGTTCCCTAGAGGTGTAAACAATTGTAATGTTTTTTTTTTTAAGCTCAAACCATACTGTGATAACACACAAGCTGACAGCAACCCCCTTTAACACTTGAGCAGATGCTTGACAGGCCCAAAAGGTTCGTTTTTCTAAGAAGAGGAAGTGGTTCCTGCAGCTTATTATGTCGAATGGCAGAGCCTGGAAATAAATCTAACTAATTGTCCATTATCCAAAGTCTTATTCTTTAAAGGAGCAAGCAGGCAGACCAGAAAGGGTCCCATTGACCCACTAAAGGGGGCTTATCGCCAAATATAGAAATGAATAGAAGTGGCAATGAGGTGTGAACCAGCCATACAGAGACTAATGAGGGGACAGGCTGAAAAACAAGAGAGATGGATGAGAATTGGAAATGGAAATGGTTTAGGTTGTTTAGGAGGTATATTTAGTCCTGGGTTAAACTTGGGCTGCAAAGTTTAAAACAAAGGCTTTTGGCAAAGCGAACACCTCAGTAGAGCCTTATTTGGTCTTTCCTTTGGATCAAAGTGATTTGTCTGGCCTATGTTGACATTTCTAATCCTGTCACACTGAAGATCAGCCGAGAATGTTCTGAATCCTAACAGTCTCATCTGGTCAACATATTAGCCTGTGATTCGTGTGATCCATGAAGCCATTGTAAATTTCTGGAGTTTGGCTCTTTGATGCTGAACTCCACAGGGTTCTGGTTCAGCTTTGATTGTTCGCATGGAGCAGTAAGCATTTACACATCGCTTTGGCTGTCACACGATAATGACTCGCGAACTCCTTTCTAAATGATGCCTTGGCTCCATGTCCATTTCAGTTGTTTTGGGATGAGTGCAAACTTCTGTTTTCTCTGAGAACAGAAAACAGATCAAGCTGAACTTTTGTCTACTGCATCGTTCCGCTATTCTAGAAGTGGATTACCAGTTTTGTTTGGGTTACATCTAAACACAACCACTGCTGGCCAACTGGCATTCAGCAGGGCTGGCATTCTCACAAGATTTACTTAAACTACAGTTTTCTGTTTAGGCCCTTTAGTATTCTGTGTACATATTGAACGCTTTGGCAAGAACTTACCATGGGGCGAGCTATCTGTAATGGAAGCTTGGACCCCATGGATTATTACTTAGTGTTCTATTTATTCTTATCAGTGGTTATTCTTGAAAAACTCAACACAAATAAAAGTGCAATAGAATTAAATGCCAAGTGGTTCCTGCTAGAGGAGAGCATTTGTTTCCCATCTATTGCTGAAAACACCTAAACCACGCTGACTTACAAAAGCTATTTGAATAATATATGAATGGTCCTTGGAGCCCCACAGATCACTGCATATGGCGAGCTGTAATGATGCAATTTAAGGGCCATTACGTGAAATATGAGTCAGAATACATAAAGTCTGAAGTTTTTTCTGATTTGTTTTACATACTACAAAAGACAGAAGACATCATCTCACATTTAAAAGAGTATCTGCTTTATGTTCAGGTTGCTTTGTTGTTGTTTTGGTGTTTTAGCTCATGTTCTTGGATACAGACCATGTTAGACACCCATGAGAGAATTTAATTTGTTGTGCAACACAACACAACATAGGTCGATCAAGTGTATTGATCTCTGCATGATCAGTGTAAAAGCAAAAGCTTGTCTGAATTCACATTCGGGTCTCGGTGTTGTCATAACGACACCACAGAGGAATCGATGAGTTCCCCAAGGTCAAACCTATTTGTTTTAGCTGCTTTCGTGTGAATATATGGCTGCATTAAGTGTGTATTGTCATTTAATGAAGGTAAAAACCCAATACGTTCACTGCATTGTCACAAAACATCTGGATGTAGACATAGATCCATAAAGAAAAAGCAGGAAAACCATGAAACCTTGAAAGGAATGGAGATTTAAAAGGGAACCCACCCTCTTCTGTGTGTGATTATACAATTATTCTAAATTATTGAATTCAATTCAGTTCATTTTTTTTTTGTAGAGCACTTTTAACAATGGACATTGTCTCAACGCATCTTTAAGTCTGTTTCTTATGGGTGAGCCAGTGGCGATTGTGGCAAAGAAAACTCCATGGGATGGCATGAAGTAGAAACCTTCAGAGGAACCAGACTCAAAAGGGACCTTATCCTCAACACCCAATGTCCATTCATTACAGTTTAAACATTGTTCAGGTGTGCTATCCAGTGATTGGTGCTTAAATGCAAAACTGTTCATGCAACCTGTGGTCCTGAGCCATTATAGCAGATTGTTGACCATCACCAAACACAGAGTGGTCTTCAATTGAAGAGAACTCCATTCAGAGGAAGGAGTCAGATGGATCTGAGGAGACGAAATGTACAGGAAAAAGAGAGAAAGGATGACAGGGAGAGAGAAATAAGGATTCCAATAAATGTTTAAGGACATTGTACATCGTGAACAGGATGTAAGTAGGAACTCTGACTACAAAACTAGAAAACTAGATGTTTTGAAGGGATGTTCAGCAGTAATGTTAGAAAAGCAGGCAATGTTCCCACCTCTGTGTCCTGTGCTGTGAATCACAGACCTGATCTAATTTTGTCTTATAGCTACTATAACAACATGAATCAGATTCTGCTCTGTCACCCATTGTCACACTTCTGTAGTTATGTGATTCACCAGTAGGAAATGACTGGCTAGTATTATAAACCCTGGAGGCAACACTCAGTCTCCTGACACAGTCAATTTCTTTATCTAAACATTGGATTCGTGGAAAAAAAAAATTCTAATCATGAGACATACACAAGACTATAATTTGTCTCAATTTGTGTAATGGGAAAGGGGGGGATCTTTAAATATAATGTGTTTATATACGACTTTAATCACTTTCAGAGACGATCCAAAGCTCATCCCCGTGTGGTGAGTCATCCTACTTTAGCTTTGGTCTTTGGTCAAACTTTTCCCAGAGGACATTCTTTTGTAATGAGTGAATTTCTGTGTCGGTCCTGATTTAGTGACTCGAGGAAAGAAAGTGAATGGAGAAATAGCCACTGTGAGAGTGTTAAGCCCAGATGTTAAACCAAGACAAAACAAGCCATGCAGTGTGCTGGCCTACGGTAAATAATCTCAGACTAATTACTCTCGACCAGCCCATGGGGGTAGAGAATGGGGGTAGGGAATACAATGCTCACACCAGGTGTGTGTGCATGGACGAATGACCAGGACCATGGGGGTGCCATGTCAACAATAACGAGAGTGTTCTGGGTGGCACAATGAAGCAATGGGGAAACAAAGACATGATCACAAGGAGGGGGGCTGTTAATGAGAGTTATACCCCAGCATGATTAGATTCTCAAATACGATTGGTAAAACAGGTTATCATCAATTTGGTGCAGTCATAAGAAGGGTGCAAAAAGAATATATAACAAGTGGTATTTCTGCAGGTGGAAATGTCCTGTTGATGAAAGAGCAGACTCGTTCAAAATAATTGTAATTCAAGTAACTACTATTTACAAACGTGTTGAACAGAAAAGCATCCCAGAAAGCATTAAACGTCAAATGTGGATGAGTCACATAGTAGATCACATCGAGGTTCACTTTAAAAATAGAAAGCCAAGATGGGCATCATTGCGTTTTCGTCGACAAACACCTGTCACTAAACAAGCGTGTGACTATCAGCATTTCTTTTACCACACTTTCTTTTTTTTAATCTGGTCTGTTGACTTTGCTTTGCCTCATAATACGTCCAGCTGGAGAGCTACCTTTTCATTTTCAGTGTGAGGACATTCTCCGGATGCTATGAGAGGCAGAAAAGCTCTCGTCTGTGGCAAGAGAAAGAAGGGAAAAGCCACACGCTCTCAGCAGCACAAACAGTCAGGCCCATAACGCCTCTCCCAAAACAATGTGGCCACGGGGCTGCGATTTGCATGCTGATTTTCATACTTCGCTTTAGTGACTAACTGCTCGCTTTCTCCCTCTGCTCCCAGCATAACAAAGTAATGGGGATATCAGGGGGAGTATTGGCTGGGATTTACTCTTACTTTGTTTTTTAAATAGAACATTAGAATGAGTTGGGTCAGAGTGAGATACTATTAGTGATAGGTTTCTGTGGATTTGGGACTTCTACAGTAACTTTTTCTAGTCAAGTTAATTACTTCTGTCCTTTTGAATTTCAGTGGGGTTTTCCATTACGTTCCACTGGTCAGATGCTAATTGAAAGATTTTAAATTAATCTGAATTATGCCACGTTTATGTAGAGTGTCTCATGTTTATCTTGTTGCTTTCCTTTACAGGGTTTCCTCCAGGTTTTCCAGTTTCCACCAGGTTGTCACCGATTGTTCAAAGCATGGCTGTGGGGATTGTGTTAATTCAATGACAGAGCATTAGTGAGGTCAGGTTCTGTGCAGGAGACTTGAGTTCTTCCACTCCAACCTCTTCATGGAGCTTGATTGTGCACATGGGAATTGTCACGCTCGTACAGGTTTTGCCGTTTTAGTTCCAGTGAATGGAAATAGTAAGGCTGTAGCAAACAAATATATTGTATACAGCTGTACACTTTGAACAACAGGGAAACAGTTTGGGGAAGAAACCCATAAGGACATCATGGTCTGGTACATATTTTTGGCCATAGCATATGACTTAATGTATGTGTTTCAGGAAAAAATAACTGCTTGAAATGCCAAAACTCCCCAAAATCCCCCAATTGAACCACATGATTTCTAGCTTGAGATTTATAAAGAAATCTATAGAAAGTGGATTTTTCAAAATCAGATATTTGTTTCTGGAAACTAGTAATATAACTAGTATTATATAATAATTAATCATTTCTTTTAGGAGATACCAGTTAAATTTGATTATATTCAAGACACTTTCTATGATTTCATCATTTGAAAAAGATATCATAATTCCGAACAGTGCTAGAACAGATTCCAGATTCTCTGTCACACACCATTTGCATATTTCAATTGCAATACAAAACATTCGGCTCAAAAATGGTTATCGTTTACTGCCTCGAGCTTCAGATTAACCCAATTGGTATCAATTTTCATTCAATCATCATGATACATGCAGCTTTTAGCCAATATTTAAGACTTATGTCAATGAAGAGCAGTACATAGTTTGAGTACTGTTTTTCTTACTGAATAATGAAAGACTGATTTATGTCACATAAGAAGCAGAAAAAAAGGAAACCGAAAACAAAACATCAACCCTTCACATAACAAAGAAAACGTAACTTGGCCATCAAAAACAAACAGAAGACAATCAGGTGAGGCTTCAGTACATGTGCTAACTAAGGGTGTGGAAAGGAGTGTTGGACAGAAAATGTTTGAACATTATAACAGATTTACATTAATTTACATTTATGGGATTTGACAGACTCTCTTATCCATAGCAATTCATAATTACCACATGTAATGCAGGTGAGCAGGTTAGGGCTGAGGGCCTTGCTTCTTGTTGCTGGGACTTGAACATTCCGATCTGTATTCACACATTAATAAAAAAAAACCCAAGTTTTTTATTAATTATATCGTTAGTGAAAGTGCAAATGACCTGGACTGTCATGACTTCCACCTTCACCATGTGTTTCAAATATATCTTAGCATTACTGTATGCAAATATTGTATATGTAATGTCATATCAGGGGCGCCATTCCACAATCAGCACAAAAACAGATCTTGACCTGGACTCAGACGTCTAAAAGCTGCTCTGTATTCCCAACACAAGGGATAATTTGTGGGATTATAGTCCTACAAGCTTGGGCAGGCTCAGTAATATCCTATCTTCCTAACAGCTCTGGGTGTGGGCTGCTGCCCCCAAGTTTAGAAGCAGGAAAATGATAGAGGGGGACTTTATACCATAGCTGCGGGTAGATGCTTTTTAAAACAGGGAGGGCTGCAGAACTGAAAAAGCTTGAGAAATGCTCTTAGACAACGGCTTCCATATCCTCAGTGGACAACAAAACGAATCGGAGCATCAAGTGAACTTTGTCGTACATATGAAAGTCAGGCGAATTCATTTATTAATCATTGTGGGGGTGTAAAAAAAATAAACTGCAGCTAAGGAGAACGAATGTTATAAACATTATCGGAGGGTGTGTTTCAAGTTTTGTGTCAACAACGATTTTTGGCCTTGTGTTTCTATTATAAATATTTGTGAGACGAGCTTAACCCACTTCATGTCCATTCATTATCCAGAAACTATTCATTCACCTCTCGTTTGAGCGGTTGAGCTCCATGAAGAGCTTTAATTATGATCCGCACTTTGAAAAATAGCAGCGAATCCTTTCTCAGCAAGAAGCAAGAAAAAATGCAGAGAAAAATAATTATGCATGGAATTTTTCAAAAGTTCCTAAGAACATTTTCTGAGTTGATGATGGTGATCATAACGTAATACTTTGTAGTCATGTATGGTTCTAGTCTACTAATATGTTTTCCAACTTCATGATCGAACTTCAAGGTGTTGATGTTATCACATGCTAAACTGGAAAAAATTTGAGCTGTTGGGTGCAGATTTAGATCAGACTGCTCTGGGCTGAAAACGCCCTTTCGGCTTCACTCTGCTAATTACTCCCAGACTATTGTATGGCATTTCACAAACAACAAGCTAACTACTTCAAGACGCGGGCAAGGCCAGAGACATCATGAGCTAAGTTAGTGGCAGATTGTTTCCAAAAGACAGATTTGTTTTAGTAGTTTTCTGTGTGTGCATTTGTGTGTGAGTGGATTTTTTTCCCTTTTGTTTGTTGAGAAAGACAATGTTTTACTTCAGTAGGATCCCCAAATCACCATTATTATACGAGTATAACATGACAGTTTTTCCAGCCTTTGTTTAGATAATTAAGTGTGTGTGTGTGTGTGTGTGTGTGTGTGTGTGTGTGTGCGTGTGTGTGTGTGTGTGTGTGTGTGTGTGTGTGTGTGTGTGTATCTTTTTAAGTAATTGTATAATAGCTATACATTTTGAACTCATATCAAATACACTTCACAATTATTGACACCTTCTGGGAGAACATTTGTGTTTATAAAGTATATAAACAAGAGTATACAATATTTCAGTTGGAATCATAATTGCTCTTATTACCACTTAATTTAGTTAATAGAGAAAAGAGTATTCTGATAATTTGCTTATATCATATTTACCAATAAATAAAAAATATTTGTACAATAAAAATGTGTTCATTGAAAACATTTATAATATTTAACATTATATATATATATATATATATATATATATATATATATATATATATATATATATATATATATATATATATATATATACATATATATAATATATATATAAAATATATATATAAAAAACACTTTTTATGTTACCAAGCCACTACTTCACCTGTCCTGAAGCCTTTCCCATGGCGGAAAAAACATACTCACTATAGAAAAATTTTTCTATAGTGAGTATGTTTTTTCCGCCATGGGAAAGGCTTCAGGACAGGTGAAGTAGTGGCTTGGTAACATAAAAAGTGGTTTTTGGTCTTATTAACTTCAAGAGAGAAAAAAGAAGGAGGCTGTTGATAGATAGGAAATCCTGTTGATAGATGTTATAATGTACATAATAACAGGAACTAACTTCTTTTGTCACATCATTAAACATAACTATAAATTATAATCACTGGAAGATTACTATAAAAGATCTAACATTCTATGCGTTGAAAACAAGACTTCAGCAGCTTTCTGCTTTGTATTTAGGGTCCTTCTACTATCTTTTGTTTACCATGTAGACTCTTTTCTGTAATCGTGTTGAAAGTGGATGAAACAACCATTAGTAGTTCAGCTCTCTTAAAAAGAAGAAAAAGAAATTAAAAGCCTGGATTAGCAAACCTAGGAGATCCCGAAAGATCCCCAAATTCTTGTTTGTAGAAGTGAACCCAGACAGGCACGAGTGTTTTTGTCTCAGAATGACTATAATTAGTGGTTTCCTAGATTAAATTCGGTGTATCGTGTTGAGAAAAGCTGAGATTTATACTGCCATTAGAAGCGAGAACACAATGAGCTGCATTAAGAGTGATGTCTCGTTCCCACGCAAAGTTAATATTACAACTTGTCATTAGTGTGAATTATTGATTTTAACAGTTACATCCTGACTAACAAAAAAATCAACATATTACAGAGGTGTGTAAAATAAATGTGGTTCTTTTTCTCAGGTACAAATGTGATATTTTATAGATATCAAAAGTAAAACTTAAGACACCAAGGAAAAGACCTTGCTGTCAATTACACCTTAATGTTAGTTATTGTGGGCAAGTCAGGACAATGTTTTTGCTAGAAAACAAGGACTGTGTACTAACACAATAACCTAAACATCTCTGACACATTATCTAGCAATGAAGTAACAAAAAATAATCTAGCAAAGGTCCTAATCTCTGAGACATTATTTATCTTGAGGTAAAAAAAATCCAGCTAAAGTTTTAATCCATAAAACATAATCTATCTACAGTCTTAATCTCTGGGAGATTAGCTAGCATGAAGCCAGCATTAGCTAGCATGAAGCAACAACGATTACAATTTACCTAATCTCCAAAACATAATCTATCATGATAACTAAAAAATTATCTAGCCATGGCCTTAATCTTTGAGGAATTATCTAGCATGAGATAACTATGAAAATAACCTAGCAAGTTTTTAATCTCTGTGACATTATCTAGCATGAGATACATCAAAATAATCTTGCTATGTTTAGAATCTCTGAAATATTTAGAAAGATAGTAACTTTAAAACTAATCTAGATAAAGTATAATCTATGATATATTACCTAGCAAGACAGTGACTTTGAAAATAATCTAGCTAAAATCCCAAACTATAAAACATTAAGAAGCATTATATATTTTAAGTTATCTCTTTCTATCATATGTGTCATAGATTAGGGCCTTTCTCAGACATAAGATCAAAACAGAATGCATGCTAATGCTATAGCTTATTTGCAATAGTTTATAAACTGATTAGAACGAATGCACGATTTAGCTAATAGCATGCTAGTTTGTATTTTTGTTCGTAAACTAGCCCTTTTGTTTTTATTTATTTTAGATATTAAAGAAATCTACATAATGACATGAGTTGGGTGAAGTGCATCGAAATTCTGATTATGCTAGCTAACTTTCAAAAGATTAGGGACATTGTTTTATCATATATTTTTTGCTGCCTCTTGGTTTTTTTAACAACACTTACAGTAAGCTAGCACACCTAGATAAAAGACACAAAGAATGTCAGCAAACAATAAATCTAACCACACCTATAGGCTTTAAAGTCTGCAACGCTAGCTAGCATTAATAATAATACAGACTAGCATGCACAGGAATAGCTTGCTGTCAGGATGTGAACGATTTGGAAAGAAATATGCAACGTTCCTATGAAATACTGTCTCTCTCTCTGTGTGTGTGTGTGTGTGTGTGTGTGTGTGTGTGTGTGTGTGTGTGTGTGTGTGTGTATTTTCCAGTTCCAGAGAGTATTTGGTAATGTTATGCAAGTGTGCAAAAGACTGTGAAAGTTTTTTTCTGCTTGGGTTTATTTTTATTTATTCAATAAATCAGATGACACATTAACACGCACAAGGAAAAGCAAATGCAGTCCATTACACCACACAAAACACACATGCAGCAGCACCTGTGTTTCTTTCAACACCATTTACTAAAGCTTGGCTTTGTCTTTTCATTTCCCTCTTTCTTCTTTCTCTCTGTTTTTGTCAGTTAGACAACAATGTGTGGTTTTCCATTCGTAATCCTTTCTCGTGCCAAACGCAGTCATCTTTCTTTTATTGATGTCTGAACCCAAGAATGTAGGCGAGGCTCATCAAAACCTGTATGTGCCCCACAGTATTATTATCTACATGCTAAGAGGCCACTAGCATATCAATTCGTGTTCGTCTCGTTCCCTCGTTCTTGTCTTTCCTTTTCATGTTCTTCCATTTTCTGTCCTTTTTTTCTTTTCAGAGTCCTATGAGGGCTATTTTTGGTTAATATACTACAGTGTGTAAAGGCATGTCACTCAGGTGCATTCCTGTCATGTCTGAACAGGTTCCAGTAGCACATTATATTTATACGGTGCCGTGCGTAGGCCCCAAGTTTCAATGGTGCTTTCAACAAGCCCACGTCAACAGACCCACATGACTCGGAAGCTAGCTGTCTTACCTGCATCACCCCGTGGGGATGCTTTTACAGAGGTACAGAGTGTGAAGAGGGCAAATTTTTGTTTAAAAAAATCACTAGTGTTTGAAAATATCTGTTTATTCAGCGAGGTGAGTACATTTGTAAACTAATATCATGTTTTAAGGAGGTACAGGGAAATCACCGGATTTCTGTCTGTGTTTATGTGTCTATGTGGGTTTCTTCCAAGTTCTTAGGTTTCCTCCAGTATCCTGCTGGTAGAACAGCCCTTGAGGATAAATAAGTCAGGGGGAATTATTTGAGATGAACCAAACCTGCTGCAGCAACCCATGCAGATGCTTTTACATAGGTTTTACAGAGCAGATGTAAAAAAAAAAAATTTTTTTATAAAAACAAAATTATATATATATATATATATATATATATATATATATATATATATATATATATATATATATATATATATATATATATATAATTTTGTTTTTATTAAAAAATTTTCGAGTCATGTGGGTCTGTTGACGTGGGCTTGTTGAAAGCACCATTGAAACTTGGGGCCTACGCACGGCACCGTATATATATATATATATTGTGTGGGTGTGTGTGGTGCATATAATTAATGCACCATGTCTTGTACAATGGCAAGTCAACATTGACTCACTGGGGCCACTCATTAGGAGCAATTTGTCTCTAAATAAGAGTTTTTAGGGGGTGCAGGAAAATCACTGGGATTTTATTCTGTCTATGTGGCTTTCCTCCAGGCTCACGGGTTCCCTCCAGAATCATGCTGGTAGTTCAATCATCTAAAACAGCCTTACATATAAGTAGGAGGGTAGTGAAGATAAGTAAATCCAGTAATTTCCTACATCTTTAGGACCTCTCTCTTAGAAAAAGAAAAAAAAATAATCCCATCAGGGTATCCACTAAGCTGTCTTAGATCACATAATCACAAAATAATAACTTCTTTTTACAATTAATCCGTAAGAGCTCATGACTGAAGGTTTGTCAAATATAAACCTAAAGCATTTTTTCCACCAAACAGTAACAGGGAACCAACCAGACCCATGATTGTCATATAGCTCTGTTTTCGTCCCCTCACTGTAGATGACTAATGACAGGCAAAGGTAGTAAAATATTACTTGAAATTCAAAAAAGCTACTTTCAAATAACTAAACGAGGCATATCTCATTTGACATGAAAATATGAGTGCTGCTGCTCTACAACCTCCCCCCTCTCTCCCTGATAGTGAACCACTAGACTCAGTGAATCTGTTCAATGCCAGAGTGCATACACTCAAACCAATAATCAATCTTTAGAGAAAACTAAAGAAAACTTTCACTAAATCATGCAATCACCTGACAAAACCTAAATACAGACAATTACAAAGTGGTTCAGCCTGCCACTTGTGTGTTTTAGTTGGATTTACAATTAAAATGCTATCTAGGAAATTATGTCCATTACTTTCGGTACCTGTTTGTACCCCCACCTATTAGAACACTGAAATCCTGTTGTACTGAATTACCTTTATTTAATTTTTTATATACATCCTTTGTCTGTTCAGAAACATTGCACGTCTCATAAATCATCAGGATGACAAAAGACCTTAAATCAGAAAGTGATTTAATTATTTCTCCTACTCTTCCCCTCTCTTCCTTCTCTACCTATCTTACCTTCCAGCACCAATGAACCGGTGGCTGTGGAATAGCATTACGTAATGCAGGACGGCTCTTGTGCTGTGTCTTGGCTCTTTGAAGGGCGACTTCTGGAGTGCTCACTTACCAAATTAAGCTTGCATCAAAGAAAAGACAAAAGAAAAAGAGAGAGTAACAAGCCAGATGAGCAGATATCCACATTAAAGGGCTTGTAAATGTGAAATAGTGCATGTGTATTAGGTTGTAGCACTCCAGTTGTTGATATTGATATTATTGGCGGTATAACTGTGTCACTTTGTTATTATATTATACTGTTGAAATCGCAGATCCAATTGGTCAGCAGTTAAAGATTGTTTATATAGTAACAGAATATTCACACCAGACATCCAATAAAAATGTATAAAATGTAACTTGTAACTTGAAAATACTTGAAAAAGTGGAGACATGGCCTAGTCTACCCAGGAGTCTACCTCTACGGTTTTCAATCGTCTCCTACAAGGTGCGAATCCACACGGAAACGTCATGAACAAAATTTAAAGACGACAAACCCATTATTCCCATGAATCGATGGGCAACAAATAGGAAACCACAAGTCTATGGGTTCCAGGGGAAGTATGGTTGCAAAGCGGAAGGGCGGAAGGGCATTAACAGAAGCGACCTCTACTCCCTGCATCAAAAGACTGCATTGAGGGATGGCTTTCAATGGATCACAGCAATGGAGACAAACCCTAATCCTACCCGGACTCAGAACCAGGTCTTTCATAGCTCAATAGCACTGGGTTCAACACGGATTTGAGGTGGCCATAACGCTGTAGTTGATGGTGTTGTTTAAACAGTTAAAATATATACATGAAATCCACTTAGAGATTAAAGAGTCTTTTGAAAGAGCTATTTAATTTCTCTGCTTGTCTCTTTTAATAGCCTGACAAGAAATTATAGCTTACAGAATCCAGGGGTTGTGTTGGGAATATGCTTACACTTAATTGTCAGTTTATTATACTAGATTAGCAAAGCTGATAAACAGTTTTGCATAATTCTAGTAATTGATAAACTGCCAATTCAGCATGTTTTAGGCATTTCTTAGATAGAGATGAGAAACAGATACCTGTAATAGAAGCAGTTTCACTCACCTTAACCACCTGGCATTGAACTATTGATCTTTTATATTTATATTTGTCTTTAAGATCTGTGTAGGTTATAATAATAAGAATACAATAAGAATGCAATAAGAATACATACAACCCAGAGCAGTGATCGGAGGGGTCCAAGGACTTTTTTTGTTGTTGCAGAAAATGCCTTCTCTACTCTTCAACACCAAACAGATCACAAATGAGCGTATTTTTTTTGTTTTATAACAGTTAAAATAACACTGTAAAATGAAATCTAATTGGCTAATGGCGGCCATGATACTGTAGTTTGTGGTGTTTTTTAAATAACCAATATACAGGTAGTCCCCGATTCGCCTTACGATCTTACGACGCCTACGTTTATACATTACGGATATGATATATACATATATACAGATATATATTGCTCTGTTTTGCTAAAATATGTACTGTAATTTGTTCCATTTTAACACATTACAGTATGCCACCTTAATTGATCACCATTTTTGAGACTACTGGGTAGGCTAGGCCATGTCTCGACTTACAATTTTTAAGTTACTCCATCATAAGTTGGGGACTATATATGAAACCCACTTAGAGATCAGCCCCAGTGAGGCAATGCACCAAATATCAGTTAGACTGTTGTTTTTAGAAACATTGATTTCTACCTGGTTCTTCATGAACAATCACATAAACTTGCCTGGAACATGCTTTTCAAGGTTGGTCAGCCAGTCTTCCACAACATTAAACGTAATCCAAATCGGAAAAAAGTAAACTGTGTCATTCGAATGGGGGTGTGTTGTAAGAGGAATAAATACCCCAGGATATGTGTGTGCTCTTAAACAAAAACAATCCACTTGTAGGTGGAGGGAGGCATCATACTGTCCTGTTGATTATGGTTGATTATTTTCTTTTTATAGCATGCCCTCGAGTGTGTTATTGCATAGTGGGTTGTACTTAATCTTCTTCGGTTTGCAACATACTGTATAATGCACTGCTTCACTGTCTGCCCTGTGACCACTGATTATATTACTCCGGAGTACTATCACTTACTCGGTCTCTTGTGTTTAGATAGAGTGACTCTCCATCTTTATGTGTGGGTGGATGTGTTTTAGTTTTGGCACCCTCGGTTTCTTCCTACACCCATCTTGTAATTACCTTTGCTGAAAACTTCATTAGCCAGTTATATAAAAGCGCAGATGTAATTAAATAAACATTATAAGTAGACCTGCAAGTGCACATATGTATGCCCTTAAAATAAAAGCCCTAAAGACCCAGTCAATGCAACATCTGCTGTAAGTTATGATTTAGTTGAAAAACAGCCGAACAATGGATTTCCTGGGCCTGTCACATAAAATGCTTTTCCGTTTTCAGAAAATACAAACTAGATGGTTACTATGGCTCAAGCTCCCTACTCTGTGTGATCTGGCAGTGGTATTAGGGCTGAGCTAGCTCTGGCACCGGTAAATATCCTGTCCCGTTCGTGAGCCTGACCAACAAACCTTGCTCTGTGCTCCGTCTTTTTTTGCTCCGACTACCAGTGACCGCAGTCACGTCTCAAAAAAGGGATTTCAGGGGCCGTCTCCAAAACCAAACCGTCTGTTTTCTGAGAGCTTTGGTGAAGCTGAGGTTCATTATGAAGGAAGTGGATTGTGGAGAGTTTTTCCAAATAAATCGTATTTAACCCTACAGAATTTGCATTCCTGCGTCTGTGGTATTTTTCTGTCTGTGTTGCTGTGGTGGTGGTTGATCTCAATGACTTTGCTTTAAATAAAAGTGTCTTTCGAAAGAGCTCATGGGATTGATTTCTCCATTCTTAACATAGCAAAGGATCGCTCTTGTAACAGCCCGATTGTTTTTTGGGGTGAGAAATTATAGCTGACAGAAACTAGGGAATGTGTTGGAGATGCGTTTACATTCAGCTGTCAGTTTATAATACTATATTGGCAAGGCTGATAAACAGTTTTGTATCAGTCTAGTAATGAATAAATTGCCAATTCAGCATGTTTTAGGCATTTCTCAGACAGAGATGAGAAAAAGATACCTCTGGTAGAAGCATTTTAAGAAAGTTTTAGAAAGAAGCAGAAAAAAATGGTCAAGCGTAAAAGAATTGAGCGAGTTGACAAGGGCCAAATTGTGACGGCTAGACGACACAGAGGTCAGAGAATCTCCAAAACTGTAGCTCTGTTTGAATAACTTGAACAAGCCCCATCCCACGAGGATTGATTTCCATGTCAACCTGTGTAAAAAAATTTGCAGTTCAGACATAAAATTTTGTCAAACAACAACAAAATAAGACCATAGCAGTAGTTCAGAGAAGTGCGGTTTGAATGTTCTGCAAATTTGATTGATTTTAGTAAGCAGGAAAATTTTTTTTTTTTATGGACATTGCACATGAAAAAACTTTTCACATTTTGGAAAAAAAAAAAGAGTAGCACCTCTTTTACCTCAAGGAGATTGATTAAATGATTATAATTTTTTTTACAAAGTAAAAGGAACTCATTTTGCACGATGGCACCACTTTCCTTTTTACAGATGGAAATCTCATAATCAAGAAAACAGACAAAGCCTTCTTGTGGCAAACTGCAATCCATTTTTTGTTCCTATTCCAGAATCTTCCAGAAACAAAGAAAGGAAAAAAAAAAAACCTGGCTCTGTTCCTGGATGACAAGGAAACCTTCGTTCCTGGATCTTTTAACTGAGGCTGCTTTTAAAGCAAGCTGCCAGAGCTATTTACCACTTCAAAGAGCAAGATACGCTCTCATTTAAACACACACACACACACACACACACACACGCAAAAAAATTATAATAAACAGGCCCCTTTTCCCTTTTTAGTTCTCTCCTTACTTTACTTCAGACGTACATGGGGTTTTTATTAGTGACTTTCTGGCAAAATCTGTGCAGCAGAAATTCTCTCCAAGTGCCGTTCCTCGCATCAGGCAAGCGGCCATATTTCTGCTCTAATGCTGCTGGTGCCATCTGAAACGAATCAGCTAGGCCGCTGTTGCATATTAAGCTGCAGGGATATGATGGCATATAGGCAGGAAGGCGCACACACAAACACACGCACACACATATGCACACACACGCACACACTTAGACTCAGACAGGAAGCAATGCCTGGTGCCTGCATTTCCCATGACCCACCTGTAATGCGATTAACTAGGAAGACATCTGTGTTTGGCTCGTCATCAAGTTAAAGCGCTGCAGAACGAACAGCTCATGGGATACAAGGGTTTTACCAAACGCAGAACACTGACTTCTTTTTTTTTTTTTTTTTTTCCTTCGGCCTCTCGTGTACAAATCTACACTCATCCAAAAGCGCACTCCAAATACTCTTCCCCACCCTGGGTATTGCGTAGCGTCAGCTGCAATAAGCTCCAGATGGAAGCTGGATTTACTCCAGGCAATGCAGTCAATGTGGTGAAGAAAGATCCACACACATACTCTCTCTCTCACACACAAACGCACACACACATATTCTCTGTTAACACAAACGAGAGCAGGATGCACTGTTAGTATAATTATACCCTATGAGACAGGAATTCTGAATCAATGTAAACTTTGCAAAGGGAAGCGTATTCATATTTCATCTGGATGTGTTTGTCCAGGACTGATGTGTTTGACGTTAGAAAGAAATAGCAATAAACCACAACCTCCTCCTCTGCGGCTTCAAATCACCTCCTCTGATTTCCGGTTGTGAGCTGAAAGCACGAGTGTTAAACCTGTTGATTTTGTCACCTATAATGGAACAGGTAAGCGGAACATCCGCCCTGCGCCACAACCCTGAATGCCGTATAGTGTAATGTCCTGAACTGCGGTCAGCTCTTGGGGTAAAACCTCATCCAGAAATGGTAGTGCTGCAAAAAAAGGAGATCTTTCATGAAAATTCAGAGCATTTAGAAAAATATATTATGACCTTCTTTGTATCACTAAGGGGTGTGCTGTAAAGTCAAATAATCATTGGCATGGATGTGAAGTGCAATGTGATGCGAATGACTGTTACTGATTATTTTTTTTGTATTTTTGTATTTTTGCTTGCTTTATTGGCAGTAATTAAAAATGTTTGGTTTGTTAAACATTATCAGAATTTATCCATTTGTACAATTTGTGCCAAAAATTGTGACAGACATGTGCATGTTCTTTTTGTTTCTACGCAACAAACGAAGTAATTTCATGATATTATGATCTTTGACCGTACAAATACACACTATTGCCTGAATGACAGTTTACTTTTCAAATTTGTTATATTAAACTACACTGTTTACATGCTGTCTTCTGCACATCTTGACTGCTGCTGTATTTTTGCACTACATTGTGTTCTTATATTCACTCCCGGGTATAGTTTTTACAGTTCACAGTACTGTATAACCAAGTATACGGTAGGTTTACTGGTCGGCGCTGTCTTGGTTTTGTGTCTTGTCTTGTGTTGTCTGTCTGTACTGTTTTTTTGTCTGCACTGTTTGCACCAGGTTGCACTTGATGCACTTTATGTAGCTTGTGTTGTGTTGTTGCTTTATGTTATTGTTTAGTGTAGCACCAGGGTTCTGGAGGAATGTTGTCTCGTTTTTACTGTGTACTGTCTACCACTGTGTATAGTAGAAATGACAATAAAAGACTCTTGACATTGTGGGGAGTGGAAGCTTAGCATTTAAAAGGTTTTGGACTTTGGATCCGAAGTTCAATTCCCAGCCACACAAGGCAACACAACCCCTGGGCCCCTGAGCAAGGCCCTTAACCCCAAAGCTGCTCATTTGTATGAATGAGATAAAATGTAAGTCACTCTGGATAAAAGCGTCTGACAAATGTTGTGAATGTAAATATAAATGTACACACTCTAAACATCCAAACATTCAGCGGAGATACTTTGCCATACCTCTTGTATAACTTACCAAAGGTGTTGTTTACTAGTTAGAGAATTCTATTCTATTCTATTCTCTTTACTTCTGACAGCTACTTGGCCCTGAATATACAAAATGCATCATAAACAGTTAAAGATTATCTTCACCATGTTATCATTTATAGTTTTTCTGTCATTTCAAGTATCTACCATAAGTGCTAATGTATTACTATGGAATTAATAACAATGTAGATGTGCAAACATTACAGAATAAAAAGAATCATCATCTTCTGACCAGTCAGATGCAAGCATTTAAATGTTTTGTGGTAGATTTGTTTTACTGGTTGGTATGTTTCAAGTCTTCTTGAGGCTATATGATGCGTTTTTTATTCTCAGGAGAATGTGACCGGTCAGAGGGAGGAAAAAAAATAATTATATACATACCCTGAATGTCCAAATATAACACGTAAACTATAATCTGAGGTAACATTTGTAATCAGGTCTGCAAGTGTTGCCATATTTATTCCGGACGCGTCCGGTGAGGCAGACTTATACAGGGTGAGCAGTGTGTGTGTGTGTGTGTGTGTGTGTGTGTGTGGTGAGCGCTGATGCTTACTTTGGGTAAAAGCCAGAGGTGGAAAAAAAGCTCCTGTGGTGTGGTGTGAAGCAAGAAAAAGTGGCGCGATGTTTTTGTCTCTTTAATAGCACCACAATTTTCTTTTTTACCACTTTGCCGGATTTTAATGCGACAACTATTCAAAAATAGCAGCACAATAATGCGGAGTAGGAAGAACAAAGTGAGGGTGAAGCAAAAAAACTCTTTCCACTCAATCTTTATTGGCTATTCGTGTTCTTTCGCCAATAAAGTCGCGACTGGAGTTTTAAGAGATCTTTTGTACTTTCAGTTCTTTGGTCTTGAAGTCATTGTAATGTGCAAACACGTCATGTGTCGTGTCCGAAATGATTTTCTGCTAGTTCTGCTAGTTCTAAATTTGTGGATAGCACTTAAATTGATTCACATTTGGGCTTTTCGACACTTGTACGCAACAAGTAAAGTGCATAACCTGCTGTTTCCCATGGGAAAGTAGTGGCTTCCCAGAATCAGCCCAGTATGCTGTTCCTGCAAAAACAATTAGCTGAATGACCGGTGGGGTGTTCGTCTCTGCCAGAAGTGTGTACTACTAAGGGACTTAACAGACTACAGGCCTTGCTATTGCGCAACACACACACACACACACACACACACACACACACACACACACACACACACACACACACACACAATGAAAATCAACAGAGGACATGACAGGACTGTAGAAGTATCGGCTTAGAAAAATTGGCTCTGTTTTATTCAACCATTTCTTGAATTGCTGTAATATTTGTGTGGCTGTCTAACAGATTCGTTGCAGACCTACTCTAAATTCGAGGTCTGTTCACGGTCCGAACTACTTTCTGCTTTTCCTCACTTTCGTTCGGTGTTGTGAGAAGATGCAAGAGGGCCAAAACTACTCATTTATTCTCAGCAACTACTGCTTCCATGGTGGTCTTGGTGGATCTAAAGCCTATCCTGGGAACAAAGAGTGCTAGGTGGAGACAGGTGGTTGGTGGTTTGACCAATCTACAGTAGTACCTACCAGCATGTTTTCGGATGTTGGAAGAAAACCGGAGATCCCAAAGGAAACCCAAATGGACAGTGAGAAAACAAGTGATAATCCACAGGATCAATCAGGGTCTAGGTCAGCTTTCAGGACTCTGGGGCTGTCAAGACATTGGTCAAATGCTACCTCACTATGCTGATTGTTTTACAGCATGGGGTGTTAGAGTAACATGTAAGCAGCATAACCCTGTACAGTTTCAGCACTACAAGAGTCAGAAAAACATGCTTTATCCCGATAACCGCTCTCTGCAAACGTTGCTGTGATACCTTATTCAGAGACAGGTTACTGCAAGTCAGCCTGTGCTGGGGGTTGATAGGGCTTTCATAGAAATTCTTCATGAACCAGTGCATAAACCAGAAGGACACCTGTATAGAACTTATCAAAAAGACCTCAGTATGCTGCCCAAGTCCCTTTTCACTTGCAGGAGTTTAAGAAGGTATTTGAGCAGTCTCTAAACAGGATATCTAAAGCAATGTACATCTGGACCATGTTCTTTGGTGACAGGAATTCTTGAATGTTGTTACTACTGTCAAAGACACTGAGGGTATAATTGGCAATACGGTAGTGTAGGGGGTACAAGGGTCTGTTCTTGGAGTCCGGTTGCTATTCAAGAGTGCGTGTGGAGGCTAATGTTCTCCTTGCTGCTGTCCTGGGATCCAGGGTGCACTTCCCAGATATACCATGACCAGAATATTGAGTTTCCTACACACGAATAAAGCAGTGTACTTTTCAAAAACGCATTCTATATTAGGTCGTATCAGAAAGTTTCAAGTGTAATTTTGTGACACGCCAACAAAGGACAGCACAAGGCTGCATGCACAAGCACAGGGTGCACTGATCTTCATAAGTCAGTTTGCCAAAAGACATCCTCCTGTGTACATCGGAAGCTGTGCAACTGGTGCTAATCTGAACACCAGGTACGCACCCTGTCATCGAGCTCTCCTCAACATGCAGAGATTCTCGCCGGAAACAACACAATGTCACTTCCGGCCCCACCCTACTCGGCAGATTTGGATGCTGCGGACTTAACCCGGTGCCCAAAGATAAAGATCCAGCTCAAAGGTCACAGTTTAGATTCAGCACGAAGCGAAGAATTGATTACAGGACACATTCCAGAAGTGGCAGAAACGCTGGGGAAGTCTCAAAACTTTTTGATACCACCTTATATAATGAAACTGCAAATGCAATGTTCACAAATAAGCATTGCATTTTAACTCACCATGCTGATACTAGGCCCGGTTCTACTTTATATTCATGGTCTGCCTTCTCACAAGTTCACCGAATTCATTGTCGTGCTCTGTTGAGTTGTTTAGAGTTCTGCGTGCTGACCTGTGCTCAATGCGTAAACATAATGCACCCTCTGTCAAAATCGATGACGTAACAAGATAGATGGGTTAAAGGGGAAGGCAATGGCTTTGAATGGCTGCTTTTAGAAACTCAATAAGTTGGAGAAAATAGATCGAACTAAAACTCGACTGAGAGATCCATGGATAAAAACAATCTTAACCGATCTAAATTTGATTTATTTATTGCAATCTGATACCTGAGCAGTCCTTGCAGAATCCTGCATTATTTAATTTAAAACCACGACAGGGTTTAGAAATTGCAGTTTCAATAATGTAATAATGTACAAAATGTGTGCAGAGAACAAAAATGCGCTTTACTTTTTTATTTGGATGGATCAATCAACATTGCGAGTCTTTTCCCCTTGAATTCAGTATAAGGAGATGTGCATATATGCAGCTGTATATGTTAGGACTTGATCACAGTGATGGTTTAGATGATTCATGATGAGGCAGAACAGAAGAAACTGAACAAAAAAGCCATGGCGTGGTCACTGATGCCATCTGCTGGCAGCTCGAACATTGTGACATTGTATTGACTTGTAATCGAGTCACATTTGGTCTGGGTTTAACACCCATCATAATCATATGAACATTTCAGCTGCTGTGAAACATAATTCACATGAGACCTTCTTCCTGTTTATTGCACGTTCGATCACCTGGATCAGCAGAAAATTAGAATGTGATGAGGATGAGTTTTGAGGAGGAGGGCAGAGAGGAATAAGGGCAGGGATGGGATTTAGGATCGGAATGGGAATAAGGATAAAAGAAGTAATAATGGACATGAAGTTGAATAGAGGATGGGGATGTGACTGCAGTTTAGGATGCGGCTATCGATGAGGATGAAGATGGCGTAAGGATCCTGTCAGTAAGTGGAACGGGAAGGAAAAAGCAGATGAGGGTGGGAATGTCAATAGAGATGATTCAATGAGAACAAATTTAGCATGGTGTTGAATTGGAAATGAAGATGAGGATGTTGGTGAGAATGAGGCTGTGTGGATGATGAAGATGAAGATAAGGATGTTGGTAAGAATAAGGCTGTGTGGAGGATGAAGATGAAGATGAGGATGTTGGTAAGAATGAGGCTGTGTGGATGATGAAGATGAGAATGTTGGTGATAATGAGGTTGTGTGGATGATGAAGATGAAGATGTTGGTGAGAATGAGGCTGTGTGGATGATGAAGATGAAGACGATGATGTTGGTGAGAATGAGGCTGTGTGGATGATGAAGATAAGAATGTTGGTGATAATGAGGTTGTGTGGGTAATGAAGATGAAGATGTTGGTGATAATAAGGCTGTGTGGATGATGAAGATGAGAATGTTGGTGAGAATTAGGCTGTGTGGATGATGAAGATGAAAATGTTGGTGAGAATTAGGCTGTGTGGATGATGAAGATGAAAATGTTGGTGAGAATTAGGCTGTGTGGATGATGAAGATGAAAATGTTGGTGAGAATTAGGCTGTGTGGATGATGAAGATGAAAATGTTGGTGAGAATTAGGCTGTGTGGATGATGAAGATGAAGACGAGGATGTTGGTAAGAATAAGGATGTGTGGATGACGAAGATGAAGACGAGGATGTTGGTGAGGATGGGGCTGTGTGGATTATGAAGATGAGGGTGTTGGTGAGCATGAGGCTGTGTGGATGATGAAGATGAAGATGGGGATGAGAAAATAAATGGCAATGAGGGTATAGATGAGTTTGGGGGTGTTGATGAAAATAAATAAGGGTTGCCGAAATCTGAAATGTCCTGAGATTCATGGCTCCTTTGAGGAACGTTGATGAAGATCATTCAGGAGGATTCAGTAACTCTAAGAAGGTCTTGTGGTCCGGACTGAGATCTAGAGGTAAGCGGGATTTTTTGTCCTTTATGGTTCTCAGGATGGGAGAACTGCTCACTAGCAATGTACACGTTTCCAGATGTCCCTGCTCAGCAGCCTGTGCACAAGTCACACACACAAACACACACACACACACACACACACACACACACACACACACACACACAAATAGTTTAACCGCCTGTACAATATACATCAGCATAACTTTTGTGGAAACATCTGCTTATATATCAGTACAATGAATCCCTACCATAGTCATCGCTAATGTTCTACCTTATGCAGAGGTGTTGAGCCATCGTCATCGGTCAATCGGGGATCAGCTCTGTGCTCCAGCAGCAGTTTGATGATGCTGATGTGGCCACAGTAGGCGGCTCTGTGGAGAGCGGTGGCGCCACCGTGTGTCTGAGAATTGGCATAGGCACCATAATCCAGAAGAAGCTCACACACCTGCTGGTGAGCTGCTCGACTGGCGTAGTGCTGCAACACAAATCAGATGCCCTCATGCCACACAAGTGTTCAAGGTGGACTAGTTCTCATTCGGTCATATCATTTCACATAATCCCCAGTCTGAACCAGGGTTGCGAAAGTGAGGAAAATGTCTGGTAAATTTCCAGGAACATTCTAGGTTTTGGAGGAATGCACAGTGCATGTGAATGATGAATGTGCAGGGTAGGAAATTCAACTGAAAATTCATTCAATCTGGTTGTTTTAACCAAAATGATCCGGCAAGATGTTTATTATTTCAACCACATTTTACACTGTAGGTTTCCTGTTCTAGGCCAACCTGCAATAATTCTCATATATATTCCCATTAATTCCCTTGGGAAGTTTCCAGTCTTGAAAATTTCATTTGCAACCCTAATCTAAATATCAGCTAAACAGGGAATGATATGTTTCCCAATGTGGAATGAGATGAAGCCAAGAAAAGCATCCATTAATAGCATCTTGGATTTACTGCATAATAAGCGGGGAGATACAAAATGAAGATAATGCTGACCAAAGCGGTGAATCCAGCCTGGTCCTTCGTGTTTGGATCGGTTCCTTTTTTTAAAAAGGCCCTGACCCGTTCCAAATTACCGTCCAATGCTGCTGACCATATGCCTGTAAAAAAAGAGTGCACGTCAATGTGTGGTGATGTAGCAAACCAGAACGTAGTGTAAACACCACGAGAGGATTCAAATCACCTCTTTCGAAGTCCATCTCATCTAGAGTTTGATGGACGCTCAGGGTCGAGTGGTGAGCGCTGCAGGTGCACTGACTTCCATGGGAGTCCATGCTGATATCTGGTTAAAGCTCTGGGTTCGTTTAGGACATGTGGGGGATGAAGGGATTCAGTTATGAGACATACAGAATATGAATAAAACGTGTTTTCTTTTTCTTGTGGTTATTTTTGATTTCGCTTTGCAAATGTACACACTGAAAGTTGTGTAAAATTTACATCACTATAGTCAAAAAGGGGACAAATGGGGCGTGGTCTATGTGTGCCAGCTGTCAATCACGAGGCCACGCCCCATTTAGCCACTCCCCCTCCAGGCAAGTAGGAAGTAAATAAAGTAATAAAGTTGGTAAGACAGACATTTTTGTCTAGAAACGGGAAGAAAATGATTCAGTTACCTCTCATATACAAAAGTATAATTTAGTCACCGCGCTCAATATTTATATATTTATTTATTTACGCTAGCGAGAACTAGCTAGTCGACTTGACCCGCACGTGCACAAGCTCCAGCAGTCGTTGGCATGGCTCCCGGTTCACTTCAGCAGCGGTTTTGTGCCTAATTACTATTAACTAAACCCATTTATAAATCTGGAAATCAGTCAGAATTATTCTTAATTCTGCTGCCAGGAGCTTATATTTATAAAATAAAAATACGGGCTAAAATTTACATTCGGAAAAAAAAACGTCCATGTGTTGACGCAAGTCAAGGAAGGGGTTCAATCCAGTTGACTGGATGCGCCCTTCGTCAGTGCACTACTTAGGGAGAAATCTAAGCGGTTGTGCGGACTTGGTAGTGCACTAGATATGATGTATCGAAGGCGTTTGGAATGGAGCCTCGGTTATAGTAGAAATCATGGCTGATTTGTATAACGCGTGTAAGGCAAAGTAAAAGTTTTCATCATATCAATATAATAATATATTTTAGTATGTGTGTGTATATATATATATATATATATATATATATATATATATATATATATATATATATATACACCCACTATTGAAAAAAGTATTGGGACACTTTTTCTGCCATATGTGGTTCTTCACCAAACTGTTACCACAATGTTGGAGGCACACAATTTGTATTAAACGTTGTTGGATGCAGTATAATAAAATTTTGCATTCACTTGAACTTGGAAACCCAAACCTGTTCCAGCATGGCAATGTTCCTGTGCACAAAGCCAGCTCCATGAAAGATATTTACATAGTTTGGAGAGGAAGTTCTTGAGTGGATTGCTATAGAGCTCTGATATCATGAATGGGAACACTGACATGCCTGGCTTCCTCACCTACATTAGTACCTTTATGCTGAACCCAAAAGGATAAAGCTTTTAAGCAAGTTTGAGGGGGAAAATTAGGAAATAATGGTCATTTGCCTCTTTTAGATTTTGTAGCTTTCACAGTGTGACCAGAGGTTCCAAGATGGGCATACCTTTCAAGATTCTTGTCCATCACTTACTGAAGAACATTTTAGAACTTTATGCTTTTTATTAGGGATTATTAGGGGATTTCTGGCAAAATCTGAGCAACAGAAAGTCTCTGGAAACACCAGGTCTAAAACAGCAGCGTAGGTGATGGAAATAGGGATGAGGATGGAGATAGGGTTGAAGATGAGGATATAGATGGAGATATGGTTGGAGCGATCATAGGGACGAGGAAATAATGATCTGTAGTAAAACAGCACTCTGGCCTGTGGTATTACTTAATAACATTTTATTAACATGTAAATAACAACATGCTACAAAAAAAATGTTGCGTTACAGAAAAACAAACACACAAAATAAAGGAGAAGCATTTCATTGAAGATCTTGATCAGTCTTACTGTCCAGTTTCTCTCTCAGCGACTCTGCTCTAGAAGAAGAGACAAAAGTTACACATGAAGACATTGAAATCTATTTGTTTGCTTCTAAACAGAAAGAAAACGCACCAACAGATCTTTCAGTCTGTAGAGTTTATTCCGAGGCGGAACATCTACATAATCGCATGCGTAGCTGGAGACCTTTGGCATTTCTTGCACAGTCTGAAGAAACATCAGATGCAAATTTATTAGGAATCAATCGTATGGGGTCGCTTATTCAGCTTAGCACAACATTGTAATTTAGTTCAGTAGATGTTACCTCTTGCATGGTGGCACGCTTTCCTCCTGGATTGAGGCCATGCGACCAGTGCTGAGAGCTCACCTGCAGCATCACCACACACCACACCATCCACCAGAGTGCTCGCTTTACACACATCCTACAGGAATGCAATACAACATTATATTGTGATCTTAACATTTTGACCACCTGCCTAATATAGTCCCCCTTTTGCTCCAAAACAGTCCTGACCTGTCAAGCACTAACGTCTTCAGAAGTTTGAGTTACAGGAGCTCATCTGTCCAGACTTCAATGAGCCTCGGCCACCCATGACTTTGTCACCAGTTCACCACTGTTCCTTTCTTGGACCACTTTTGATAGATACTGACCACTGCAGACCGCCAAAAAAGCTGCAGTATCGGAGATGCTTTGACCCAGTCGTCTAGACGTCACAATTTGGCGCTTATCAAACTCACTCAAATCCTTACGCTAACACGTCAACTTTAAGGAAAAAATGTTCACTTGCTGTTTAATTTATCCCACCCACTAACAGGTGCCATGATGAAGGGATAATCAGTGCTGATTGGTGTATTGTGATCAGGGCCGGCTCTAGACATTTGGCGGCCGTAGGCAAAATTTATATTGGAGGTCCCCCGGCTGGTCCCCTGGCTGGACTTCCCTCAACCTTTCAAAAAAAATAAGCACTTGGAACAAATATAATTTCTAACTTTTTTATTTTTTGCAAATCCTGTTATTAGTACTTTTATATACTTACTTGAATGTGCACATATTAAACTTTAACTGAAAAAAAATAAAAAATCTGAAAGGTCACCCAGGCCATCAGCTATTCTTCTTCTTCTTCTTCTTATTCCTTGGCTATGGCCACCAATCTGCAATTGCTGTTTTGATTTACAAACATGATGACGATGACAGCTCACACGCGCTTTCATTGCACACCAGTTTAGATTTTTAGCATCCGGAGGGTAGAGACCCGCGGTGATATTAACTGGTTCCACTTCAGGTGAGTGACAGGTATTTTATATCCAATTGGCAAAGTCCCAAGTCTTACACTGCCCCTCGTGATTGGTGAACTAGTGTATAGTTTTGCTATGGTTATGGAGACCTCCCCAGTCCAAGCCCGATGCCCTAGACAATTGTCTGCTCTGCCTATAGCTAGTGCTAGCACTGATTAGGATCTGTTACAGCTTTCCATCTACAGAAGCACTTTATCTTACACAGGTTGTGGTGGATATGGAGGACATCCTGGGTACACTGTCCGTAAAGCAACACATACACTCATCCATACACCGCCGATGTACCTGCTGGCAGGTTACTAGGAGGAAACGAGAGGAAGCCCATACGGACAAAGGGGGAACATGTAAACCTTGTAACATAGAGTAATCCGAGTTCAGGACCGAACCAGGTATGCTGGAGAGACATTCTCACAAACATTCTCTCATTCTCGCTTTCGATCTCTGTATTCACACTTATTCAATTCTTATTTTTGTTCTTCGTTTTCTCCTTTTTGTCTCTCTCAATCCTCTCTTTGCTTTTGTCTTACTCTCGCTGTCTTAATTTCCATCTTTCTCTTGCCCTTTCACTGTTTAATTACATTGGGTTACGTCCAGGTAACAGCGCACTGACAAGCCGTTCCATTACCACAACACTTGCCTACTTCCTCTGAAAGTCTTTTTCTTCCATGCTCACTGATAACCAAACACCAGTCTGAAAATATGAACAAAAGTTGAGGTCTTTCACGACGTACCTACCTCGATCAGACGCTCTACAGACTGTTCTTCTGCTCTTCACAATGATGTCTACAAATCTGACGCATTTGCTTTCAGCAGCAGGGCACTTATAACACTCCAGCTTCTCCCTCTCCTCTCACACACACTTTACACACCTCGGTCTGAACCTGAACAGCAGGAGACTAAGAGCAGAACCAAATGTTACTCAGACACTCCCCTGCTGAGCATCTTTAACACTTACCATTAATCTGTTAAGTTGGAAAATGTCTTCCGCTTGTATTAGGTATTTAAAAGGAAAGAAAAGAGAGGAGGTTAAGAGCGCTCTAAGAAGGGATAAGTTAAGCTAAAGATTAAAATATTGGCACACTGATGTTTTGGGTAGCCATTAAGTGGATTATGTATTAAGAATGAAAGGTTCTCAAAGTGGCCTCTGGGGACATGACAGGGGGTCCACAATTGGCCTGTTTTAGTGAGTAGCAGTATAGATTTTAATGTCATGTCAGCATCTGAGGCATCTTCATGGCAAAAACTTAATTATGACAGTACAACCCCAATAAAAAAAAAAAAAAAAAAAAACTGGGACTGTGTTAAATGTAATTAAAACATGTTGCAGTGAATTAATTTCTGATTACATCCATATTTTATTTACAAACGAACATAAAAAACATATAACGTGTAACATAATATGGTAAAAAGGAGGTAATTTTAAATGTGATGGCATCTCAAAAAAGTTGGGACAGGACCATGGTTGCTGGAATTTTGGACATGTCATCCCATTTGTGAGATTCTAGCTGCTCAACAGTTCTGGGTCTTCTTTGTTGCATTTTTCGTTTTAATGATTATATGTTCATTTAAAAACTGTTTGAACCACTTCTGATAGAATCTTACTTAATACTTAAGCGAGCTTACTTCATAAATGTGCTGTCTACCTGCATTAAAAGCAAGACAGTCCACTAAATCATAGGAGCATAGGAGTTGGGTCTTCAATGGATTAAGTCTAAGACTACCTCTGCATCTTTTGCACACACACAGACCATATTACAGTGGGAATAACAACATGGACCCAAGTGTTTTGGAATGTTAAATGTTGACGTATTTCATTATGGAGGTGGGGCCAGTGACATCCAATGGCATTTATATTCCAGCAATTAACTCGTTCCACTGAGCAGAAAGATTTGACGTGACGTACATCTGTCACACGGCTGAAGCTTTGTGTGTTTGCATGTTTCGGTGGTTAACGAACATGTGACGTCACATGGCATCGATATGGTCCCCAGAAAGCCATTTTAGATAAGAGATTTCTAGATCCTAAACCTCTGAGAGACTTTTTATTAATTTATCACCTGATCACCTCCAGACCTCTACCTCCCTTCTGGGTTCTAATTTGTCGTCTTTCTTGGTCAAGTTTCCTGAAGTGGTCCTCATAATGATAAATCACCCAAAATGTGTGTACAATGTGAAATGGAACGAAATTACCCACGCAAAACCATGAATTTGTTTATAACAGTCTGTTTATGGGAATAACAGTGAGCAGAGAGGAGAAGACTTATCTTCTCTTGCACCTTACATAAGACACAGCCTGCTTACATACATAAATAAATATTCAGTGTCCTTTTTTTTGTCTCGCACTCAAAAGTGCCAAAATACAAAAACCTTTTTCTGATTGCCTTCATTAACTAAGTACCTACAATTACACTGAATAAAAACATCAGCATTATATATACTGAAGATCGTTAGCTTTAAGCATGTGTCTGAAATGACCGAACTGGTCAAGAGTTTGACCTATGCAGCAATACACTCTGTTTATACTTGTGGAAATGCAGAAACCTATAATGGCAAGGCTGTTGTGTTACAACAAATAAATGACACACAAAAGTGCTAAGGAGGGAACAACAGCTTGAATAGATACACTAATGCACAGGGAAGCACTGGATGAAATATATCACCCTTTTACCCCTTTTTTTTTGGTGTTTGCAAAATTCTTTTTAAATAAATAATAATAAAAAAGGCCAAAACGGAGAGAAGGATATGCATTTTCAAACGAAAATACTTCCAACTTTCGCTCTATATCCCCACCGTTTCTATTGGTTTCAGCCTTCTCATGGGAATCTGAAAAAACATCAATGATAGGAGTAGGAGCGGAAGTCAGTTGTTGTTTTTTTGCGGGAGGTAGATCTGAAATAAAAATCTCGAAAAAAAACCAAAACATTTTGTTTCCTGTTTAAACAGCGCACGCAGAGAGCTAATCGCATACATTTGCATTGCATATGTAATTTTTATACCCAACCTTAATAGTTTAATAAGCTTATCACATTCTATATACAGTACATGGGTAGCGATAGGTTTGTTGTTTTAAGCATGCATATATAAAAACTATACGATATAAGACATACAAGTTTATGGCTCCTCCTTCAGATGTCAGAGTGGAAATCTAGTAATTCCAGTAATCAGCAAAGCAGAAACCACTTCATAGGGCCTGAGAAAAACACCTTTAGGCTGTTAATGATAAAGAAATTTAAAATAATAATAATTTTACAATGTATAGAGTTTTCCCAGGCCTCTTTCAGGGATACCCGAGTTTTAAACTCAGGATATATTTGGTTGCATTCATCTCTGTGACTTCCACATGATGATAAGAAACGGATACATTCATAAGGTCACCGGATTCAGATCCCCATCTAGAATTCAAGCCTCCAGTCCAGAATAAACAGGATTTTCAGCAGAGCATAAGCTCTGAACACACTGCAGATTCTATCATAGGTAATAATATAAACAAACACATACGTAAACTAGGTTTGGTATAACGAATCGGATCGAGATGGGCGATCACGTATGCGTACTGGTAATCCTACAATGGACCAGTGCAAATGAAACACCCTGCATGTGCACTAGTGCAAGAGAGTAAAGCTGTGGGATGAGGACGTGGAATGGCGTTATTGCATACTGGTCCGACGAGGTTGGGATTTTGGGGAGGTGTTAAACAGCTGTGATGAGGCTGCTCAGACGGGAGCCGCATGATCGGTTATCTGACGCTCTGGGACATGTGCAGGGGAGTCAGCATCTCTTCGAAGATGGCTCCTTTTACGTTGGAGCCACGCAGGTTGGCTTCTTGGAGGTCACAGCCGGATAAATCGCAGTTCTGATAAAAAAAAATTAAATAAAAAAAAAAAAAAAAAGGGTGAGAAGACACAAATGATGCCATGAACCATGGTTTGAAGATCATTTTAATGAAGTAATTATATTGAAAAGTAATAACAGCTGCAAATGTATCAGAAAGTATTAATAACCTAAGGACTGTTATGTTACAGGTTTTAATTTAGCTTGTAGAACCAAAGATTCTCATATCATACAATAGAAAATAAATGGTAAAGGAATACAAGATATAAAAATGACAGCTTTTCTGTATACGCTATATTGCCAAAAAAATTTGCTCGTCTGCCTTCACATGCAAATAAACTTGAGCAACATCTGATACTTAATCCATAGGGTTTAATATGATGTTGACCCACCCTTTGCTGCTATAACAGCTTCAACTCTTCTGGGAGGGCTTTCCACAAGGTTTAGGACTGTGCTAATGGGAATTTTTTACCATACCTACAGAAGCGCTTTTGTGAGGTCAGACACTGATGTCAGACAAGAAGACCTGGATCGCAGTATCCGCTCTAATTAATCCCAAAGGTGTTCTTTCTGGATGTCCCTGTGCAGGTCAATTCTTCCACACCAAACTCACTCATCCATGTCTTTATGGACCTTGCTTTCTGCCCTGGTGTGCAGTTGGGAGAATAAAATTGTCTTGTAATGCTGAAGCATTAACAGTCCTTTCACTGGAACTAAGGGGCCAAGCCCAACTGAAAAACAACTCCACATTATGATCTCCCCTCCACCAAACTTTACACTTGGCACAATTTAGTCAGACAACTACCGTTCTCCTGGCAACCGCCAAACCCTGACTCGACCATCGGATTGCCAGACAGTGAAGCGTGATTCGTCACTTCAGAGAACACGTCTCCAACTGCTCTAGCATCCGATGATTTGCATTGCACTTGTTGATGTACGGCTTGGATGCACCTGCTCGACCATAGAAACCCGTTGCATGAAACTCTCAGCACTGTTCTTCAGCTAATCTGAAGGCCACATTAAATACTACAGGTCAGTTTTTCACATCGTTGATTGCTGGAACTTTCGGGCTATCAGGAAAAAAGTCCATACTGATTGTTGTTCCAGGTAGCGTAGGTTGCGGAATCGGCTGAGAAGGTCAGCCATCATTACGACAGCGGCCTCTAGAGGTGAATCACTGACACCTGTTTGTTTTTAAACGTGAGACTATGCGCTGCGAGAAGAGCGCTCTATTATATTTATTTCTAATTCATGATTTATTATATATATAAATATATTTATTATTATTATAATTTTATTAGCACATTTTTAGGATTCAGTACTGTTTTTTTTTTAAATAAAGTTTAGTACTATTTTACATGGAGTGTTTTTTTTTTTTATCCATTCGGTTGATTTATCGGTTAACGGCTAATCGGTTAATCGATCCAACCTAGCTATTGGTATCTGTAAAATCCACTATCGGTCGACCTTCAGTAAATACTCATGCAATTCCGTCTTTATTTTTTATGTTATTTTGGTTACCTTGGTAACGTTTCAGTAATACGTGCTTGCCTGAACACCCCTCACCTCTAGATCAGTACCCGCTAGAGTTGCTCCTCGCAGGTTACAATTCTTCAGCTTGGCGTTCTTCAGCGTAGCCACGCGCAAATTTATCCCAGTCATCTGACTGCCCTCCATATCCACGCCCTTTAGGTTGGCACCTAGAATGTACATGTAAAATAATACCTTTATTACGCTGTCTTTGTTCGGGGGAATTTACGCATAATCATCAATGCCGGGTCGAGTTTTATCATGTAATATAACATTTTTAAAGAATCTTTTACATTTATGGAATTTGGCACACGCTCTTATCCAGAGCAACTTGCATATAATCTTTATAACTCAATTGCCTTGCTCAAAGGGCCCAGCAGTGGCATCTTGGTGGTGCTAGGATTTGAACGCTTTCAATCATCTGCACTATACAATATGTAGGCAAATGGAGCATATCGACCTGACTGGGCCCCGAGTCCCAACGGGTCCTAACTAATAGGTCCAGAGTGTTTACTGGGGTGGATTTTCACTGCACACAATTAAATCTGGGAATAAGGGGCAAGTAACTTATCATGACATTTTGGCCCTGAATTTTTCTAACACAATAACAAACCCTGATTCAGGACACGCAAATACAGAATACTGTCAGGTTCGTGCCGTGCAAAATGTATTTACCCTCTAGGTTGGCTTTGAGTCCTGAAGGGTCTTCGAAGTTGCACCCCCTCAGCGATGCGCCCTCGGCGTTAGAGCACAGCATCTTTACCCCCTGTAAATTTGCCCCCTGAAAGAAAAAAATCAATGATAAGATGCAAATTGAAACAATTTAAGGAACAATAAGAAGTGATGCTTGGACTTATCAGTGGCTATAGGGAACCCATGATGCGAAGTGCTTTATAAAGAAAGAAAATAAACCTATATATTTTTATCTATTAAATAGGTTTGCAAATTTTGGGGAATACGTCTGCAAATGGCTTTATTCAATCACAGCACAAGTCATCCCAATGTGAGTTCTGTCTTCTAAAACAATAGCTAGCAAATGTGTAAACTATAGTATTAAATAGTGACCTCAAAGAATGCGCTAGTCATGAATTGGCAACATGCACGTATTTACACTTTGAAGGTATGCCATTAATCAGGATTAGCATTTTCCCCCAGGAGTTCAACTTTTGAATAATGTGCACTCAAAGCGCCACCCAACGGCCCAATGCACCTTTAAAGGAACATCTTGAGTGTTTGTCTTAAAGCACAAGGTCTGCTGTGATTGGATGAAGTCTCCTGTGCTCAATAATTATTCATGAACTGCCCCTAGCTTATCTACGAAAAAGAAAAAAAACCTACAATGTGCCTATTTAAGGATGATATAAATTAAATGGTGACACATACTTCCAGGTTGGCCCCGGAGAGGTCGGCCCTCTCCAGGTTCGAGCAGCACAGGTTGGCGCAGGTAAGGTTGCAGCGGCTCAGGTTGGCCATCTTGAAGTTGATGTACCGCAGGTCGAGCCGGGACAGGTCTGCGCCGCTGAAATTCAGCCCCTGGGTGAACGTGAGAGACGGTGAGGTTGGACGACTCTTTCTAAGGCGGTTACACAGGCAGTCTGGAGGAAAAACGTGTACCTGACAGCGCAGTTCTGACTTGGTCGGCGTCGCGAGCAAAAAACGGACAAACTCCTTCCGCGAGATGGGCGAGTGGTCCTCGGGGGGATGGGAGTTCTGCGAGGAGGCAAACTATTCAATATACACTCGACGTGAGGAACTTGACAAGGCATGATTGTGTCTTGATTATGCCTTTACCTTAATGGCAACTTCGATTTGCTCAGCGAGCTGCTCGATTCCAAAGAAACGAGCTTCTTCCAGTACACCTGCAGCACACACACACACACACACACACACACACGCACACCACTCAATGCATTAATAACATTTCAACAATGAACTCAACAGTTCCTGTAAAACTCAAAAGTCTAAATCTCCTAAATGAAAATGGGCTCACTCTGCATTAAAAAAAAAAAAAAATTTTAATAAAAAATTAAAATTAAGCAAATTATCACAAGTTATAAGATTTGTCAAGATACTCTTGGGTTGCCGTATGTAAAATACAAGAAAGTATTTTATTTAATCTGCGTTTACACACTAACAGCTTCAAAATTGTCTCTTTGCACAGCAATATGCTCCCGGCGTTCCTGGAATGTGTTCTGGAAGTGAACACACGTCGGAATAAATGAGGGTGAAATGAATTTTTTCTGGTCTCAAGGGAAAAAAAAAAGTTCTTGATTATTTAAGTCATTATATTTTAATATAAGGTGTGTTCCAATTGTTGTGATGCCATGGTTTAAAGCCTCACTGAAATATTGACTATTACTATTGACTAATACTAGAGGATTAAAATTCAATTATAATGAACATTGTACAGTGCAAAGATCCAACAGAACAGGTGTACAAAAAGATTCAATATTATATTGTAGCCACAGTTACATATTGTGACCTGATAACCTAAACACACACACACACACACACACACACACACACACACACACACACACACACACCTAGTAAGTTAATTCCTTCATTGACAATAAGCTGGCCGTGTCTCAGGTAGTTCAGTATAGGTTCGAAATACTCAGGACTGCGGTCGATGAGGTAGGCTCCTCGCACGTCTCGCTTGTTACCCCACACGTCTACGACAGTGCAGAAGAGAGAAGGGAAGCACAGCACAGGCACAATTATATGAGAAAGAACTCATGTTTGATTATTTTGTAACAGATGCTTACTAAAGTGTGAAGGAATGTCTTACCCTTTCCTCTAAACATGTGGGCCAGCATGCTGTCAGGCTCCTTACTCACAAGTGTGCTTCTAAAGTCGAAATGGGACGAAAAACACATTGATGATGATAGCAATAAACTTACACAATATAGTAGATATTACACAATGGAGGAGCACAATTCCTAATTACCTCTTATTTATACAGGGTATGGACAAACATTTGTGAACACCTGATCATAAGATTTGTGAACACCCCCTTCCACAATTAGTCCCCATTTCCTGTCATAAATCCCTGCACTCTTCTCTTCTGGGAAGATGTTCCACTAGCTTTTAGAGTGTGTCTGTAAAGATCTGTTCTCAATCAGCCGCAAGGGCATTAGTAACGTTCCTGATGTAGGTGAAGTGAGGAGGCCTGAGGTGCAGTGAGTGTTCCAATTTATCCCAAAAGTGTTCAGTAGACTCAAGATCTTTTACTCATCCAAAAAAATGTCATGCATCCAAAGAAATCATATACAATTGTGTATAAAGTTACAGTTTAGGGAAGAAGCACGTGCGGCTGGAAAAGTCAGGTGCCCCGAATAATTTTGTGATTATGATGTGTAATTATGATGTGTAAAGTAACAGGGTGATAATTCCTAACGTGTCATTGGAATAATCTGTGTACCGCGTGGTTGTAAAGAGTCGTCCTCCGATGTTCAAAGTCAGCCAATCGCTGTGGGAACCTGAACGCTCATCAGCAGCCCTCCCTTCGCTTTGAGGATCTGAAACGCATAAAACACACCAAAACGAAAGACGTTAACTCCGTAAAAGGCACGTTTTAGCGTACACACTGTAGTTTCGCATTATACAAAAGGAGGAAGATGATTAAAAAGGAGACCTGGACACATTAATGTGGGCGACTTACCAACGAAGGCGTCGCCCTCCGACACATACAATACATCATCATCTCTGTAAAGCAAAATAACAATGGAAAAAGGTGATGAAACATTCATCTGCTCTGCTTCTTTTTTTTTTTATTTTTTTTTTTTATAACCTTAAGAGCAAAACAGAAATGTTTAGCAAGTCTTCCTACTAAGGATACGTACCTAATCAGGGCGATGTCATCTATAAGACCACCCTTTCCATTGAACAAGTTAGTGGCCCTGATTCCCAGTTTATTGCTGGCAACGGATAAGAGATCGGACAGAGTCCCGTAAACTGCTACGACCTGTTGTCAAAAAGAACATCTCAAATCAGAATCCAAAAGAGGATCTTCAGTCCGAGTTATACAGCTCAACATCTCATGACACCTTTAATGGCTTCATCCCAAATTGTAGACCTTGAAGAAGTCATATAAATGGACATGGCAAAGTTTAAATGCTATTGTTTTGAGAAACCAGTAGTCAGAAGAAGAAAAAACGAATGTAGGTGGGGCTAAGGAGGTCTGATTACAAATCATCCCAAAGGTGTTCATTGAAGTTTATAGCTCTATCTGAGGTCACTCAAGATCTTCCACTCCATCCCATGCAATGCAGTTGGATTTGTGCATAGGGACATTGTCATGCCAAAACCAGATTTGGGCCTCCTAATTTAATTTCACCGCATCCGAAGGCAATATACAAAAGAAGCCTGTTCCAAAGCTCTGACACTGGAGACTCCTTCCAAGGTGATATGAACCTATAGAAAGGGAATTTATTGCCATGGTAACGTGAATCTCGGGCAACGTGGAATATGTTTATATCAACATCTCGCGAGACTTTACAAAAATAACCACGAGAGCTTGCCAACAGTGTCAAGTCAACTAGATAACAAATATAAAGAAATCTAATGAAAGTAGCTGTGCGTGGAGTCATAAGTGAATAAATCACACGTCATTGATGACGCTTGTAGAGCTTCATCATCATCATCACATGATAGCTATAGAAGGTGTCATTACTTTAACCAGTATTCTTGCGTATCATCTTCACAAATAAACGAAATTTTAATCATAATAATAAAAATTAAAAAAACGCCCCGTATTTTTTGTCCACGCTTTTATTATACAGGACGCGACCCAGTGCTAGTTCCGCTAAGCTAACTCCCATTCACTGCCGCGAAGGGACTGAAACTTCCAGCTAGCTCACCTTGCCGTTTTTGGAGGAGCCGTTGACGAAAAGCGTGACCCTCCGCATTATGTTCTAAATTCACACACTGTTTAAAGAGCCACGAGTTCACAAAAAAACCCACTGTTTAAGTGGGAAAGGAAAAGGAAAGAGAAAAAAATATTCACAACAACAGCCTACATTGTATTCCGATTATGAGGCGGTTGTCCAATCAGAGCGCGGGCATTGTTACCGAGGGGAAAACGACGCACCAATCAGAGCGCGCAGAGGAGAAGCCGGAAGTGTCACGCTGACCAATCGGAGACAATTGTGGTCTGGTTGACTCACTGAATTAGGGGAATAGTTTGGATTCAGGGTGGGAGTGAGGGATGTGATGGGTGAACTCGTGGAGCCCACAATGCTCCTGAAACATCTCATGGAGGAAATGTTATAATACCATATTCAATGTTATACCATCATGATATCATACCATGTGTATTATCATATTATGTACAATATGTTATTAGTTCACTAGCACCTTTTATTTTTGAATTAATTATGGATATACAGAATATTTTTCAATTATATTTTATATATATATATTTTTGTAACCTAAAGCAGTCTCTGGCAAAGTTTCCTCCATGATTAAAATAGTTTAATCTTATCTTATCTTATCTTATCTGTCAGGTTACAAACCAGCAGTGGTGGACGAAGTACACAAACTATCTACTTAAGTAAAAGAGTATATTTAGTATTAATTAAGTATAAAGTATAGATACAGTAGGTAAAATATGACTCCAGTACAAGTACAAATGCTCCATTTAAACTTTCACTTCACAAAAATATTTGCCTTTAAATGCATTTAAGTGTCCAAACTACTCAAATATTGTTCCTATTCTTATTTTTATCACAAGCCTCTCGATTAATCAACTCAATTACTACTCCAATATGTTAGCACACCGATCTATTAATAGAAGTTCAAACCAGAGCGTGCGCTCGACCCTGATTGGTGCCTCGCTGCGTGATTGACCAGTTAAGTTTTTTTATCCACTCATAAATAAAAAAGAACAACTGATTTCGCAAAATGTAGTTGAGTAAAAAGTAAGATATTTGAAATGTAGTGAAGTCTCCCCGAATGGAAATACTTCAGTAAAGTACAGATACACAAAAGCTTTTAAGTACACTAACGAATTACATTTACTTCCTTACTGTCCACCACTGCAAACCACAAGGAATACTATGAAACGATTTGCCTGACTGGGATTATAAGTAAAACATAAGTAAAACCCAAGGTGACCATAATATCCTGTCACTTAATGTCTTGAATGGCACACAAGAGAAAGACTCGGTCTTCTTCCTCTTTCATCCTTCATCTATCTCCATACCCCCCGTGTCCTCTATAGCTGCCTCTTTCAAACCAACTGCCTGCATGTCTTCCCTCACCAACATCTATAAACCTCCTTCTTGGCCTTTCTCTTTTCACCCATCCTCAGCATTCTTTTACCGATATACCCCATGTCCCTCCTCTACACATGACCATACCAACTCAATCACGCCTCTCTCACCTCGTCTCCAAAACGTCCTACCTGCAAGTTCTATCTAATAAACTCATTTTTAATCCTGTCCATCGTCGTCACTCCTAATGAAAACCTCAGCATCTTCAGCTCTGCTACCTCCAGCTCCACCTCCTGTCTTTTACTCAATGCCACTGTCTCTAAACTGTACAACATCTCAGGTCTCACCACAGTCCTATAAACTTTCCCTTTCACTCTCGCAGATACTCTTCTATCACAAATCACTCCTGCTATCACTCTTCTAAACCCACCCATATGACATGCCACAACACGACAGAGACCGAGGGGTGTCCTGAGAGTCACATAGAATTTAGATTAACATGGCAGAGGTAGAATTGCATCTTCCTTGAGAAAGAAAAGAAAAAGAACGTCTGGTTTATTCAATCTTTTTTTTTGTTTGTTTGCACTACAAAAGCCTGGTTGTGAAAGGGCAATGCGTTAGAAGTCGGAATTCACTTAAATAATCTTTAGTTTTATGATTTGCTGTCTGTCTGAACCAAAGAAATAAAAATCATATTATCTGCGCCATATTGAATTGCATAGCAATTATTTTATTTTTCTATTTTACCGTATTGCATTGATTCGCAGTGTGTTGAATTTAATCGAAATCGGATCGCACTGCATTGTAACGGGGTGAATCGTATCGCATCGCATCGGTAGCTGTTTTAAATGTATCTTCAATGTATCATATCGTCAACTATGCATCGGCATTAATGTAATGGAGATGCACATCCCTAATAAAAATGATAACAACTAAGAAAATACTATTAATATAAAAAATATTGCAAGAGTTGCAAAAATTTCTAAGACCTTTTGTGAAAGTCACTGGATGTGTTAAATGACACATCAGATCTTCAGAATCAGAATCATCTTTACTGCCAAGTATCATGGGTTAAATGGACAAGGAATTTGTCATAGAGTGCTGGTGCTCGAAAAATGACCTTATTTCCTGTGAAAGTCACTAAATGACACACAAGCTCCCTCACTAGCCTCACCTTTTTTTTTTTGCTTTCTTCAAGTTAATAAGGCAAAAAAACATTTACGTCAGTGTTTCTTCCAGCACCGTAAAGTCTTCAAGACTGACACTATTGCAAAAAAGAAAAACGCAAATTCTATTTATCGTTACTGTATATGTAATAGAACGAATGCAGCTGGAGCACTGTCTCTGTTATAGAAAAAGAATCATAGTCTTGTGTCCAATCAGATTTGAGAATTCAACAGCTCTGAGATATAAAACAATATATCATTGACCTAATAATGCTAGAACTCTCCAAACAATTTACTTAGTAATAATAAACGTTTAAAGACCCAGGGTTTTCTCCACTAGAGGGCAGATTGAAACATATCATTGACCAGCACTCCTATTCCAAACTGCCCTGCTCTTTTTGCTAGGGCTTGATAGTTGACTTGAGTTCAATGAAGTGTTTTAGAGCAGAAAAGCCTTTAACACGTTCAAAGAAGAGTGCATAAAGAACTAGACTAGACTGCAGGTCATCATAAATTCTCAGTGCAACATCCCATTGTTGTGACTCAGAGCCAAAGGCTTCGTTAAAGCTTAGTTAAAAATCGCATTTTGTGTAAATAGGCTGATTTATTTAATTTTTCAAACGGCCCGTAAATCATAATGAAGTTTACAGCCAGGCGTTTCATAAAAGCTTACCCAAATAAAAAATGCTCTGGTATTGTTAAATAAATCAAGGTAAACTGTATGTAATTCATTACTCGGAACCCAACCGTGGACAGTTTTAGTGGTACAACTGTAATAAAATGCTGCATGTGAATTTATTGCTGAGATGACGAATAAACTGATTACCTAATAATATAGCAGAGCAGAATTAATTTCTGCATAAATCATGAAATATTTTTTAAGCATTATGTAAATCATGAGGCATCAAAGTGCTGCGATTTATATATATACACACACACACACACACACACACACACACACACACACACACACACACACACACACACACACACGCACACACACACACACACACACAATTCCACCCACGACTGCACTTATGCTTCCAGGTGTACTATGGTTCCCCATTACCCATATCTATTTGGCCTAATAACATGCTCCAGATAAGCCACAACTAATAACCTAATTAAATGTCAAACAAGACTGTTTGCATTTATGCTGCCTTTTCTCACCCCCGTTATTTTTTTAACAAACTGAAATAGAGTTAATGAAAGACTTTAAAAAGGGAACGAGTGATAATATCCTGTTTACAGGCGAGCGAGTCTTGCATAGTGACCATAATCTTATCTTCTCCTGAAAAAAATACTGTTTTCCAAAATGTCAGTTCGTGTCTGTAACCGCTCACATGGTCTGCAAACACAGAGAGCCGATAATCGTGCGTCTCAGTGTACATTGTTGACAATTTGGCTACCAAATGTAGGGAAGTTTCCCATTGTACCTGTCTTTGTGTTTGGGTAACAGAGACTGAGTATTATGCTCCTGAAGAATAAATGAGATAAGGTGATACATGGACAAACTGTGTGCACTTTGTTAAGTCAGGGAGGAAGAATGGCTTGTGGTTGAACCATTTGCAAGCCGCGTTTAGCTCCGAAACCTCTCGAATAGCCTTTAAAGGTCTTTTATTAGATGGCAAAACAGAGTTGTTGATTGTCTCTTATAGTGTGCAATTAAGACTATGGAACAACTTAGCATGAAGGAAAATGTCTTCATAAATCATTTAGCACTTTATCACCAGTTGGAGTAAACAATCCAAAAAATATGGTCTAAAGTTTAGACAAAAATGGACATTTATTAATTTGATTTAAAAAAAAGCTTCATAAAGCACATTTATTTTCTGAAACAGTTTATAGTAATTATCAAAGATGATATGAGTGTATACATGAATTCCTATTCCAGCCCTCCCTCTTCACAAACGATCAGCCAAACATTGAAATAGCCCTGGCTGAATCCAGTGATCTACTCCTTTACCAGGTCTCCTTTTTCTTTATTTTGTTTTTTTAGAAAATATAAAACACAAACCAAAAAATTATATATTATCTACCACAGTGGGGCAATGGAGCGTAACAACAGTATCAGAGAATAAAACCTTTGAAGGATATGATTCTTTCTTGAAGGGAAGTGGATGCTGAGTGTTTACGGCATTGGACTCTGGCTTGGAAGGTCACAAGTTTAAATCCCAGCACCACTAAGATGCTAATGCTGGGCCCTTAAGCAAGGCCCTTAAGTCGCTCTGGATAAGGGCATCTGCCAAACGGCATAAATGTAAAATATAAGAAACACTTTTTTAAGGTGCGTTTGGATTTGAGGAACTGTAACGTGTCAGGAATCTGCACAAAATACCTGTAATGGGAAAAAAAATCAATTAACTAATTTCTATACAATTTTTCTAAACAAATGTTATACCTTTTTAAGTATTTAACCCCGTTGCTGTGAATCCTGCAAGTGAACACACCAAAACCAAACACCTTTATGAAGACCGAGAAGCTACACAAACAAGTCCAAGACAAGTCCAAGTTCCAGAAAAAAAAAATATCAGTACTCCAATACATCACCCAGAGAAGCATTCTCCTATTCACATGGAAAAAATAATCCATGTTTTTGCTCTTTAGCTCTAATTAATTTTGATTTAATTGTCTGGTCTTTCTTGGAAAGTTCTGCAATTTTCCTTTTCCTATTGAACCTTCCTCGTTATGTGTATTTTTTTCTTGCAGCCCTTAGTGTATACATTTCTGGAATCTTTGCAATGCTTTAATCTGCACTGAAGATTTGAGTATTATTTCTAGGAAATTCTGAATAAGGATCGATACTGCATCTGAGTTTTACAGAAGCCTGTACAGGGCATCTGGCAAGTATTCACAGCGCTTCACTCTTTCCACATTCTGTTATGTTACAGCCTTATTCCAAGAGAGATTCATTGAATTATTTTCCTCGTAATAACTCATAATGACAAACATAAAAGAAGTGTGTTAGAAATCTTTGCAGATTTATTAAAAGTAAAATAATGAAGAAAAATCACATGCATATATTTGTTCACAGCCTTTTGACATGACAAGTCAAGTTTATTTCTATAGCACTTTTTACAATGGACAATGTCTCAAAGCAGCTTCACAGGATTTAAGAATTCAGGTGAATGATGTGTATTTATCCCTGATGAGCCTGGGGCGACTGTGGCAAGGAAAAACTCCCCTAGATGTTACAAGAAAGAAACCTTGAGAGGAACCAGACTCAAAAGGGAAACCCATGTTCATTTGGGTGATATCAAGAGTGTGATTATAAATAATTAAACCAATACAAAAAAAGTGAGAACTAACATGAGTTTTTAAGTCTCCTACACAGATGTTTCTGTTAATAACTGTGTTCCAACCTACATATGAAGTTAATGATAATAAGCACCTGCTTGGTAACTGGTTAATCACACACCTGACTTTGATCCTACAAAATCCTAGACTTGTGTAAATGTACAAAGTGTGCAAGTGTAAGAATTAAAAACCGAAGGGTGGTCACACCAAATATTGATTTGAGATTTTTTGAAAGCATTCTCACTTTACAGCATTTTGTCACAACTGCCGAAAATGTTGCACTGTTTATTTTCCGATTGAGTTATCAGTACAGATTTCTTCATCACAAAGTCATCATGCCATACCCCTAGTTAATAAATTGGATGGAAAATGCCAAATCCAATAACTGTTATGCTTGATAAAGATTGAGTTTGACAGCGGTCGTGAGAGGAATTTCTCTTGGAGTGGTCATTAAACTGAAACATCTCTTCTTCTTTCTGTATGTCTCGGTGATGATGAGAAAGATTGTAAGAGAGGAAAAAAAAAGACAATCTTTTGTTGCTCCCTGGAGCAAAAAAACAGATTACTTTGGGATGTTCTTATGTACAATGGAAGTCACAGTGCTAAACATGAATATGTAATCAGCATGACTCCGGCTATGTATGAGGTGGTATCAAAAAGTTTAGAGACTTGCTCTGTTTACAAGAAAGTACATTATTCATCTATGTTTAAGCACTTTCACCTTTAAAATAGTCCCCTTATAGTGTTATTTTCATGATTTGCGCCGGATCTCCTCAAGGGTGTCAAAATGGCGACCTTTGAGCTGGATCTTCATCTTCGGGAAGAGGGTGAGGTCCGCAGGAGCCAAATTTGGTGAGTAGTGTGGGTGCAGAAGTGAGATCATGTAGGTTGTACTCCGACGATCATCATGCACAAGAAGCTAAATGGTTTCCGACATTTTTGGGAAGGGAAGCTCGGTCTTCCTTATCTCTCATTGTCCAGGTATGTTCTTCTGCTCTTGAAGAGCATGCGCCAATCAAAACACGTTGCAGCATCGCTGTATGTCAAACGTATTTCATGTTAAATGTTTCACTTGGTCAGAATAGCACCAGTTACACAATTAGTCAGATGTTAAGATGTTGGACTTCTACTAAGAAGGTTGTGAGTTCAAATCCCATACCACTGCCTGCTTGGACCTCGAGCAAGGCCTTTGGCTCTTGCTCAGTTGTACAACTGTGAGTCGGTGTTAATAAGGGTGTCAGCCAAATGCAGTAAATGGAAATTGGCTTAAGCTACACACTTTTTGATTCCAAGTGAATGTCTTTTGACAGCACAAAAGACATTACCAATAAAAACCAGCACTAAAAACCTCTACAGAATTTTTAAGACGGAGCCTGAAGTATGCTCTCACAGCCTTCTCATTTAAACAACAAGGAGGGTTCGAGCGGGGGACGTGTGGAGTGTTAACCAGGTGTTTGGAGTGTGTGCCGTCTGCTTTAAAGTTGTTACTAGGCAACTGTGTCCATACGGCTGAAACTAAGCGATAAAAATCCGAACACCTCGTTGACTTTTTAATCACAACAATATTAGGTGGCTGATGGGAAAAAGTCACTGAGCAGCTTCCCCATGCAGAATAGTTGTGCAGGTCAGGGGAGGGGCAGCTCTTAAAATAGCAGGGGTCTTCTATAACTGAAAAATGTAGATGATAGCAAACCACAGCTTTATGAATAAAGCATCAGAGAAGGCCATCGTGGTTTTTTTTTATTTTTTTATAGGACCTCTGAAATAAAGCGAAGTGGATAAATAATAGATGCAACTGCTCGGTTAGGTGAGAAGTGAGGAAATTGGGTGCATGTCCAGAGATGGAAGAAGCAGAAAACAGGATAGATGAAATCAACTGAAAGATGGGGAAGACAGATATCGGAAAGGGCACCAGATGGTAATCGATTTTTGAAAACGTTTTGACAAACATAACTTTTTTATATATATCAAATTGTTGATTTGCTGTTGCTGTTCATGGCCACATTAGATAATATGAATAAATTATTTGCTGTGAACAGATACAAATACACATAGCCATTGGAGGCTTCCATTTTTTCATGCTTTTCACAGGTTCGCACATCATTTGTTCGAGTCTAGAGGTGTGCATCGAGCCAGAAATGCTACTTGAATAGGAGAGTTTAAATTGTCGATTGAATAGTCTGACATAAAGCTTGTGGTACAACAAAAGATCACGTTCATTAACATAATAACCAGTGCAATGCCATTATAGGGTTCATTCATAATTGGCATTTTGATTAAAATAATCTACGTTCCTCATGGTTACGAGCACAGGATCCTCTGTGAATGTGTTATAAACCTCAATATATGATGTAACATCAAAGACTACAGAGGCTACCTCTGAATATTCTGCACACGGACACACACACGCACACGCATACACACACACACACACACACACACACACACACACACACACATGCACACACACACACACACACACACACACATCTCTTCACAATGTGAAAAACAACATAGACAACTACCAAATCTACCACTGCAGGACTTTCATGTTTTCCATGTTTACTTCACACAATGGATAGTTCATATATGTATATATGTTTACATTGCACAATGTGCACACTATATGTCTATATTTACTTTATGCCTTTAATTTTTCATTTATAATCTCTGTCATAGTCCATGGGAGGTTTCTCAAAATAAGATTTTTCTTGTATGGTGTAACCAGTGGTGGACGAAGAACACAAAACATGTACTTGAGTAAAAGTAGAGATAAAGTAGGTAAAATATAACTCCAGTAAAAAAAAAAAAATTGCTCGCTTTTAATTTTCACTTGAGTAAATCCCTAAATCCAGCACTGCCAAACAGCAATCAAAACAAGTTTTAAACAGAGCGTGCCCTCTACCCTGATTGGTGACTTGTTGCCTGCTTGACCAATTAAGTTTTTATCCGCTTATAAATATAAAGAAACAACTGATTTCTCATAATGTAGTTGAGTTAAAAGTAAGCCTCATTTACTTTGAAATGTAGTGAGGTTAAAGTAAAAGTATCCCAAAACGGAAATAATTGAGTAAAGTACAGATACGTGAAAAAAACAACTAAAATACAGTAACGGAAGACTGGGTGTAACACACTGTTTTCTCAACTCAACTCAACTCAACTCAACTCAACTCAACTAAACTCAACTCAAGCTTTATTTTCATTCCTCAACATACACAGTATACAAAAATTAAAATGTAATAACACATATAATCTTGGATATTGAATTAACAGTTGCAATGTGCAGTGATATTTTTTATGTACCTTTAAACATATGTATAAATGTAGTTTACAGTGTAATAACCAGTATTCACAGTAGTGTACAGAAACTTGTTTTTTTACACAATAGTGTAAAAAAAAAGCTTGTGGCCACACCCATAGATTTTAATCTGAATTTGTACATTTGTTTTTATAAATATAAATGTATATTTATACATTTTCACATACATTTATGGTAGTAAATAATAAATCAATTAACATGCTCAAATTCTCATATAAATACTGAACTAACAAATAATATAACAAACCCCAGACCTAAGAAAGATGTTTTTCATTTTTTTTTTTTTTACATTTTTAATAACTAATTTATCAGAGATTATTGAGGAAATTGAATAACAAATAACTGCATGAGGTGGATTAAAAGACAGTTGTGACAAATTATGAACTTGAATGATATAGCTGAAGTTAAGGAACTATAACAGGCAGAGATCATACATCATGCTGTGTGTTTTCTACCTCAATGTGTTACTGGGTTTCTGGTAGTATAAAATAGATGTAGGAAAAAAGAAAGAAAAAACTCCCACAGGATTAAATTTGAATTCCATTTTTTCAACATTTAAATCAAATTTTTGTACACATTTTTTATTACACGTTTCTTCTGGATAATCTGGTTTCCTCCCCAAAACACTGTAAATGCCCCTTTAAGTGTAAAAAGTGTGTGTAAAAATGTGTGTTTGTGTATCTGTGATGTGCCGTGATGGAGTAGCATCTCCTCCAGCATTCCTCTCTGCCTTGCAGGGTAAAGCGCTTACTGAATAAAACATTTATGATTTCTTTGAACACCATGTAAAGGTCAACACTATAAAAAAAATAAATCAATAGCGTTCAGAAACGTGTTAGCCTGTTAGCATGTTAGCCTAACCCCTCAGAAAACAACAAAACAAAAATTTGCCCATAAAACTATAACACAACCTGTTTAGAAAACTACTGATAGAGCAATAATTAAGTCTAATTTTTGAACAATTATTTATACATTCAAATTTACCAAACTTTAGATCTCTTTTATGCCCCTGTTTCTTCGGTCAGTTAGAGACACAGATGAATAGTTCAGGTATCTCACCTTGCCTTAGTGATGAGAGCTGAGAGAAAATCAACACTGCTCACACATCTCCAATCTGTCAGAAAGAAACTCTACAGCAATCACTAGTAAAAAGGTGCTACAAGACAAAATGATTTATCTATGACTATAGCAAAGACTGTAGTCCAAAATAACTAAAGTATTGTATATTAAAAAGTATTTTTTAAGCTTATGAAATTAAGGAAATGTTATGTTTTTCTCAAAAAGCCTGAAACTTCACCTTTTTGCCCAAAATTTTATCTCTGTAAGTTTTGATGATCAATGAATTAATAAAAGATGCCCCGTACATATCCAATATTCACCATTAGCTAGAATTTGACATGTTAATTGCAACAAAAATAGCTAATCTTCTATTAGCAGAGCAAACAGAATAATTACATTAAAACATAGTTATCAAATTTAACAAAAGAGTGCAGAAAGCTTTAATATTACACATTACAGATTTTTTTAAACATAGTGGAAGTGTACAGTTCATTGTCTGAGTAATAGATGGGGTCATAATGGTCATGTACACTTCAATGTCTAAGTTTAGAGTTCAGTAAGTTGACAGCTGGTTTTGAATAACCAAAAAAAAAGTCTGCTAATGGGAAAGCGGTGACTCATAGTGTTTGCCAGATAGTGGAGGAATGTAACAAAACATAATTTCAGTCTTTTGGAGTCTATTTAATAGTAATAATGGAAGATAGTAGCTTAGTGGTTATGACATTGGACTTTGGTTCTGGAGGTTGAAATTTTAAATCCAAACCACCATTGCTGGGCCTCTGAGGCCCTTAACCCTCAACTGCTCAAATGTTTACAGAATCTCAAAAAAGCGAGTGCACCCCTCACATTGTAGCAAATATTTTATATTTTATATAGATTGCATTGGTGCTTACACAAAATAATGATGTTCACTTAGTGTGAACATGTCAAAACTGTGTCCAAAGTATAATTTTTTTGTGCAACCACCATTGCTATCCAGCACTGCCTTAATCCTCTTGGTCATGGAATTCACCAGAGCTGCACAGTTTGTTGCTGGGATCCTCTTCCACTCCCCTATAATGACATCACGGAGCTGCTTGAAGTTAGACACATGGTGCTTCTTCACCTTTCTCTTGATGATGCCCCACAGGTGCTCAGTAGGGTTCAGGTCTGGAGAAATTTGTTTGGTCCTGTCAGGCAAACAAAAACATGAACATGATGAATAGTACATGCAGCTTTGTATGGTTAAACAACATACAGCTCACTTAGGGTGTACTCACTTTCGTTGCCAGCTATTGTGAAAATAATAGCTGCATGTTCCGTTGCTCTGAAAAAAAAAGACATCTGCCAAATGTTATAAACATACATTTAATAATGATGGTATTTGAAAATACTGGCATTGGTACTGATATAGGCAATACTGGTACTAAAGGAACCTGTTATCATATCGAAAAGAAAATGAGTAGTATTGCCTGTTTTCAGTCAGAGGTAGCTCAGACTGAAGTTCCACTATACAGACTAGTGGCTTCTCCATAATCATAAACACACATGAGAAGAAGAAATGTTTGTGACTTTTTTACTCACTAAAAAAACTTGATTTAACTTGACTTTCGCATTTTATGTAAAGCATACAGAGCTGAGCACGAAACAAGAAAATGTTTATATATAAAAAAAAAAAAAACGTCAGGAGTAAAAATATAATATTGGTTAAATATAACTCTAAATTGCAAAAAAAAAAAGTTAGTAATTAGTAAATAAAAAAATTACCCACTAATTAATGTTATTTCCCCGTAACAGCATGCCTGGCAGTCTTTTATTCCTTTATTGCTATTGACTTTATTCCTTTATTATTATTGACTTTAATAGACAATAACCTACACCCTTTGGCACTCGAGGATGTACAGATTCCTGTAAGGATCCTATCAGACCTGGAAATGAGCACTAATAAATCTCACTAATATAAATTTGTTAGGATTTACACCAACCAATGAAGGCATACGAGGGATATCGTAATGGGTTTCTCATTAGCATTCCCACCAATAAACTGTGCCATTTTCTTAACACACCAAAATACGTGTCATGTGATACCCATAAACTCATCACCACCATAACAACTGTATGTTTTGGATTTGTTTTCTCTTCCATCATGCACACTGTAAATCAAAGGGCCTTTATTTTCCATTTATTGCCCTTATACCGGGTAAGGCAAGTTCAATAAAAATGGAAGGTGTGGTTTCATGCATCTCATGTTGGGAATCCAAGAGCCAGGGGCTTGTGTGATTGGTTGTGAAGCAAATGTTTTATCAGGTATATTTCCAATATATTGTGTGATGTCCATGTGACAGTTTCTAGACAACCCTAAGGAACAAATACACTCTTTTGTGAAAAAATAAATAAATCTAAATCCTACTCTTGACACCAGTGTTACCTGAGGATTTCACAAGATAACTAAAGATTTACTTGTGAAACCCAGACCCCTATATTGCTCAGTGCTTTAAATCAATTACTTCAGCCTCACTGTGTTCAGGAATACACATTCATGCCTAATGCTTTTACAAGCCAAAAGACCTTCCATCCGTCTTATCCAATGTGCGGACCGTCAGCGATGGTTGGATACCTCCGAGAGACAAATGCTCCCAGTGTGTCTCTCCTTCTGTTATCTCCGTTTTCCAAAACATCTGTCAAGAGGAAGCCTGCTGCTTATCAACAACACTGCCAAGATAACAAAAGGATGCTATTAATACTATACGACACCATGACCTTGGTTCAATTCAGCACACTGGGACTTTAGCTTCTAATTTTAGATTACTGCCATTGAAACATAGTGTTTTTAAACATGATTTTTTTCATAGATACCGTCATACACTATATGAACAAAAGTATAGCCAAATGTGGTTCTTTCTCAAACTATTATCACAGTCAGAGGCAAACAGTTGATGCATGAAATTTTCCATGAGGAACCCATTATCCAGAGCTTAAACAGTGACACTAATTAGGTGAAATAGGAAACAGGTATAGGTGATAAATGTGACATTTGGTTTGTGATGAGATACAGGCTGATGGGTAATTTAGTCCAGAGCCTTAATCCTGACAATATGGTTCTTCCCTTAACTGTTACAACAAAGTTGGAGCTACACAATTTAGTTTTCCCTTCATTTAAACTTTAAAACCTAACGCTGTTCCAGCATTACAATGCCTCTCTACTCAAAGCCAGTTTTAAGAAGATATAGTTTATATGGGAGAGTGGAAGATCTTGGGTGGCCTGCTATAAAACTCTCACTTCAAACATATTGAACACCTTCAGGGATAAATTGGAACACTGACTGCACCCCAGGCCTCCTCACCTCACCTACATCATTACCTGACTTGACTTATACTCTTGCAGCTGAATGAGCACAAATCTCCACAAGCACAAATACAAAATCTTGTGGAACCTCTTCCCAGAAGGTTTTTCTAACAGCAAATGGGATCTTAATGTGAAATTTGATCTTAGATTGAAGTGTCCACAAACTTTTATCCATATGGTTTATCTCAGCACTGAGTGGTCAAAAGGTATTGGTTTATTTTTTACAGAAGCATTGAAGAAAGTGAAGTGTGAAAAATAGAAGCGTTATTATCCTCGGATTATCCGAGTTGAGATGACGGCTTGATAACTCCCAAACCCAGAAAACAACCTTAAACCTTAGAAACCTGCACTTCACATTTTTACACATCTACCTTGTCATCTAATAATTTATTTCTTCACAATGAGGCTGTGGATAGAATACATTTTCAAGGGTTTAACCATGAAGATTGAATGCAACAGGAGATTTTTACAATCAGCAGATCACTTTCAGTATTCGTAATGCCAGGATTCGTATTCTGGGTCATGTCCAGTTAAGGAAATGTTAAATTGTCAGGTGAGAAATGGTATATATATATATATATATATATATATATATATATATATATATATATATATATATATATATATAGCGGAGATGGCAGACCAGAGAATTACATTACTGTAATGGAAGTATTCTTATTATTTTGAAATAGTCGAGGAAAAGGAGAAAGGAATAATGGTTAAGTGTAGATTATGTGTTGGTGAAAATCTGTTGTCAACTGCAAAAAATACCACTACAAACATCATACGTGGGAGACACATGTACGATGCCATCACAGCGGAGATAGAGAGCAAATTCACAGCTCATTTGCTCTTTGTGGGAAGATAAACTGCCACGGTCACTGATAAAAGCGCGAACTTTGTAAAAAGCGTTCAGAATGTTTCAAGCTGATGATGAAGCAGAGAATGATGTAGACGAGGACGAGGTCATATTTACGGAATTGCACGATGTTTTACAAGATGACAGCAAAAGGTATGTTCTCCCTCCACATCACCGGTGTGCAGCCCACACCCTTAACCTTATATACACGAACGATAGTTACATTCCTGGCGGCGAGGGCAGATTGCAAAGCAGTGTACAGAAGTGCGACTGGAAAGTGTTCAGCCTTGTGGTCAAAATTTAGTCGATCATCTTATTGTTCTCTAAAAAGTTATTAAGCATTTTAAATGTTTTAGAATGGTATTTTGCTCTAATATAACTTATTTTTAATGGCAATTATCTATATTACACCTATTACACCTGTAAGGCGTGAAAGAGATTCAAGTAACGCAAAAGTAACGCAAAAGTAATATAACGCATTACTTTCCATAAAAAGTAACTAAGTAACGTAATTAGTTAGTTTTTTGGGGAGTAACTCAATATGATAATGCATTACTTTTAAAAGTAACGTTGCCCAACACTGTATATATATATATATAAAACCTCGTTTCATATCCCAAATGGCTAATTGGGATTTCAGCAAATACGTGCTGAACACATGTGGTACCCCATGCAGTGTTACAAACTCCTCATGAATATTTCATATCACAGCCTGACTATGTTCTTTGAACAAGGTACCAAAGAAAGAGCAGTAGAAAACAAGAATATTTCTTGGTAGGTCTTCCAACTGCATGCAGCTTGTGGTTAGAACACCATTCCAGTATAACAATTATTATTCTAATTAATTCTCATACAGATCTTGTCATGAGTGAGAAATAAAACACAGAAGAGTCATGTTGTAAGTACAAAATAAGCAACATGCAAATCAATCAATCAATAAAAACGTGTCATTCTGAATAAAACCATTGCTCCTCAGATATCCTGGTGAACTTCTACCACTGCACAACAAAAAGCATCCTGACCAGCTGTGTCACAGTCTGGTATGAGGGCTGCTCTGTTGCAGAGCGCAAGGCATTGCGGCGGGTGGTGAAAGCCGCCCAGCGCATCACTGGGACTCCACTTCCAGCCATGGAGAACATCCAGAAGAAATGCTGTCTGTGGAGCTCGCAGCATTCTTAAGGACTCCTCTCATCCCGCCCATAGACTTCAGGCGTTTCAGGTGCCTCCAGACCAGGACCAGCCGACTAAAAAACAGCTTTTTTCCTAGAGCTGTCTCTTTATTGAACTCTGCCCCTCGCTGATCCTACTGACCTTCATACACTGCTACATTTCCCCCCACACCTCACACTTCGTTATTGCGCTAATGGACTGTCTACACAAAAATTTATGCTCATTTGTACACTTGCTCATTTCTCACCTCACACTTCGTTATTGCACTAATGGACTGTTTAGACAAAAACTATGCTCATTTGCACACTTGCTCTATTTTTGCATTGCTGCTCATTATTGCCTAACTTATCATTGTATATATCCACCCGATTTCTGTTTATAGTAATAGCAATATATTATGTTCATAGTACATATCCTTTTGTAAATTACTGTTTATAGTAAATATCTGTATATTATGTTCATAGTACATACACATCTGTAAATTACTCTTATAATACCATTTTATTTAAAATATGTAACTCATGTAAACACTGTATATTCTGCACTTGCTGCTATTGCACTCTGGTTAGACCTAAACTGCATTTCGTTGCCTTGTACTTGTACATGTGTAATGACAATAAAGTTGAATCTAATCTAAACTAATCAAATCTAATCTAATAATTGTAAGCAATCAGGTTCGATACTTTGACAGCATGGCTGTTTAATTACCCAAAACTCTTTTACATATAAGTATAAGTAAAAGGATTGTTCATGAGTAAAAAAGTTAAAACAGGATTAAATAATATATATGAGATAAAAATAAATAATAAAATTTTTTATATATAAGCAATTTTGTAAAGAATTAATTAACAAATTTACATTAATAAAAAAGTATTAAAATATATTCAAGTATACAGTACAGTTGTAGTAGGTTTAAAAATGTTCATGCACTAAACATAAGTTTCATTATTCATAATAGAGTAGCGTTAGTATAATCTTTGCTAATGCAGTGAGCATAGGTTTAAATGTTTTCAATACATAAAGCATTTAATTTAGCGTAAGCATTTATATAGTAACTATAACAAAACACTAAAGATATTTGAGGACATCTGTGACATCATACCATTCGATTTTTCTCAGTTATATGAAGTTTTAGCAATGGAACTTTAGCTACATTCTGACAAAAACATTTCAAAGCAATTAATGTCTTTGATTAGCGCAATCACAGGTTCAAGTTGTGATTAAATAATTTGTCATAAACATCAGCTATTATATCTAAAATAAAAAAAATCCTGCAAACTATACAACCAAGGGCCTTTTACGGAGAATAAAAATAGTCCATGGAATAATTTCCGCAGCACAGTTACATAACTGCGCTTAGTGAAGGAGAAGCTCTTGAATTTGATTAATTAATAATGTAGCTACATGAAGCAGTATAAAGGGTTCTTCAGTTTGTCTCTTTGGTATGAACGTTTAAAGAAATATCCCTTTGTGAGAAGCTTGTTCTTCTAGAAAAAAACCTTTTATGCACAGGGGTATACACTAATACTGTTGATGTAATACTGGAAAAAACATATGATGTGAATCAACTCTTAAATGCTTTCATGTAAATTAACTTAAAAAAAACCTAAAAATTTTGTCAGGCTCAAGATTCGTCCTTTCAAAAAAAAGGTTGGTTGATGTTATAGTTAAGGTTGATGACAAATCATTCATCACAACTTGAACCACTGATTGCGCTGATTGAAGGCATTAAGTTCTTTAGATCATTTTGTCAGAATGTAGCTACATTTCTCCAAATTCATATAACTGAAAAAAAGGTTATACTTCGTTATAGTCACTATATGAATGTTTATGCTAAATTTAATGTTTTAGCAACTTGTAAAATAATGCTAGCTATAACCTTGTTTGAATTTTACTTGGCCAGCTGTATTCTACAGCTGTTTATGCTAGCTGATTAGCAACGTTTAAACTCTGTAAATAGAAATATTTAAACACATGTCTTCATTAACAATGTTTCTGTACTGGAGGTATTAAAAACATTCCAGTTGATTCTAGATGCAGTGCATGTTTACAGTTTTACTAGCTGTATTGGAGATATTAAAACTTATGCTAGCTGCTTTTGCTATGTTTTACCTTATAATAGTAGCATTCCAATATTTAACATTTTGTTCTTGGTTGTACATATGTGGCACATGTTTAAGCCTTTTAAGCCATTAAGCCTATGCTAGCTACTTTGGAAACATTTAAATTAATACCAGCTGCATTAGCAATGGTTACATTTATGCTACTTTATTAAAAATAATGAAAGTTTATAGAATGTTGGTAGCTACAGTGTGAAAATAAAAAAATGATGCTAGCTGCATTATAAATGTTTGCTTGCTGCAGTGCATTGATAAATGTAAAGTAGCTGTCACAGAACTATTAAAAAAGTATGCTAGCTGAATTAATTTCATTCATGTTTAAATTTATACGAGCTCTATTGAAAATATTTCAAATTATGCTTGTTCTGGTCCATGTTATACTGTCTGTATTAAAAAAAAATATTTTCAATGATGCTAATTCTATTATTTAAACTTTTATTTTTAAACTCATGCTAGGTGTATTAGAAATATCGAAACGTATGCTATTCAGAGTATTAATGTTTGAAATTATACAAGTTGCATTGAAATCATTTGAACATATGTACTCATGTCTGGATTAACAATACTCAAACTTACAATAGCAGAGGTATTAGAGATATTTAAATGGCTTCTATGTGCAGTACATGTTTACATTATGCATTAGCATAAGTTTGAAATATAACTAGCTGAAAAAATAAATGCTCAAACATATGCTAGTTGTGTTACAAGTTTAAAGTTTTGCTGGCTATATTAAAAACATTGAAGCTAACGCTTCCATCAATACATGTTGAAACTGTTTTTCTAGCTGCAGCTAAAAGCTTTCTTTGTTGCTTTTACTTGCTTGACCTAGGAATTGGTCTGCTCCTAGGAAAATATAAACACAAAAAAGAGATCACGTCCTGCAAACTTAATGAGAGTATCTTATGTTTGGAGGACGTACTCCTTTTTTGTGCTTTCATGAATTGCGCTTTCCTTGTGTTAATTTTGGTTCATCTTCAGTAAGGATGTGAAGAAAATGAGCTAGTTTGCATAAACCTCATGCACAAGGAAGAGAGCTTAGTTACCAAGAACGGCACAACAATATGATTAGCTTAGCCACTAGAGAAGGGAGAAGCGCGTGGAGAATCTTACTGCGAGGTTTTTTAGGTGTTTGTATTTCACGCTAATGTTTTTAGCCTCAGCCCAAAATGTGTTTGTTATGTTTTATTTAATTTATTTATTTTTGCATTTTTTATCCAGCATAACCGCTGATCTGTACGGTCAGAGAATCCTATCACTGTATTGCTGTTTCATTTGATCACTCCTTCATGTTCTCTGGGGAAAATAAGTGAACTACTTTGATTCTGCTAAATAGAACAAAACATGAAAACTTTAAAATGTTAAAACAAAAGAAAACTTTAATCATTTAATTGGATAATCACTTTAGCATGTTTATATTTTAAATCCATGGCTGTGACTATTTTTTTCTAATAGCAGCTGAGAAATCCATAGAGAATATTTAAAGGGTTAACGATAAATACAAATAAACTTCAATTTGTTCTGTATTTATTATTGACTCATGAGTTCCTTTTGGCCGAGGTGAATTTGACACAGAGAGAAAATTGCACACTGAAAAACTCTGAAGAGAGCGACAGCAAATGGTGTGAGAACGAAAATAATGGAAAGGAAGGGAGAGGAGAGAAAAAGAAAGATGCAGGCGGACAGACGGGCAGTAGGCAGTAGCTGAAGACAGCCAGATAGAAAGAGAGAGAGAGAGAGAGAGAGAGAGAGAGAGAGAGAGAGAGAGAGAGAGAGAGAGAGAGAGAGAGGAAGATTGGGACGACATAAGACCTGATTAATTCGTGGCACATTACTGTTTCTGTGTTCACGATGCTCTGTATCATCCTACGAGTCTGTGTCTGATTGCAGCACTGGTCGTTAGCTGAGGCTGTCTTTACAATCATTAGGATCTGAGCGTCCATTTCAAAACATGTTCACACTCTGTGCTAATGAGAGTTTGCACATAAGTACACTTTGCCTGTTTGTGTGTGTGTGTGTGTGTGTGTGTGTGTGTGTGTGTGTGTGTGTGTGTGTGTGTGTGTGCGTGTGTGTGTGTTTCATCCTGAACAATGTGCACGTTAATCTTTTTAATTGACGTAATCTTCAACGGAGTCCAGTCATTATTACCCACAATTCCTTTGGACTGCCTGCTGATAGTGATGCCAGCGGGATTAATGCTTCATTCGAATGACCTCAGAATTGTGAGTTAAAATTCGGAAAACTTCCATTACTTCGAACAGACACACAGACACCTCAATATTTTATTTTTTTTAACCATAAGATTGGTATGTTAAATTAACCTCTACACTTCTGGGAAGATGTTTCACTAGATTTTAGAGTGTGCTTGTGGAGATTTGTGCTCATTCAGCCACAACGGTATTAGTAAAGTCACATACTGATGTAGGTGAGGTGAGCAGGCCTGGGGTGCAGTCAGTTTTCCAATTCATACCAAAGGTGTTCAATAGGGTTGAGGTCAGTGCTCTGTAGCAGAAGATCTTCCACTCCAACCTATGTAGATTATATCTTCATGGAGCTGGCTTTGTGCACAAGGACATTACCATTCAGTTTTGGGTCTCCTAGATCAAGTGAAGGAAAAATGCATTCTACTGTATCCAAAGACATTTTATACAATTGTGTCTGTAATTTAATAGTAACAGTCTGGGAAAAAAATTACATGCAACTGAAAAAAATCAGGTGTCTCAATACATTTGTCTATATACAGTAGTGCAGGGGTCACCAACATGGTGCCCGCTGGCACCAGGTAGCCCGCAAGGACCACATGCGTAGCCCGCTACCTTTTCTAAAAATAGCTGTTTCCTACTTTGTTAAATCATTGTTGATAATTATTGTGAGCAATCATTAACATGATCAGTGTCTTCACATAGATGAATATAATTAATTATTAATAATAACATATAATAAAATGTAAATTGAGCAAATTTGATATTTCAGATCAAACTGTGTGTATCAAACTGGTAGCCCTTCACATTAATCGGTACCCAAGAAGTAGCTCTCAGTTTCAAAACGGTTGGTGACCCCTGCAGTAGTGTATGTCCTTAAATAGAAAACTGTACATTTAAACAAATACTTGTATATACTGTGCAACTAAGCAGCCATATTTGTAATTTCCTGAACCTGAGATTGACTTTCTAAGTAGTAGTTCCAACTTTAAGTGTGTATACTTTGTTTGGAAATTTGGAGATTCGGGTCACATTTGACCACAGCATTAATCATCATTTTGTCAATACCTAAAGACAGCGATTCAGTGTCCAGGTTTCTCATTTGGACACTCTGATTAAATGGATCACTCTGAACATTTAAGTTTTAATTTATTTGCTGTCTTGACTCTTACTTCTAAATTGGGTTATTCGTCGTTACGGCATTGCTGAAACATTGCTGAAAACTTGTGATTAAGGAAAGAGAGTTTGTTCATAGAAGCAATGTCAATCAAATTTGTGTGTTAGGGTGTTCCTTGTTTTTTCTTGTTGCTTTTTTGTTGTAGTATGCACCTACAGCTCTTCTACTTCATTTGGAAAAGCTCTGAGTCACAGCAGGACGCCTTGCAAATCTTCTGCATCGCGGCATTTGAATTATTCCACACTTTTCGAGTGCAAAGCCCACAGTCATTTCTCTCTTTCTTTCTCTCTTTCTCTCTGCTGTCTCAGATCCAACTGTGGAGCATAAAGGATTCTGAGCGGGCAGTTAGTTAATAGTGTTTGAAAATATTTTTGATTTGCATTATGGAGACTGTAAATGAGACTTCCAGTCTTTATTCCTTTCTACCAACAATTATGTAGACAAGGAAGGATGTTAGAGGTCTAAGAGAAGTCACATATACCTGTTTTTTAAGCACCTGGATGTATTGTAAGAGCAAATTTACAATTAACACCACAGGCCAAAAGCTACAGATTAATGATTAGATACTAACAAGGCTTTGAATGAGTGCATAATTAAACCAATTTGGAGGGATAATATATTTGGAGATGAGATCAGTATTAGTTATTAGCATTAGTAAAAGAGTACAAGGCATTCAGGCTTAACTTGGAATACTAATAGTACAAAAATGATTTACTTGAGTAAAATTTTGGTTTGTCATTTAATGAAAATCTACTTGTATACTTACTCAAAGTACTTACTAAAACCACCTCGTGAGGTCGTGACCTAAACTAGTTTTTTAACAATCTTGAGGTTTAAGTGCTTGTTGGCTGCTTTTCCTTAACTCTGCGGTTTAACTCATACCAACCCATGTCGACTGGATTTAGACTGGGTGATTGTGGAGGCTAGGTCCACTGATGCAGCAGTGTCGCTTTAAAATGCTGTGGTAGCAATGCTGATTAAGTGTGGTTTAAATTTTGATTAAATCTCCAACAGTGTCCTTTACATGCTTCACAGTGGCAACCTTACATGCACTAGCCGTCCGTTTACCCTCTGTACTTCTACAGACACGTCAGTTAGAACCAAAAATCTTAAATTTGGACTCATCAGACCAAAGATCTAATCTACATTTCCTGTGTTTCCTTCCCAAACATGTCTCTTCTGCTTGTTGTACTTTCGCATTAATGGTTTCTTTGCCACAATTTGACCAAGAAGGCCTGTCTCGCACAGTCTCCTCTGAACAGTGGATTTTGGAATATGTCTGCCACTTAAACTCAGAAAAGCCTTTATATTTGTAGTTCTAATAAACTTATCCTTTGCAGCAGAGGTAGCTCTTTATGAGAGCCTGTTTTATCATAGCGTTTGATGGTTTTGGAGAGTCATTTGGGGATGCATTTAACGTTGTTGAGATTTTCATATCGGATTAACAAACCGTCATTTTTTAAAGTAATGATGGATTGTTTTTTTCTCTCAACTTAACTGAGTTTATCTTGCCCTAATATGGATTTGTACAGTAGTTGTATAGCACTGATTGGGCTATTGACTCTAGACAACATGGTCTAAAGCACTTACGAAGGCAAGAAACGTCACCAATAAACGCTTGACAAGGCACAGCTGTGAAATAAAAGCCATTCCAGGTGACTATGTCATGAATCTGATTAGAGAATTCCATGAGTGTGGCAAGTTTTTATCGTAGCCAAATGTAGCTCCTGTGGACAATGTCACATAAAGAAAAAGAAAGTGCTAATCTGCAGTAAAACTCTCCATTTAATGCTTTCATTCTGCCTAATCTCCAATCCACAATCTTTGTGTGTGTTTGGAATAAAGCATTCTGCCTATGATTGCTAAGATTTGTCTGGAAGTGCAATGTTAGGATGTTCAGGTATTAACTGCTTGACTGCTCTGCATCGTACGCCTTCCAGCTCTTCGCAAGACAGCACAGGAAATGTTGCATTAGTCAGCCACAGTCATTTTGGCACACCGGCGCATTTACAACGGTGAACAGCAAAATGAAAGAATCTAAGAGGAACAACATCAACAACAAAAAAAATTATCAGCCATTTTAATAAACACTGAAGCACATTGAAGAATCAAAGCCATCAGCACAGCACATTACAAAATGTGGTCTATTTTATATATTATATACATTATAAATTATATTATTTCATAGTACAGGACTTTTCTACCAGCTGTCACATGACAAGATGGTTTATGAAAGCTGTTTTTTTTTTTCAACAATCCACCAATTGTGATGAATTACATTAGTTTTACCAGAACTAAACAAAAAATGTTGACAATAAATGCTGTTTCATCGTTCATGCATACATCCACATTTTACATTGAGGTGTTGAAGTAACAGAATGATACTTTCTGAATGATACTTTCTAAATAAAATAACAAGCAAAGAAGTTGTACAATATATTGTATATAGGTTTTGTGGTTATATATCTTTAATACACCTTCACTCTATAATCTATAAATGTCTTTTGAATTTTGCTGAATCATGCCTTGTATGAGGCTGTGAAGACATACACACACACACACACACACACACACACACACACACACACACACACACACACACACACACACATCTGCATTAGTATGCTTCTGGTAATATATACACTTCATTAGTATAGCTTGGAATGAATTGATAATCAAGTTCTCGTGTATTTATGTAGCGATGTTATTCAGAATAACACATCTTCACAGGAATAACATAAAAATGACATCCTTTCTCCTGCAGTAAACCTCAAATTTTTCACTAACACTGATTTTCTAGAACTCACATACACTATATAGACAAATGTTTTGGGACACCTGAATTTTCCAGCCATATGTGGTTTTTCCTGACTGTCACTACAAAGTTGGAAACACAATTGTATAGCTGTCTTTGGAGCCCAGTCCGAGCATGATAATGCCCCTGTGCACAAAGCCAGCTCAATAAAGATATGGTGTACATGGGTTTTTCTTGAGGTCTTGAGTGGCCTGTTAATGAGCTCTGACCCCAAACCTACTGAACACCTTTGGGATGAATTGGAACATTGAGTGCACTCCAGGCCCTCTCACCTGACATACATAAGTACTTGATTTTACAAACACCCTTGTGGCTGAATGAGCACTAAGTAAACTCCAAATTCTAGTGAAACATCTTCCTATAATTGTGGAGGTTATTAAAACAGCAAATGGGGATTAAAGGTGGAATGGCATGTTCAAAAAGTACATAACAATTTTATGGTCAGGTGTCCAGAAACCTTTGTCCATATAGTGTAGCTGGCAAGTAGTTTATAAAACAGAAAGGAGAACAATATTCATTGGTTAATCCTGCACTATATGTGCATTATGTAAACCAGACATAAATAACTTTGGAACTGTCATAAAAGTACTATACTGAAACTATACCATGACACACAAAGTATGTCCAATTTCAATTGGACCTTACACGTAACCAGAAATAAGTAATTAAAACTGAAACTCTGAAACTAAAGCTAAATTAGAATATCTATCAATTAACATCTTGTCATGGAAATTGTTTGGTTGATAAATGCTTTATATCACAAGAATATATAACAAAACATGTGCATGTGGGATTTTAAGGTACAAAAAAGGTAAGGCTTTTTTTTTATTATTTAATTTAAGTTTTTACAGATCACAAGTAGAGCAATGCAAAACACACACACATAAACACACACACACACACACACACACACACACACACACACACACACACACACACACACACACGCATACTGTATGTTGTCTTTCTGACTGTGCATGTTCGTTAAATTATATAAAGACTGTATAGAAAATGGCAGTACCAAGCTTTACATAAGGGCAAAGCAATACGCTGATTATGATGCCAATATAATGATACATTTTCATGGTATTGTACCGCATGATGTAATTTGATAGAAATCTTTGCTATTATTTTTTAATAATTAAAAACTGACTAGAAGAAGCTGGATCTACTAAACTGTGAAAATTCTCCAGTATATATATTGAAACTATTTAAAAAAAAATGTAATTAATTATTATAAAAAAATTTTATGTAACACCACTATACACCTTCAGCATCACCGCAAAGCATAACGTATATCATAGAAATCGTGCTATAAAACCATAGTTATCTCAGCCAAAACAGAAAGTGCTTCAATGCTAATATTATTATAGTAAATTTACTATCACGTACATTATATTACTGTCAATATAACACAACTACTGTATGTTACAATTCGGGTTGAATTAGCTATACTTCAGCATTCGTAAATCGATTTCATTCTTCTTCAGCAACCACTTTATCAGGGTCATGGTGGGTCCTGGGATGACTAATGTCTAAGTTGGTGTGCAGAAACCAGGGCTGTATTTTATTTAGTTGATTTATAGACTATGAGGGAATGTGGCTTGCGAGTGATTCGTGCATAAAAATAAGCTTTATAACTCAACACATGACAGTGACAATGACAGTGGGGGAAATGAAGGTTCGCACACTTCTTAAACACCATCTAATTAAGGCAGTGGGCACACACAAATATACACACACAAACACACACAAAATGAGTATGGATGAACATCTGGTAAAAATGCAGGTTTGATTAGTGAATTAATCATAAAAGCAAACAGGTGTACACAGGACTAGGTTTGAGAAGCCTATATAGAGCATAATGCGTTCCCATAATGTTCCCTAATATTTCTATAACATTTAGGTTTAAGCAATATAAAGGCAATTACAGTGAAATACATATAAGATATACTTTACAAACAGCAGCGTAACCAGAAAGCAATTACTGATATCAGTGTTTTTTTAAAATGGACATTTAATTTACTGTCATTAATAATGCAATAATCTAAAATGCTCTAATGAATCTGCAATTTAATTTTTTTATAATTACAGCACACATTTCCTTTTTCACTCGACTGCACGCTGAGTTGCATTACTGCTTGTTGTACACTAGGTACATCTATAAGTAACCAAATAATCCAGTAGTAATTCGGATTGAAAACTCTTCATCGATCAAACAGAGCTTGATGTGAATGAAAAGGGTGGTGAACTGTAGATCTGAACTAAAGCTGAAATCACACTACACTTTTTGTTCTATTGACTCCTATTCAACGCATGTATCCAGAGGAAACTAGAAGAGTTTCGCACTTTGTTGCGACCCAGTAATGAACTCTGACCTCAAAATTCGTATCACGTAAAGATGCGTGACTGAAGATTGTGACCTCTTAAGAAAGTACAATGTGAAAAGAAAGCTCTGATTATAGCCACGTCCCATTATTACATTTCATACAACACAGCTTTAAAAGAATATCAAACATTTAAAAAAAACTGCCTGGTTTTTGTGATGTGTAGCGAATATATAACAGATTGTACATTTCAACATTGTCACATCCAGGTGCTGCACAAATTCACAGCAGGTATCTGAAGAAATTCTTGTGCGACTGCAAGACAACGCAGAAAAAAGGAGAAAATCCCCATGTAAATGCTGAACATTTCCTCCATGGGATTTAAAACTACATCATGCACAGTGCAGAGGTGTATACATATTTCTGTTCGGTGTGAAAGCGACGACAGATGTTCTGCCCTTGTGCAGAAGTTTTGTTTCAAAGCATATGAGTTTCATTGTACGTAGAAACAATACATTCGAAATCTGCATTCAAATTTTAATTCATTTCGATCCACAAACAAGGAGCACATGTAAACATACCTGCTGGCTACACTGGTTCATTATGCCCTCACTCTGAGATCTAGTTTGTCCCAGAACTTAATGAATGAGGCAAGAATCAATCTGTATGGAACAACATTCACATCGCAGTGCACTATGCATACACTCACATTCACAGTAAACTTTCATTTCGAGTAATCACTCCACCTACTGCCATGTTTTGGGAGGTGGAACCTCCGAATCAAGTTCAGGATCAAATGCTGAAGCTGTGAGATGCCAAAAGTGAAGGGGCATGCCACTCCAACTGAACATTTTTTTCAATTTATTTAGATTTCTTTATTAAAATCTACATGCAGATTTGTCTAAAAAATTACAATATACGGACAAAAGTATTGAAGCACCTGACCTTTCTAGCCATATGTGGTTCTTCCCAAATCCTTTGGCACAAAGGTTGAGATACACAATTGTATAGGATATAAATTCCTATATAAAAACCTGTTTTAGCATGACAATCCCGCTCCATGGAGATATGCCTTGCATGGGTTGGAGCAGAAGATTTTGAGTGGCCTGCTGTAGAGACCCATCACACATCGAATGTATTGAACAAATTTGTGATGAATTGTCACACTGACTGCACCGCAGGCCTCCTCACCCTACATCAGTATCAGTACTTGACTTTACTAACACTTTTGTGGCTGATTCAGTTCCCTGAAGTGTGGAGTTTATTATAACAGCAAATAGAGAAAATATGTGGAATGGGATGTTCAAAAAACCCATACAACTTCCATGCTCAGTTGCCCACGAACTTTTGTCCATATAGTGAAATCATTTGCTTTATATGAGTCATCATTTGCTCGAACAGGAAAAAAGTAATATTTTTGTTAAATAGGCTGAAATTTTTTGGGGTCATTTTTTGGTCATGAATCCAATGAAAGCAACAAGAAACGATGGGGCCTCATTTATCAAACAGGAAATGAACCGATTGATTTGTTTTTCATGCAAATCCAGTTAAATATTAGTTTACATATGTATAAGATAGAAGTGAGCTTTGAATCATACTGTAGAACTGACGAGTTGATGCACTTTTACATAAACATTTATTTTTCCGTTTCAAGTTTCAAAGCCTTGCACAAATTAATTTTATTTTCATATTAATGACTTAAAGGAAAGCATTTCAAAACAAATCAAGAGCCAAAAATAAAACGAGGTACCTTTTATTTATTTTATTGTTTAGGACCAAATAAATAGGGACTAATATTGAAAGTGAGGAGGTGAGTTGGTTGTGATTTCATGTATGCTGGGAGGTGTTTTTTCACCAATTAATCACCATTGTGTCATTTTTCTTGTCGCTCTCCAGGCTTTACTTGAGTTTGGAGCAATGGTTATATCTATAATCATCTGTACCGAGAACACCATGGCTTATTTCTGATTCATGTTTATCAGCATACACATACAAGTTCCAAGATAATCAGTGTTATGGAAATGTAAGTAAATCTGTGGAGGATTTTTGAGTTACATACGAAGTTGCTAGTAGATTGATAACTGAGGCCCATTGCATGTTGCCATTATTAGAAAAATTAATCTGTACTAAAACATGTTGATGGTCACTAGCTATCTAGCTATCTCTCCTGTCTCCCAGACTACTTGAGTACTCCTGCTCCATTACCACTACCCCCAGTGTCAATATTCAAGCTAATGTGACCGCAACGCAAACAAACATCAGATTTTAGTCACCTTACAATATGGGACACTAAAATCAATCAATAAATAAGGCTTTTCACATATTATCTCAGCTCTTGATATCACTGCAGGAACAAGCATGTTTCTTTTATTATTTTTAGGTACTGAATGTTATTACAGTATCAACAATCAGTCTATATTAATTACAATGTTTTTACAAATTCTAATTACAGTTAGCGGCATGCTTCGCTAACTTCGCACAGTTCAGCTGCACGTTTGACCTTGTCACCTTGAAGACATCTACTGATCTACTGATTTGTGTGTGAGATTAGGGAATTATACACTGTGCAAAGTAAAAGAAGCGAAACAACCTTAAAGGAAATGAAGGTAGATTTGAAATGTGACGTTTGTTTCAACATGTTTGACTGAAATACTGTATTTTTCAACAATTCCTTACTTAAAGGTCTCTCTGAAATATTTTCAACAGCTGCTTTGTTTATCTGACCTATGCAGAGAACTTCGTTATGATGTTAAAACCTATGTGCAACCAACGTAGCATCGGTTATGTGAACTCGTTCAAACTTCAGTCCGCAGATTTTCTTTCCGATATTAACACATCCTCTTCGGTCCGTGTCTTGACTGTGTTGTTCTTCCTTTATAATGTTCCTATCCTGTCTTCAGAAAACACATTTCCAGCAGTCGCATTGACTCACCTCATGACTGTGAAGGTGCCTTTCCTCCATCTTTTTTTTGTAAAAATATCTTAAAGATCATACATATAAAGTGTGTATTTCTGAGGAACATGTAATAAACAACCTACATTAGCATATGGTGCTCTATATTGCAACTAGCGGTTGCAAAACGTAACCGTTTAAAGCCTAGATCTACTTTTTTAATACCACAATTTAAGAGTTTTGTCATCTAGTTCAGAAAAAAATACAGGTATATATACAGTGCCCTCAAATTATAAGGATACATTCTTTGAACATGAGGTTTGGTCAAAAACAATGCTGGTTTGCTACTAATCTTTAAATTACACTCAACAGTAGGATAGTGATGATGATAATGTCTGAGCTTAGCAATGTGATCCATTTTGCAGGATCAGATTCTTAGTGATACACAAACCAGTCATGTTTATTTAAATGATAACTGAGCACAATGTAGACACACGCTTATGCCAACAACTGTAACTAAGTCTAATGAATATGCATGAGGTGCTTATTTACAAACACTCTTTCTCTTGCTGTTGTGGTAAGACGGCAATGCTGTCGGAGCCATTGCTGAGAACAGATCCTTTCGTCACATCGGTGCTGACTGTGGACAGAGGAAAGCTTTCATAGTTCCGCGGCACCCCCGTGCACCGGCACTGATACAGCAGCGACTTCAGCTCCTTCTGGAAGTTGTTGTTAAGGAAGCCGTAGATGATAGGGTTGACGCACGTGGAAGCCATGGCTGTGAGGTGACACATGGAAAAGACGGCGTTGTGGCACCAGATGACGGCTTCATGGTTCCAGTCGAAAATAGTGTTGAAGACGTTAAGAGGCAACCAGCAGAGGGCGAACAGGGCCACGATGGAGGCGAGCATGGCGTTGATCCGCTTTGAATGTTTAGCATTCCGTTGACGCGCGTCCCGCGTCCTCTCGATAATGTCTCTGCGTTGACTAAGGCGCAGAAAAATGCGCAAGTAGCAGACGCTAATGAGCGCAAGAGGCAGGATGTATTGAAACACCAGCAGTGATGTTGTGTATGCTAGCCGGTTTGCCTCTGAAGGCCAGCTTTCTGTGCAGACCAAATGAGAATCGGAGGGATTCGTTGGAAGAGTGAGGTTGTGGGAGGTCAAGTCATCAACGAAAGTGAAGGAAATAAACGGCAGTGAGATAAAGCAGCCCATAATCCAGGTGACAGTTACAGCCAGGTATGAGTGTCCAAGCACTGGCTTCCAGCCAGTAGGGTGAATGATGAGCTGATGCCTCTCTAAAGTAATCAGCACCAATGTGTAGATGGAGACAGTGATGGACAGACACTGGACAAACGAAGTCAATTTACAAAGAGCCACTCCTAGAATCCACCTGTCCATCAGTGTATAGGTGATGGTGCTGGGTAAGCATATGAGGCACATGAGAATGTCAGATGACGAAAGGTTGGCAATGAAGATGTTGGTCACATTGTGCATCTCCTTTTGGCGCAGGATAACCAGGACAAGGCAGGAGTTTCCCACCAGGCCCACAGCTAGCATGGTGCTGTAGGCCATAATCAGGAAGGTGGTGCCACCCAGTGAGAGCGAGCAAAATTCGTCCAAAGCCTCCCAAGTATGCGTGCTATTGTTAAGATGGTAACCTTCCATCACCAACTGTTCATTTACACCACAAGCACTGATCCAATTTAGATACCTAACGGTATATGCAGGGCTTATTTTTTCGTGATCTTATTTAATTTCACTTCCCAAGACGTCGCATTTCGAAGGCCTTGAAGGAACACTGGTGCGATCTGGAATAAAAAAAAAAAAAAGGCTGTTAGGGGAAACGAGAAGAAGAATTATCTATGACACGATTTGAGCGTGAGATCTCGCTAACAGAAAAAGTTAGACAAGGACAAGAGGTGTAGAGATTATTAACCAGAGCAGGAAACTTGAAATACGACAGAATGATCCAAAAGTACCATCTATTTTACTCTCCTGCTAAATTAAGCTTGCACAAGAATGAAGATCTCGGTAACAACGTCTGGCTGTTTTTCATCGTATTGTAATGTCTTTTTTTCCCCTCCATTCCCTTTATCTCGTTTTCTCTATTTATTTTATCTGCCATAAGTTGCTGCACATTATTTTCCAACTCAATGTTCCAAAATGTTTTGCTTTGTAATGTCCTCAACATCATAAACTAGGCTTGGCAGAATAATGCCTTCTCTGGGTATGACAATATCTTTTTATTGCAGTCTGTCTCCAAGACACTTGACAAGAGAGACAGTAATCATCATTCACTGCTTTGCATCAGATGGCCATCAAATATTACTGTTGAAATCAAGACTTAGGCTAACTTTATTTTGAACATAAATTTAGGACGAAAAAATGTGTATGTGGAGGGTTAATAGAAGGAGATCAACTCAAAATTGGTTGCTGATAGACTACCGGGATATGAACATACTTTATTTTTTGCACCTAGCTTAAATAGCTTATATATTCCTATCTCTCTTTTTGTACTTCCCTGGCTCCTTCTTACTAGCAGTGGTGGGTCATTCATTTCACACCTACAGACAGGTATCTCCTATAACGAGAATGAATGCCATTACTAAAACAAGAATATCAATGAACACAATTCAACAAGTCTCCTTTCACTGCAGCCACAGCTGCACTGCCTGCCTACATAATCTCTAGCAAAAGCATAAATATTATTCAAAATTAACCAGTATTAACCTGGAGATTTCTACAGTACAGAAAATGCAAAAGTATAAATGGTTCATGAAAAAGCTTAACAACTGTTTAGAGCTATTTTGCCTGACCTTTCCTCACAATGTCTAGCTTTTCTTGAAAAAGTCTTTAAAATGGCCTTGTAAGTATATCTGCGACCAAATCAAATCTCCTCTGTCAACCATTGCGGAATGAAAAAAAAACAGCTATTAAATCTACACAAATATATTTTAGCTTGTACAGTTTGTTACAGCCTACTAGTCACACAAGACTTTAAGCTTAGCATTCAACTACAATTAGGTCTTGCTAGATAAAATTAGTTCCAACTAATATATTCATTTTTAACTTTTAAAAGATTCAATAAAACCATCAATAAAAGTTTAGTTTACCATTTATAGTGGTGTTTAATGTTAAAACTTTGGACTAGTGCCAAAGTCTTTAAACAAATGAGGCACATTTGTTTTAATTTTGATACTGAAATGCATCAGTGAAACCAATACTTTATCCCTGTTTTTGTTTTTCATCAAAACCTAAGAAATTCTGTAAAAAACACTAATAAACTAAGGTCTCTAGCCCTGTATCTATGTTTTGGTTAAATGAGCTGGATACATACTCCTTACATACATTTCCACAAGTGGTGTAAATTTTGTGTAAAGCTGAAAAAAATCCAGAACAATAAACTCACTGTTCTCCATTTGACAATTTCAGAAGATTCCATTTACAGTGAAGGACATTGTTAGTGGTTGTAGGTTTTATTATAACTTCAATTACATCTTCTGAAATCTCCTTCATGGTGTTTAGCTGTGAAAAGAATTTTTCCGATTAATGCAGCATTGTTAGAAAATGAGACTTGCCTCTTTTTCTGGTTGCACATATTCTTTTTTCTTGCTCTTTCTCATTGTAGTGATATGGATAAGTTGAGTTTAAGAAAGAAACATAATATCATCAATTATTAGACAGACCGGAGGCATACGCTTGGGGAGTGACGTGAGAGTCGTACAAAAGACACTAAATATGATTTGCAACTCGACGCATTTTCATATTCTTCCACTTATCAAGTATTCAACTAAAAGAAACACTAGTGTCTTGATATCTTTCTTTTCGTCCACAGAGTTTCTTGTTGATACTAACCTTTTTTCAGTCACTGTTTTATGCCAGACACTTGATGAAATAAAACAATAATTACCGGTTGTCATGCTGCAAATTAGCCATAATAAACCTACAGGTCTGTGTTTGTTCACATTTATTTAAAAAAAAACAAAAAAAAACACCCACTATACGATACAACATCCTACAACTGAGGCTTGAGAGAGCAGTCAGATATGTTGCTCAAATAGAAAACTCGTTTTCATGGACATCTAAGTGCTTGATAAGAGCTGCAATGGTTTCAATGATTTGGATTTGAGTTTGTGTCTATGTTGAGAAAGAGAAATGACTAAGTTCATGTGAAACACAATCCAAAAGGCAAAAAAAAAAAGGAATGATATTTTGCTTCATCATTCACAAATACAAGGAAAGTGGTAGCTGAGTGGTTAAGACCTTGGTTAAGAAACAACTTCTGTTGTTTGGCTTTTGATTGGAAAGTCATGAGGTCAGATACAAGCACTTATAATTGCAAGTTGATCTAGATAAGGACATCTGCTAAATGCAATAAATGTAAAATGAACATTCTCCAGAATCATGGTGCTCTAATTATCAAGGGATGACAAAAGGTCTCACAAACTGTAACTGACAATGCAAAAAATCATGGACAATACAGTAAATTGCAATAAATTAATTAATTAATGAAAAAACAAATAAACAAATAAATAAAGAATATAACCGTTTGCATAGTATTAACACCCTTTACAAATCTGGCGTGATGTAGCTGCGTGTGAGGAACTGGCACAAATTCACCAAACTTACTGACATTATGGTGTTTTTATTTTAAAAAATGTTGGTGCATAATTTGAATGAATGCTTTTATTTCGAATTAATTTATATTGGTCTAAAGCTGAAAAAAGATTGAATACACGATATGGGTGTTTTCTGTCCTGCATATCGTACACAGCGGAAACTATTAATCTACCCCAGGGAGCTCAGGGCAGGAGACACCTGGAAAGTGTGCCAACCTATCACAGGGCACAATTACACACTCACACACCCATTAACACACTATGGATAATGCAGAACAAGCCTACAATGCATGTCTACGGACTGAGCGAAGAAACCGGAAAACCACTGAAAGGCAGGGGGAATATGTCATCTCTGTACATTGCATGTTCTCCAGATACAGATGCAAATAGTAACATTTCCTTATGCATCTATGATGCAGAGGACATTATCTACAAAGGCCTGTTGGTTTGACTGATTGTAGTTTGGTTGCTATGCATGCCTTATATATTATTTTCCAACCCAGAAGCAATAAGAGAACTTAGGTTTGGGAACCAGGTCATATAGATTTATTTATTTGTAGAATGATTGCACATTATATATCTAAAAAGATCTTGTGGAAAAAAAGTATATTAATAAAAGTCAAATAATGTGCATAATTCGAGACAGCTTTACTTGAAAAAATGCTGAATCATTCTCTTGTCCTGAATGCTGCAGAGAAATGGAGAGAGGGATGGGGGTAAAGCTGTCCAATATACCCAGCAAAAACTCAATATCGAACATGCGCTTGGTGATGAAAGCATGAGCCGTCATTAAAGTTCCTGGTTTGTCGAAGTGAAATCACTTGACACTGCTGCATTTATTTTAGAAAAATATCCTTTAATTTGAGCAGTAAATGAAATCTAAAAAATGTGTATCAGCATCAGTGGTTTTAAGACTTTTCAACAATGGAAAACAAAAAGCCATGAATCATGCTGAAAGTCATTTTTGTACTGTGTAACCGCTAAAGATGGCTTCTATGAGTTTTGGAATTGCACATAGACATATTATAGATCTCAAGTTTTTCTTTAGAAATACTTTGTGAGGGTGCGACAACTGTGAAATCTGCCTCAGAGGATCGATACGTTTAAATGTGTCACTCCCTATAATTGGTGTGGAGGGCCAGTTCATTCAGCTGGCACTCTGCTCCCTTTAATCTACACTTTCTCTCCTTCTTTCTAAACTCTCTCTTTCTCTCCATCCCTCTTCTAAATGTAAAGACTTTGTTCTTTCTTGCCAAAGTTTGCAGGTAATCAAATTCGTTTAAAAAAACCTAAGCTAAAACTAGCTGGATTAAAGAAAACATGCTCTGCTTTGCTATGCTAAAACATCGACATGTGACAAATGGTTTCGAGCAAACGGTTTAGAGCTGGAAGGGAATCTTAATTTATCCCAAATCCTTTCTTTTACTGGATCCCTAAGGACTTCAAATTCTCATGAAGCGTCCAGACACCTTGCTTTAATGAGACGCTGTGTCCAAAGCTTGTGATTTATTGCCTTGCATTTTAAATCCTCACAGAATTAATGTCCAAATAACAAACATCGGAATTTGCATTTAAACTGACACCTTTTAACCTTTTTGAGACCTTGTGTGTATACGTGTGTACGATTGTTTTGTGATTGTAAGTCACCTCAGGAATGGAAAAATGCTAAAGGCATTTATAATGTAAAATTTCCCAAGCTGATTGTGGGCAACAATCAATCTAATTAATTGCATTAACACCCTGTTGATAACAGCGCAAATAATTTTCTATGAGTTATTCATGAAATTACTCTGCTAAAATGTACACTCGTCATCCACTTCAATGTGAACACCTGTAGTCCTGTGCATGCATGCACTTATCATGTGGCTACAAGACAATGCATGAATCATAGGCTTCATTAGAATGTTATCATTAGAAATGGGTTCAAATGTGATCTCTGCGAGTGTGGCATGGACTTCGGTTTCAAAAACTGCTCATCTCTGAGGACTGGAAAAAGAGGAAACGTAGTCTGGTCTTTTTCAAATCTTCAAAATGGTGCAGATTTGGTGAGTCTGTACCCTCTGACGCCTCAGATTCCTGTTTCTGGCTGAAAAAAAAATCATGCAATCTGATGATGGGCTTGTTGTTGTAGCCCATCTCCCTCATGCTGAGATGTGCATTCTGAGATGTTTTTCTGCTCGCCACGGTTGTAAAGACTGCTTACTGATATCTCCCATCAACAAGACATTTCCCTCGTCAAGAAAATTACTTTTGCCTTTCGTGCCTCCAGCTCTAGACACTCTTGTGTGACAAAACGCGGGAGATCAGCAAATTCTCAAATACACAAACTGGGCCACCAATAGCCATGCCACAGTCAAAGTCACAGAGATTTTAATCCATAAGTATGTGAACATTATCTGAAGCTCTTGAACTGTATCTGCATGGTTTTATTCATTACAATGATGCTACATTATTTTCTTGCTTGGCTTAACAGTTCTTAAAGTGCAAAATGAGGGCATCGTTAAGATTATACTCAAAATAGGTTTGCTCTTTAATTGTGAATATGAATATTTTCAGCTTGATTTATGTGTAGAACAAGAACCCATTATTTGTCATATATATGTTACAACACAGTGCAATGCTTGGAATTTTGGGTCAGAACACAAGGTCAGCCATGATACAGCACCCCTTGAACAGATAGGGTTAAAGGCCTTGCTCAAGAGCCCCCAACAGTGACAGTTTGGCATTGCTGAGGCCTGAACCCTAACCTTCTGATCATTAACCTGCTGCCTGAGGCCTCTAACATTAATGGTGATGATTATAACCATTCTAATATGAGGATTGGAATATTAGGAAATGATTGAAATGAGCAAAATTTCTCATCCATCTTCATCCATTGCAGAGACTCCAATTCACAGCATCACAGGTGCATATTCAAAGAAAAGTGTAACATCTATCATACTGCCAGTAACAAGATTAACACGCAGACTGGCTGTGTGTGAATCCATTCTAAATCCATCAAACTCAAGAAACCCATCCGATAATCCTGAAATGCTGCTCGATTTTCTTGTTTTTTACCACAGCTTTCTCCTTGACATTAAAAATAATTCATACTGGTGGATAAAGGAGCCAAAGATGTATAGAAAACCTGGGAAAAGAGCCACAACATTCTATTTATTAGTGTAACCTGACTAACCTACAGCCAGAATCAATGGGTTTTTCCCTGAGGCCTGTCAGGTAAGCTTACTGAGGTGGCAACAATTATCTGTCATCTGACTTAGTCGATTTGGGGAGTATGAACAGACGATTATTTCTACCAGTAAAACAGAATGTGTACTTTTGTGTATTTTAGATCAAGAAATCCAGATCTGTATCAATTTGAAAATTAGAATTGTAGCCAAACTTACAGGCCCCACCCCTTTAGCAAATTGATGTATTTACATTTTGTAAATTTGATTGGCTGTTATGTTTTTATGATGATTCATAATAACGCTGCCATTGAGCAGTCAATTCTGACTAGACAGAAGGTGTTAATTAACTTTTTTATCGCAGTTGCTCTGACATTAGTTCCACCTACAATGAGAGCTTGTATGGCTGAACAACTGTGATTGTTTTTTGTGCAGGGACATTCTAATGAACATTTTAAAATGAGTTCAGCTCTTACTAAAATTTTAGTTAAAGCTGTTACATTTTCCCCCATGAGAAATACTCAGGGCAGATAATTTAGCATTTGCAGTGTATCCTTTATAACAGGACAAGCTTTGTGTTTCCTTATTAATTTTTCGAAAGGGAGATTCGGATAAGGTAATGACTTTTTATAGCTGCTATAATGTAAGTGTTAACAGGAACTACCTTGTCTCCTTGGATGTTCCATAACATACCATAAATAGGTAGAAAATATTGATGTGTTGTTCTTAAATTAATTAAAAAAAAGTGCAACTCCTTTGTGTTGGACTGCATTACATCAACCTATTGCTAATTGTTTTCCTATATATAATATTTACCTCTTATATGTTTAATACGTACTGAGAAGAGTTTTATTATTAAAAAAGAGACTTTATACAAAATGACCTAAAAAGTAAAAGAGGCTAGGTTTTAGGTGTGTTTGTGCATATGTGTTTGGGCATGATGTTATATCCTGATGGGGCACAACTGTGAACGAACTAATCATATATTTTATATGTTCAACTTTTCCTGAAAAATCTGAAATGTAAAGGTTTCATTTTGGTTACTGAATTTATGTGTAAGGTTACATTAAAGTAAAGAATAGCATTATCAGCTGCTTTGGTGATTTTCTGAATGGAAATTTTTTACAGGACAAATGTCGGTGTAAGTATCTGTGTTCTTTTTTTATCACTTTTAAGTCAGAAATGCAAATTGCAAAACAGTTAAGCTCCACACTTCCAATAAACGCATCACGTCGCAAAACACCCTGCGGTAAAATCCTCTTTTTTGCCTTTATAGCTGTCATAAAGCACCAAAGCACTTTATATATAAAGTATCTGTTAAAATTATAGCCACGGGTAAGAGACTTGCTGAATTACTTCGGATTGTTTAATGAGCTTATAAGCCTTCGCTGCTTTTGATTGTGTCTATCATTATAAAGAGACAAGAGTCAGCATTGATGCAAACCACAGAGTAGGAGGTAATGAACAACACCACTGAGAGTTGAGAGATTGAGACGCATTACTGATAATGTGTTGTGTTTGATTAGATAAAGCCAAAGTCGGCGATCTTGTTGTATGCTGTGAAAGTCTCTGGAATAACGTGGAGATTAGGCAGGTCTCCCATAATTCTTTCTAAGAAAAAGGTGCAAAAGGTGCAAAAGGTGAGTTTTCTGGGCCAGAATTTCTCGCATGATATGTGACATTCGGATACTTACAATCAAAAAGAACACAGTATAAACTGGGGCTGAAACTATTCCCCAGGTAACTCGAGTAATTCAAATACAAAAAAATAAATAAGGCAAATTTTTTGCCTCGATGCTTCGTTTAGTCCATTTAGCTACACCCGGAGCACTGTGTTTCCCCACAGACCATTATCACTGACGCACCACCCGCTAAATTCTAGAAGGCTCTAAACAAGAAAATGCTGCACAACTAAAAATGGAGGAATGGGAGTGAAACAGCGAGAGACGAGGAAAAGATTCAGCCCAAAGAAAATTACAGAAAGTTTCCAAAGTTTGGGATCATTGCAAACTAAAACATAAAGAAAACACAGTACAGTGCGTTTACCTTTTTCAGAGTAATTTGAAATTGATTCACATTTTTTTATTTATATATTTGTATTTGCATTTTGATGTAATATGGCAAATAAAAATGCACTAAATGGGTTTAGTTTTCACAGATGTTGTTTCTGCTGCAATTTCAGCAATAAAAATGGAAATTTTTCTAAAAAAGGAAACAAATGACTTGTTCATTTTAATAGACCTGTTTTATTTTCTTTGGTATATTTAGTACTGCTCTTTAATAAAGAAAAATAAATTCTTATCCAATTACACGAACGATCGATGGAATAATTGGTAGAACGCTAGACTACTAAAATAATCGATAGCTGCAACACTAGTACAAACATATAGTTTTTGGGTATGTTTTTGCGAGCGCTAAGGTTAATATCAATTGTGATACACAAACAGCACTGTATTCATTCAATTCAACTAGAGTCGAAGGTGTGTCTGATAATTTTTTTCACGCTTTCAGGAACCTTTCAAACCTTTTATTTTAAAATGATGTTTCCTGTTTTCTGAATGTAACTTTGGGTTGTTATCAATTTAATTTTGCCAAACTACACAATTCAAATTGACCATAGAAGACAAGAACAATAGCCAAGTCTAACCTGAAGCTACAAAAACAATCTCATGGTGCTGTAAAGAACCGTCTCAAGGAACAAAAAAGCCCCTGTTGGTTTTAATCAAGGCAATAATAAGACCATGGTCATACCATGTTGTCCATAAGATTATTATTATATTATTATTGCAATAAAAGGTCCTCATTTGTTTAATAACAAGCCATGCTCACACTCTACATTTAAGATAAATCCCATGCAAGACAATGCTTTTTTTTTTTTTTTGCATTTCTTTGTATGTTGGAAGAATCAGTAGGATCGCCTCATGATATCAATAGAAAGTCATCACAGATGCATCACTCCATGTAATTACATTCTGAACTATAAATATAAGACTAAATCCTTGCTTTGCAGATGTAAAACCTTCCTGAGCCATCATTATCTAGCGACTGTATGTCTCAGTGTTTCAAATAAAGAAGAGGGATTTATTGCTTGATTTAGGTGATCACCACCAATTACATTCACTCCAGCTGAATCTATATCTTTGTCCCAAACAACATGCAGAATTTACAGCTTCTAGTTACTGATCCGAGCCGCATGCGGACTTTGAATTGACATATTTTACGACAAATGTATATCTCATCATTTAGTCGAGATGAGTTTCCATTCTTCCATTGATTTGTTAGATTCGCTGTCGCAGACAATGGGTTATGGGTCTAATTCCTACAACCTAACCTCACAGTTCAACTTTCAGATATTCTAATTTTGGACATTGCTTAGACTGTAATGTATCTAAAGGACTAAAAACCCCCACAAAGACCCCTATATCATGGTTGATTTATTAAAAATCCCACTTTGTAGGTTTCGATTTAAGCCATGGCCCCATCGTCCAGCCTCGTGAAGACTGGCCATGTCGTCCTTATGAGAAAATAAAAATAAATAGGTTTTAGAAGCTGCTGCATTTGATCATGCAGACAAAAGGATAAAAGACGTTTTGTGATCTGAGGAAAGGGCATATGTCTACACCTGTTAAAATGCGATAAGCAATGACAAATACATCTATCAGTACGTAACGTGCAAAGAGAGCTCAGAGAGATTTTTATTAAGTAAATAACTGTAATGAAGCCATATGTCCACTGTATCAATACCAACAAGGTTAATTGACTTTGTAAATTTTGCTTAGTATTCTTGTCAAGCCTGATGGTTGCTTCCTGAAGCATACATCCTATTTTGGTTTTCAGTGTTATGTGGTGCCACATGGCCTGATTTGCTTGTTGTATGCGTGTGTTGGTGCGGATGTCTCTAGCAAGACCGAGGCGCCGCGTGAAACGATGCTCCTGTGAAACACTCCCTTTTTTTTCCAAAAAGACGTGTGAAGGCATCAAGTGTGAATCAAAGCCTGTGCTGCTGCATCTATGACACCCTCAAACTTCTCACTCTTTTTAATATTTTGCATTTGTGAAAGGAAAAATGGATTCTGTGATAAATTTAATGAAAACCATCTGGATCGAGCAATGAGAAACCATTTATTTATTTATGTGGACATATATGTGTGTGTGTGTGTGTGTGTGTGTGTGTGTGTGTGTGTGTGTGTGTGTCACATGCAATAGATTATTTCCACAAATTATGCATTTATGCATTTTTAAGCTAGCCATTGTACAAATTTGCAAGGGGAAAATAGGGGGTTTTATGCATTCTCCAGGGATGCACTTCCAACTTACCAAGGTAAGTGATGCAAAATAAAACATTAATAACCAACTATATTGTATGCAAAATGAACAAAAAGACATTTTGCATTACTATTTATAGTGTTTGGGTTATAAAACTGGGTTTTTATAACAGAAAAATTGGGGGAAATTAAGTGCATAACATTTTTATTTATTTGCAGGGTTTACCGTTTTTTTGCTTTTTTTTTTTTGTTGTTGTTTTTTTTGTTATGTAAAACTTCATATTTGTAGCCATCAAAAATGAAATGCAACATTTGCACGCGCCCAAATCCCATTCCTACCATCTGTCCGAAGGCTGCACGAATTCCATAACACATGCACATTACAAAACCACCAACATCACCATTGTGTGTGTGTGTGTGTGTGTGTGTGTGTGTGTGTGTGTGTGTGTGTGTGTGTGCATGCGTGTGTGTGTCGTGATGAACATCTAACCTGCAGATCCTCAAAATAAAAAAAAAATTTCTTATCTATCGGAAATGTATGCGCTCCCATGCAACGTTTCATCCATATAAAAACTGTCATCATTCTAGATTGTATGTAGACCAAATACTGTATATTTATGTTAAAATGGTTTATTCCAATCTTCTTACCATTCAGGTCTCGGACAGGTGCTCAGTCCTCTGTCCTCGGTGTCCTGAGTTAGGTGGTGCGTTTTTCCTTAGCGCGAGCTCGCCACGGAAAGCGCTTTATCAAGAGATTCGAGAGCGAATCGTTTCGGTTTGAAGGACTCCTTTCAGCAGAGTCATATGTGGGAGTCGATTCTCAAGCCCTTACAAATCCCTCCTTTTTTTTTCTCCATTTATATGCATGGCTTTATGCCCTTACCCAGAGCAACTTTTAATCGTTGAGGATCAAGGTTAAGAGCCTTGCTCAAGGGCCCAACTTGGTGGTCGTGGGATTTGAACTTGTGACCTTCCAATCCAAAGTCTGATCTTTATACTAAGCTCCCTGTGTTTCAAATGTAATTTAAGTTGCATTGAATTATCCAGTAGTTGTCAAAATGACACTAATTTGATCTCATAGAGCAACATATAGCTTGTTCAGATGTTGGCCTTCTGATCAGAAGCTTGTTGGTTCAAATCCCAGCACCACCAATCTGCTTCTGTTGGGCCCTTTTGCAAAGCTCTTAAACTTCATCAGCTCAGTCTTATAAATAAAAATATAAGTTGCTAGAAATGTTTATTTCAGATGCTGTAAAATGTAAACCGCTACGGAGGAATCCAATGCTAATAGCGGTGAAGAAAATGAGGAAGATACTATGAAATTAACTGGGGGAACCCATCCTCATCTGGGTGATTAAATGTTTATTATTTCGACATGGTGTTCTAACCTTTCAGTAGGTGTCAATATCACAAACAGTCTACATTTAACACATACTAAGATTGTTAGAACTGGTGTACTACTAGGAATCAATGAGATGAGCTGTTAATGGACATTATAGCAAACTATAGTTGCATGTTGGCTTTCTGATTGTGGTTGTGGGTTCAAATCCCAGCACCACCAAGCTGCCACTGATGCCCCCTCAAGCTAAGGCTTTAATAAGATGGATGTTAGTGGAAAAGTGTGTCTGCCAAATGCTGTAAATATAAACTTTATATAGAAAGACTTTTTACTTTCTTATACACTTTTGGCCCCTTCTTCAGGTCCAAAAACTCACTGAGACAATATAAGGAAGAAACCAAGAGAGGAACTGGGGGGAACCATTCTTATCTGGATGATAATAAATAATAATATAATTATAGATAATTCTATAATTCTATACCCATCCTTAACTGGGTGGTAGCTTTTCCAAATAATAATTCCTTTCTATAACTGTGTACTCTGTGGTCAAAAAGTCAAAGCAGGAAATTTGTTATAGTCTAAACATAAAGTCTGTTTTGTTGAAATCAGTTGTTCACTGGCAGAGATTTCAATGCAAATGTGTCTGTGGCAGTTGCAGTCCTGAAGCTATCTCACCAAGTCCGAATCAGCGAGTAGTTTCCAAGTGATAAGAACTCCAAATGTCCAACCAGAACTTCATCATAATAAGGCATCAGAATGGATCAGACCAGTCTGGAGAGCCAAAAAAGGATGTCATGTTGGAAATCAAGTTGTTCTTGTTGTCCAGGTGGTTTACAGGTACATTGCAATAGATAAGTAAAGTTCGATTTGTGGCATTCTGTAAATAATTTAAATCTTAGGTTGGTAGATGAATTTCCACCATAAAGTTGATTATTTAGAAATAACAGCAAAGGTTTTTCTGCTTCCTACGGTATAACTACAGCAACTTGTCAGTAATTACAGTTAAAGAAAAACTTTGTTTGTTTTTTTCTCATCTATTTCTAGTTGCACTAATTAAGTGAACACATTACTTTCTGCTATACTTACAACATGTTTTGACAGTTTTAGTTTAATTTTTCCCCCACACTCAATAAGGTCATCTTAACTTATTTAACCATATCAATGATAATATTACATTATCTTTTTTTTCTTAAAATCTATTATTAATATTCAAATATGTAATAAAGGGGCTGAGACATTCTATTAGAATGGACACATTAATGGAAACACATATTTAATGAGAATTATAGTTGGCACTATCAGAGCTCATACATTTTTTCTTTTAAAAACACCTGATTGATCAGAATTGCAAATTCAAGAGCACGGTGGAGTAAAACCTGTATAACAAATATAAATAAAGCATATAAAAAAAAAATATGGTGATGCATGTCACTGTGTACATTCCTTCCAATGTGATGTAAGAAGTGTGTTCTTCTTTCACAGAGAGATCCTGGGAAGTTGGCTCTATTGTTTCCAGTGCATTTATGCCTAAATACTTTTTAGAGGTAGCCATGCAAGAGACTCCGCAGCTAATGTGCTGCGTTTAAAAAGATCCGTCTGATCAGCCTGCAAGTCACAAAATCAAAAAAGTAGGTTGTCTTGTGAAAGGTCTTAGCTAACAAGCAGGCCTTAGGAGAGGCAGAGTCCTTCATCCCTCAGTACCTGTCTCAAAATCAATCATGGTTGAAATTGGACCCAATTCTCCATGTAACTTTGCAAATACCATTAACTATGGAACTCATGCATGGATATTCAAGACAGGAAATCTTTGTGGTCAAGGTCAAACTTCTATCCTTTTGGAATTAAAAAAAGACTAGGAACAGGGTTTAACTGTTTCTTTAAGCACTTGCTTTTCTTACTGTCTTACAATTGCTGAATATCTGCAATGCCTTGAAGCTAAGCAGCTCTTTTAAACAATGGTCTACTGTTTAGAAAAAGTTTATAAGTAGAATTGTCTTGTACAAAGTTTAGACGACAAATACAGTATTGAATTATTGAATACATCTATTATAAGAGTTTATTTATAGAAAATGTAATAAAAAATACAATTGTAATTAAATTACATAAAAACTTACAGCCATTTGTCCACTTTACCTACAATCAAAATAGGCTATAAAATTTTAATTGAATCCCAATATCATGCAAAAAACTGATATCGATAATTTTTTTGCAGTATATTTTGAAGCTGAAAAAATAATAATAATCACCAACATTGATGTGGATTATTTAAGTTGACATAGCACCTGTGAGCGATCACCTTTAAACCAGATGCTTTATATCGCGAAATGTATTAACAAATCGGTCATGTTGATTTGAGGTTTTAATCTTCAAAAACACTGATACTGTAAGTATAATATTTAATCATTCCACATATAACCAATGAATATCCTGGTTTCTGTGACAGTGAAGCCAGCATTCCCAAGCCATCTGTATTAAATAATGTAATATAAGCTGTGATTATAAGTTGGAAAAAAACATATAACCTGGACTTTTTCATTTAACACAATCGCTTCTCTAAGGACTTTATGGAATTCATTCATGGAATTTCTTCCTGAATGTAATTCACACATACTCTAGTTTCAAATTCCAGCTTTTATACTTCAATCACAATTGGAATGAAGCACTTTTTTTCGAGACTGAAGCGACTAATCGTTTTAATGGGTCGTGTAACTTTGTATAACTTTTAGCACTGAAGGGTGTCATGAAGTCTGAGATTACATTTAAACCGAATAATTTGCAAAAAAACGATACTCTTTGCACTTTGTCAGGTGCAAAGCTGGCAGTTATAATCCTCCTGCCATGTTAGTGATTTATATTCAATCCAAAACTCTTCTTCAGTTTGTTCCTCTGGGAAAAACCCATTGTAGGAACCAACAACGATGTCATCCTGCAAGACAGCATTCTAAGGCAGGTACAAAAAAAACTATTAAAAGAACACTTAATTTGATGGCTAAGTCTTACAAAACAAAGACCTGCTGTGTTTTCCTAAAGAATTACCTTAATGTATTGAGCTGACCAGTGTATTTAAGTGAAAAGTCTATTTTTCAATTAAAACAAGCCCCTCTGTAATTGACATTTCCTGTCCATGTGCTTTGCCCTCTATTGATTCACTTGTTTGAGCAAAATTGCCAACAGATGCTGGACTGTTCCTTTTCTCCACTAGGACATGTAATTGTCACATCCTTTATCAATTTATGTAATAAATGAAAAAGTCAAAGACATCTGACATAACAGGGTTAAGGACAGTTTTGGTGATCCTGGAACTGGTGTTTTAGTGGCTTTAGTGACTGTTAGTCTGAGGTTTAGAATATCCAATATATCAAAAATATTGAAACTCCATCTTTGTGAATGAGAAACAGGGGAAATGATTTAAAATACACAAAAATAAAACTTAATTTGATATTTTACCGTCATAGAGCGAAAAACAACAGCACAAACAAACTTATAAACTCTATAATTATAAAGACACCGAATGTCATGAGTTAAAGTCAGCGGCTGCTTTCTTTCTAGCCCAAAGTGTTACTTCAAGCAGTGCTCCATTCAAGCCAACTCAAGAGATTCATATTATTTTAGGGCTAATTTATTAAGATGTGCTCTATAGGCATATCCAAGTATCAGCAGGGACTGTTGCGAAAGTGCATGTGAAATACAGTATGTTTTAAAGATTATTATTTGAATGCCTTTAGTAAATAATTCAAGCCACCAGTGTTTAATCAGTGTAAAAATCATACCAAATAAAAGTCCTGTAAATTTTCAGTTTAAATAAAAGAAGTTTTCTCAATAACCTCCTTGCTTTTCAAACCGTACATGACATAATATCTAGATTTATTTTCACTGTTGCTGAATTCCTTTCAACCCTTCCTGTCAATATTGCGACCAGCCATTAGTAGTTTTAAAACTAGACTCAGTGAAATGAACCCCATTTTCTCATTTATTGAGCTTCTTTTCCAGCCCTCTTAACAACAACCCTTTCAACCCATACAATAACATCAATAGCTCTAATAGCTAGCGTTTCTGAAACCCCCTTTAAAAACCATTCCTTCAAAGAATACGAGCGTCTGAAAGCAATGGAAGCGAGGGAGATTTCTGAACTAATAAACAGCATGACTGACAGGCAGGCAGAAACACTGCTGTGTTCTTTGAAAAATGGCACTCATAATATACCGAATTTGCTAAAACATACAGCAGCAGAAAAATTTGTTTACCTCTGTTAGGCGGCTCGGAAAGATGCTGTCATTGGCCGGAGGATATTTTTTCAGCAGTTTATTATTAAAGGATATAAATAGCTGCTTTTATTGTGTTTTATAGTGGTTTATTTGAAATTGACCTTGTGACTGACTGCTCTGTTCCCACTGCTGTGAAATGGCTTTGTTCCAAATGATGGGAACTTGGGAACAGGTCCCTCAGGACTCACTATGATCCTCAGATCAACTGTTGTCATGCTATCTGGGTTTTTTTTCTTCATTTCAATAGGAAGACAAATATATTCGGGGTCAACCAAATGTCACCTTTGGTCAATGATTGAGAACAATTGTGCTGTCAGGACAGATGCAACTATATCATTAATATTCTACTTTCAAAATCATCTGGATGACCTTTGTTCATTTGACAAAAAAATTATGTTGGGGGGGGGTGAATTCTTATTTTATCACTCTTTATTTAATTGCATTTAATGTAAAAGCTCAAATGTAGCTATGTTTTTTTTTTTTTTTTTTCCAAGTCACACAGCTAGGTACGAAATGGAACAGGGAACAAATAAAAAGAAACTTAACTAGGATACATTTCAATGAATAGATTTCACTATGAAGATGGATCAGGGGGAAACATGTAATATTGACCTCAGTCTACACAACAGGAGATCTGTTTCTGCCCTTGCTCTAAATGTGGCAGGAGACATCCATAAAAGGACCCATCTAAAATTGCTTCTGACAATTCTCAGCCAAACAAGAGATTATGACCTGAGTGACACGACTCACCCTCTGTATATTCCAATTTCACTGACTCAAAATGTTCTAAGGTGTGCCATTTCTTGGTCCGTCAGCTAGTCGTTTTTCTACAAATTCTGCTAAGAGGTTTTTATGAATGGCTTATATGTAAGAAATAAAACGCTCTGGGTGTGGTGTTATAAGAAAATAATCAAGAACAAGGTGGTGTGATATGGCCTAATGATAAAGCGGAGTTAACCCTAAAGTTCATTATCGTTCTATAGCAGCTTATCCTAAAGTGCTTTTCTTTTACACCACACCTATTTGGCGATAATGTAATGTCTAGGAAAGAAATAATTTCCTGCTATCACTTTCGTTATATAGCACCTATAAAGTCATTCTCTCACCAGCCACCAACATATATATATATATATATATATATATATATATATATATATATATATATATATATATATGCAAACAAATATGCTTTAGAAACACTTCATATTAAAGTTTTAAACGTCAAAAAGGGATCATGTGGACAACATAAATAAGACTTCTTGAGCGGTAAAGCAAAACCATAGAGTCCATGTCTTTTTATTTTTTGCTGCACCAGAGGAAATCACAATTGCTAAAAAAAAAAAAGTTGTATTTATTATTAAGGCTTATATTTATTACTGTGTTTGACTGGTCACTTCATTTCAATCCAAACTTCAATAATTCAAAAACAATTCAGCCCCATAAAAAAATTTCAACTTGGACCTAATGTGCTCTTTTAGTTCAAAATTCAGAAGTAAACAACTTTATGGCTCCAATAAATACCCAGAATGTTACTGTACACATTTAGATAATGTGTAAGTCTAATGTTTAAATAGTTCGTGAAATAAATCTGTACTGGAGGCAGGGGAGGCTGTTGAGGAACATTTCAATGCTGAGTCAATCAAACAAATCCATGGCATACACTCCAACGTTGATGGATTTGTCATTTCACTAGTCATGCAACAGTGGTAATACATCATACTGATAATCTGAGATGTATACACCGATTAGGCATAACTTTAAGGCCACCGATGAGGTATAACATTATGACCACCTGCCTAATATTGTGTTGGTCCCCCGTTTGCTGTTAAAACAGTCCTGACCCATCGAGCATTAACAGCATTAACTTCTTCAGTAAATTGAGCTACAGGAGCTCGTCTGTTGGATGTCCATGACCCTGTAACTGGTTCACCACTGTTCCTTCCTTGGACCACTTTTGAAAGATACTGACCCCTGCAGACCGGGAACACCCCATAAAACCTGCAGTTTTGGACGTGCTCTGACCTAGTTGTCTAGCCATCACAATTTGACCCATGTCAAACTCGCCTAAATCCCTACGCTAACACATCAACTTTGAGGACAAAATGTTCTCTTGCTGCCAAATACATCCCACAGATGTAACAGGTGCCATGATAACCAGATAATCAGTGTTATTGACTTCACCAGTCATTATGTCATAATGTTATGCCTGATTGGTGTATATAAAGTGTAGGTGTAGAAGGGCAGTATTGGGACATGTGATGAATCCTGTGATCAGCCTCATTCTAAAGGATTTTAGGAACTTGAGATAGACTAACGTGACAAGGCCCCAAATAAATCATTATCTGTTAGGAAAAACTGGGGAAAAAAATCATTACACCTTGCATCTAATTTCAAATTAATCACACCAAATCAGCCTTTCCTGACTGCATACAGACCATTCAGAACTCCTATATTTTTTAGGAATTTTGGCCAGTGCCTAAAAGATATTACTGAATCACAGGAAATTATAGAGTAGATTCTCTGTGTGACTCACTCTTGCACTGATCTCGCTTTAGTTCAATCAGTCTAGTAATGGCGAGCATGACTTGTTGCCTGGAGAATAAAAAGGTTACATTGGGCCAGGAACCAAAGAAAAAGAAGTAAGCGTGCGGCAGAGTGATGGTTTGGAAAGGAACGGGTCTGGGTCCAACACCAAACTGTTATTCACCAGCAGAAATCAATACAACACTAATGAAGAGTTTGAGCTGACTGTTGGCACTGTGGCACCTTCTTCCCACACACCACACAGACACACACACACACACACACACACACACACACACACACACACACACACACACACACAAGCACACCCAAGCACAAGCACAAGCACAAAGCGCACCAAGCATCAATGCACTATTTATAACGCAGAAGGAAGGAAGCCCACTGAAAGCACATCATTTCAGTCAAATCAGAATGGAACAAATAAGTGATTTTCCAACCAAAGGTCGTTCTGGAGGAGTTACAGCTCATAAAATGATCAACCTGCCATTTGTGTCTGGTTCGCCATTCTAATGTTAGCACAGGGACCTTGCAGAGCTCAGCATTCAGGTCGCCAAACGACTTTCTAGTAATAAACATGTCTTGACAAGAGCAAGCTGGCTGCCCTCAAAGTCTTCCGGTCACAAAGCTGGAGACGTCACACATGCTGAAATTGGACATTTTTTGTTTTGTTTTTGCTGCCTCACTGTGATTATTTGTACTTCTCCAAAAGTATTATACTGTGTAGCAGTGTAATTATAAATGGCAAGTCAAACTGGACTGAACAGATTTTTAAATATTATACATGTTGCTAAAATATTCTTTATGCCTTTGAATCCAATATACATTTGTTTATTTTCACATAAGCACAGTTAAGGTTTATGTACATCAATCAGGCATAACTTTATGACATTATAACATTATGAATGGTCTAACAAATAACACTGAATATCTCTTCATCATGGCACCTGCTAATAGGTGGGATATATTAGGCAGCAAGTGAACATTTTGTCCGTAAAGTTTGTATATGTTAGGGTAAGGATTTAAGTGAGTTTGACATGGGTCAAATTGTGATGGGTCAGAGAACGTCTAAAACTGCAGGTCTTATGGGGTGTTCCTGGTCTGCGGTGGTCAGTATCTATCAAAAGTGGTCAAAGGAAGGAATGGTGGTGAACCACTTATAGGGTCATGGACATGGATCATCCAACAGACGAGCTCCTCTAACTCAAATTGCTGAAAAAGTTAATGCTGTTATTGCTCGAATGGTCAGGAATGTTTTGGCAGTAAAAGGGGGACCAGCCCAATATTAGGCAGGTGGGCATAATGTTATGCCTGATCACGTAGAAGTCTCACCCATTTTCAGCACAGCACATCTTGTTGTTTAAAAGCCTGTCTCCACAACTGTCCTCTCAATGCTCTGTTTCCTAATGTGTGTACCTGTTCTCAGTAAAGTCATTGATTATTTTGTCTGTTAAAACCTTCTGTCATTTGTCTATTTAAGAAATCTCATTCTGGTCATGTGTGTTAATGAGCCTTATTTTTGTACCTTTCAGTTTCATTATAAATGTTTGTTATACGGCCTGTGATTTTACCTCTTTTTCTAATTTAGATTGCTTTCTTAAAAACCTTGATATAAAATCGACTAGTGTACTGCCTCAATTTATTACAAGAATTTGGGAAACACGGACTAGTTGACAACTACAGTCAAAGGAAATGCACTAAGGCAATGCAGATAAATCGAAAATAAGGACGGCAAAATTATTTGTTTTCTTGTTTTATTTCCCAATTTGTTCATGTATTTCCATTTATTTGCAAGATCTTAATGTCAAATGACTGCTTATAACTAGTGAGGGAGAAAGGAGGGTGAAATATGCTTCCTCAGAGGTTTGAATCCAGACACTAGATCTTCTTAAAATCCTTATTATGTGACATCACAAGGCAGTTGAATACACACTCAGAGAAAAGTGTCTCTTCCACATACAAGAGTTACAGACAGAGCATCCTCCATTGCGCAGAAAGAGCCTTCGTATAAATAATAGGACGATGTTAACAGGAAACCTTCTGGAATTAATTAGGACACTATAAACAGACTTTTTCAGACAATATAGAAAACCAGTTCTATCATAGTTTGTTTAATTGATTTAGCAGAATTAAAAAAATTTCTATACCACAATCATCTATTAAGTAAGTACTCATTGGGGTGCAGTCCCTTAATGTAAAGAAAATTCCCTCTTTACAAATATTAACAGTGTAGCAGGATATATCATTCTAATCCTTTTGTATACAGGTAGTCCTCAACTTACGATGACTTCGTCGTAACTTGAAAATATCGTAAGTCAAGACTTGGCCTAGCCTACCCACGAGTCTTAAAGAATGTTGATAAGTATGAGGTAGTATGGTGTAATTTGATAATAATTTAACAAATTACAGTACATAACTTAGCAAAACAGAAATGTATAGTACAAACTATAGTATAAACTATATAGTATATATATGTAGGTGGCCGGTGTGGGTGTGTGGACAAGCATTGGTTCATGAGTGGAGGCTGGTGTATACTTTGAAACATCTTCCTGTGGCGCGAAACTTACAATGACAGTTGAAACAAATGAAAATTCACAATTTTGTAATATCACTATCATCAATGTAAGATAAAATTAGCATCATTCAAATCTTCGCAACTCTGGGACCATCTGTAGCTAATTGCCATGCAGTTTGACAGTTATAGTGACATCCTAGATCAGTTTGTGAACAATGGACTACTTTTCAATTCCTGGTCAAACAGTAAAAATTAACCAGCTCTAGAACAGAAATGTTCTTGTACTGTTTAATTTCATACACACAAAAAGCAGCAGAAGAAAATATCATGTTTGGATACTGGACGCAACCCAAAACATAAACCACTGTCCCCAATCTACACTTGGAATTCCCAGTTACCACTGGAAATGAGACGCTAAAGAATAACTAAGATACTGATGTTATGACTGCACTCCAAGTGCAAGGACAGGTTGTGTAAACAACAGAGAAACCAGATTGGATGTTTGAAAAGCTTAATCTTTTAAGGTGCTCAAATGTTTTTTAAAGCACATGCCTTAAAATTTTATTTCCATTGCAATTATCTTGGATGTGTGGATGATTTTTCACATGTGACGTCGTGCGCCGGCTGCTGATGTGACATCGGGTTTTTGGTGAAGGAGGACGTTTAGACTGAGACACATCCAAAAGCAACACTTGAACTCCGTCTGACACGATGTTATATTCGATGATTTTGAGAAACCTCTTCCATTTTCCTGGAAAGAACTGGGGTTCTCTCCTACATTGGGGCATTAATCATGATTCTGGTTATTTGTGTAATGTATTTCTTTCCTTTTTCTTTTTTTTTTTTTGGTGGGGGGGTTCTTATTGGATAAATTAGATTAGAAACAATAATGCATACATTTCAGCATGAGATTTCAGCTTTTACTACTTGAAAACTGTTATTCTCTAGAAATAGATTGTAAATCTAACAGGAGTTTGACTGAAGCCCTGTAATTTGCCATAACAAAATCACAGGACTTGAAGTGAGACGAGATTCGTTAGTTGTCATATCGAATTTGGGGGTCAAACACAGGGTCAAAAAAAAAAAAAAACAGTGAGGTCAGATAAAGGTGATGTAGACAAGCAAATACAAATAATACATTTAAGGAAGTTAGACTAGAATAGTACACCATGTAAAATGAGCCCTTGCTAAAAATAAAAACCCACTTCATTATCTTTTTTTTTGTTAATGACCAGCTCATATTTGTAGCTGTCAGCTCACATAATTTTCTGCCCTGTTTTCTTTCAGTGAACAGCTGTGCACTGACACTCATATGAAGCAACACATTTGCATCTCTTCAGTTACGCTCCACTAAATACAATAATGACAATAACGACTGTGAAAAATGTTCTACACCTATTTCCAGCAAGTCATTTGTTCCCTTCGATTTTTTATTTCCCCATCAGGCATTCGGACTCATTATAACTGGGCCGCAATGTATTCTGTAGGTCAAACACATTTTAGTCATAAAGTAAAATGCAATAAACTGGGAAGGCGACGCTGAAAAAATACAACTATTAAATTTCAGTAATAAACATTTCAGTGTTGTCTATAAATCCATCCATCAATTCATCCATTCATCAATCCATCTATTGAACAAAAGCAGCTACCCAAAAAGCACTAGCTATCACATGTCCCTCTAGCGGCCATAATTTATCCATTAGTTATCCATTAATCATCCATTTATAAGCCATGGATCCATCTACATATCCATCAATCCATCCATTTAACATCTGCCATCCATATATATATATAGCTAATCAACCAGTTATTCATCCATACCCTAATCTATATCTTCATTAATTAATTTATTGATTCATTCTTTTATCACTCCAACATCTATTTTCCATCTCTTGCCCATGTATCCAACCACCCATTATCCAACCACAGTTTATAGCCATCTTTAGGTTATTCATCCAACATCCAGCCATCCATTCAGTAGAAAAATTACATAAAGTACCATATAACTTTATACATACATCTTTCCACCCATCTATCCATCCATCTATCCTTTTCTCTTGTTCAGAATTCACTGCATTTTAAAAACACGTTCTGTGTTCTAGCTCTTTTTCCTACTGCACTCCTCACATGAGTAGGCACAGGGATGGAGGTGACAGAGCGAGTCCTCCTACTGATTTTGTGCTTCAGCCTGAGGTAGCAGGTGCCATCTGAGTATCATGTGGGAAGCTGGGCCACTGATGAACCTAATAATATGCCACAGATTCATTCATTCGTGCATATTTCAGATAACAGAACACATGTACAAAGTAAAAATAAAAACAACTTAAATGCATTATGGTTCAACAAAAAAATCATACAGTAATATATGTATATTTTGCACAGTTTTACATTCCTGCTGAGTGACAGTCTTATTGAAGCACTCAAGGGAGGTGTTGTCTGTGAGCCCAGATATAGCTTTCATACGCTGGTATGCTCCCACTCGCTTCTACAAGTTGGTCATTCCCTCCAAGGAAATGTTCTCCATGAAGTCAAATGGGTTCTCTATTCTGTAGATCTTGTTGAAGCATATAGCAATCTAATACATATCAGTATTTATATCCTATGTCTGAAGAAAGAACAGCAGCAGTGCCCCCTTGCAAAGGTTAAATATTTATATATCTGAAGAGAAGAATCATTGTTATCATCCATGCTGTTTTCTAGATTTATAAAGCATTTCAACACATACACATACACAAACACTGTCTGTGCGTTTTACATTCATGCGAAAATAAATGAATGACGTGAAATTTGATGCATCGTGGGAAGAAAATCTCACATGAGAATGAAATAGATGTGCGTTAAAGTGTAAAAAATGTATTTATTAATCGTGTATTTTTCAAAAATGTTATGATAAATATCTAAATGCAAGCCATGTGAAATATCCGTGTGTGAAAATACGTGAAACGTCACACGTTTTTGGAAAAGGAAAGCAACCATTAGCATTTGCAAATAATTCAAACATAACAGAAAACAGATTTAAAAAAAATAATATAAAAAATTTAAGTTTCCTTTTAATAAACCACAGCTGGTACATTCATATTAAGAAGATAAATTTTTTTTTTTTTTTAAACCTAAACAATTATAAACAATAATTACATAATAACAACCTCTATAACTTTCAAGTCGAGCAAGCTTCTTTGATTAAACCCATCTGGAAGCTCATTCTGCCAGTAGTCTTTCTGTTTAAATCTCCATTTACTCGAGATAGAGCGACATCTGCCCATCTGGTACTTACACAATTGTACAAGCTGTGCCGAGTTATTTGGAGGAAAATGACGGACAGAAATCATCAGCTAGCAAGATTTTTTTACTCTGAAGTCTGCTGAACTTCTGGACATGTAGTTCCTTCTTTCCTGCCCACTTCAACATTGCTTTGTCACTGTGATCCAGATCACTGCCTTCAAGTCTACTGAAACTTTCTACTTTTGTTCAGGAGAAAATTGAGGAATGAATGTTAGCTTATGAAATAAATTGGGGTTGAATTTCCAACTTGAAAAAAACTTCCTGAAAATTCAACATTTGAAAAAACTGAAAAGTCAAGTTAGGCCTGAGGAGAAAAGTTTATCAACATGTATTATTAAAGTTATTACAAAATAAGTTCTGTGTAGAGTTTTCAATGGGATCAATAGACAGAGCGCTAATCACTTGCCGCATAATTACAATAGTTGAAAAAATGCTAGTGGCAGGGATGTTAGGTCAATCTTAGAATGAAGTTTAAGATTCAGTCAAAATAATTGTGTAATTGTGTAAGTAAATTGGTTAATGGTCACATTTTTACTTTCTGGCACATCATTAAGTACTCATGTGCTACACCTTCTGAGCTCGTTTTCTAAACAATAGTTAGCCATGGTTAACACGTGTTAAAACATGTTTCCTCCTGTTCTTGTGCTCATTTTAGATGAGACCCTGTAACAATGCATAAAGCAAAGCTGGCTATGCCTCGGTCCCCAGCCCACATTTCCAGCAGTCCCTGGAGAGAGCGAATTAACAGTGAGTGAAGGGCTGACACGTTCATGAGTGATGGATGCTCCGCTCAGCCTCCAGATCTGACATGTTAAATCTGTACCCATACATCTAGAAATGACGGTTAAAGGTTTTCTCTCTCTCTCTCTCTCTCTCTCTCTCTCCCTCTCTCTCTCTCTCTCTCTCTCTCTCTCTCTCTCTCTTTCACTCACACACACACACACACGCACTCACATAAACTATTCTCCTCTCTCTGCCTGCTAGTGTCTGCTTCATGAAGCGAAAACTGTGCTGGAGTAATTGCTGTTTAAAAGCAGTTATTGTCTCCTGCCACACTGAGCCTCAAAGGACAAAGCAATTTCAAATACTGGGAAGCGATGACTCTAAACAAAAAGAAAGCTGTGAAAATGTAAAAGAGAAATTAAGAAAATAAGTAATAGTCTAGCAATGGATGGCTAGCACTCTGCTTTCTAGTTTGCAAAAAAATGCTACTTTACTACAGAAAATTCTTTTTTTTTTTTTTTTGACATTTTTATCTATTTTACATGTATATACAGTATATCTAAATGGTGTAAGTGTAGATTTTGATACAATATGGTATTTTAGATTGCTCTGTTTTGCTAAATTATGGACTGTAATGTGTTTAATGATTAATATGAAATCATGATTAAGAAATGACAGTATACTACCACCATACTGGTCACCATCATATATATACTGTATATATATATGATGGTGACCAGTATGGTGGTAGTATTTGAGCAGGCTCCCAAAGGCATACAACTGATTTAAATTCGCATACACATAATGGCACTAAATAGTTTCATTATGAATGTATTAATGTAATTTGATCAGATATCTTATACTGAATATATATGAGCTTAATCGCGCTGAAGTGGCCAGCACTTTCATGCAACTGTGTTACGGTTCCCTCTGATGTTACATGAGCAGTGGTTCGAAAACATGACCTTCACCTTTCCAGATTGGTAACTTTCATGTGATCATCAAAATCGGAAACAATATTTCTGGTTTGATTTAAGTTTCATAAAATTATGCTTTTTACTTTACATGAGCCACGGGGAGCTGCTTCAGAATGGTTTACAGGAAGCAGTTATGTCCATTAGGATGCAATGCTTATTGTAAAATAGTATGTCATGGTAGGGATTCAGAGAAGAACTGAGAGGCAAGTGTTGTATAAACAAGATTTAGTGTTTGTAGCTACTTACAGTGAGCAGAGAAGTAATAACCAACAAGAATCAAGGGAGCTCAAGATACCAGTGATGGAGTACATAAAGTACATAAAAATTCCAGTTACCACAGACAAGGAGAAGAGAGGAGTAGAGTTAATAAGAAACTGTCAGCACCTGTAGGTTTGATTGTAGTCTGTAGTCACAAGCTATTATGCAAGTATGTATAGGGCGTATGTAAATTCAGAGCAGTAGAAGATAAGAAAAAAAGACAACGATGGCTGTACCGCAACTTACAAAATACTAAAAACAATCAAACACTCAGTTTTAGCTGGAAGGTCTAAGCTTGTGAGCACACATGCACAAGCATATATTCACTTGTGGTTACAGATTAATAAAACAAAGAGTTCCTGTAGCCGAATATGGTTCGCTTTTTCAGCTCACAATGCTTTAAATAAATGAAAACCATTACCTGAAAGCAGAGCACTAGAGAACTAGAGAACAATACACAGGTGCTTTAATGGGATACAACATAAAGAAGATAAAAGACGAACACACCTCTCTCTTTTTCTGTTCTTATGACTTTATATACTGCATCCTTTCTGCTTCCACTCAGAGCCACTTAAGCAGGGAAAGCAATGCATTTGTGAAACCGAGAGCTTTCCTTCCTTCTCAAAAGTCGTGGTTGATCTCTGTACCCAGCCCAAGACCACCACATAAGAGGCAATTTAATCAGGATCCTTTACCATACAGCAAATGACATTTTATTGGAGATGCAAAATCGAATTATTGGCCAATAGACAATGAGCTTAAAGTAGTCGACTCTGACATGTTTCATGGAGGTCCTTGAACTGGCTTTGGACATTTAAAATAGAAACAAAGATGATGCATTTCCTTACTTAAAACTAATGAAGCCTGCATGAAGAAAGAAGGCAGACCTATGCTGAAAGACTTAAAAGGAGTGGAAGAGTCAATGTGAGCAGGATATATTTATTAGTTTCCCTTTCTTGGGAATTTAAATGCATGAAGTAAGAAACACCTGCTTTATAAATAGTTACAGTGATTAAGCAAATGGAATAATGGAACACAAATGGGATAAAAAAAGAAGGGAAAACATAACGAGACTGGATCATATTTTAAAATGCGGTTTGAATGTGCTGAATGTTTTCAACTGCAGTGATAAATTTCAATCTCGGAGAGATGCCTGGAAGAGTAAAACAGAAAACCGTTGCATATTTGCATAATTGAGCATTAAGTGCATAACAGATTAAAGGTTGTTAAAGTAAAAACAAATGGCAAGGTGGCTTTTCTGCTAATGTACCAATATTATACAATCTAGAAAAAAACTCACATTTTTGTAAAGACAGGGATGAGCCCAAACGTTTGCATTGGTTGCATTTGCGAAACCAAGTTTTTGTTGTTAATAAGGCATTTAAAACAGGGTTGCTAAGGGTTACAAAGCCCATCATGCTAGCCAATTTATCTTATTTTTTTTTTAAAGTTTTATTGTTAATGTTGGACTGTTCTTAAGGAACTGATCAACTAACCCCCTGGGTAAAGTGTTCCATGACATGTATTTGCATACTAAAGCATAATTAGCTCTTATATAACGCAATAACACTCACCTCTTACACAAATCATGTGTTCGGCATTAACCTAACCTATGTTAAGCTTCTTTCTGTTCACATCTATTTACTATCTGAGGTAGACATTTTTATGCGTACAGAGGAAGAGAAATTGATTTGGTCTCGGACATATTCAAAATACATTTTCAAGAAAAGTAAGACATCGTGAGGAGATCGGCCAACCCCCGAAGCTAGCTATCTCAGCCCGGGAAAGGGTTTGTTTACCACTTTCAGACCAGTGAATACGAGCGGTACCACTGGATTACAGCCTTTGAGGGGCGGTGCAAATTATGAATCTGCATCTGTGGTGAGAAGGTTGTATTTTTCATTTATTATGTTTTTGTCATGTTATTGACAGATATTGATTCTGAACTGCTCCAGATGTTGTAGGTGCACAGTTGTGGTTGTAGTGTAGAGGTTTGGAGTCTTAACTGGGTTCTTGCTTTAGTAAAATGGTATTTAACCACCATATGTGAAATTTCTCTCTCTCTGTAATGCCACGCGTTGTTATATTTCGTTTTAGTATAGTATGTATGGTTTCTATAATTGCGACATAATAGTGGTGGTATTAAGAGGTGGATTAAGTCTGGTACGTCCCCACCGAAGACCCAGGTACCAAACACAAGGCCCGCCACTGATATATATATATATAAATAACAATGCTGCTGTAAAAGATGATAATATATGATAAGCACTCCTATATGATAAGCAACAATTTTAAATTTGATATAACTTAAAATCATGGGCAGTAAACGAGTGCAAGACCACTTATCATCTGTTCGAGCATTAAAGTGTAAAATTTGATGGCTTTGCAGGAGCAGAGCTACATGTCTGGACAAATCCCAGCATGATAGAGTCCCTGGTGTTTTGATACTGCCCGCCTCAGCCATTACGACAGCCTTATTAAAAGTTGATTTAATTTGGTGAAGTAGATTTGCTGTAACAGCCCATGGATCTGGATGAGATGCTGGCCAGAGAGGCCTGAATAGAAAACAAATACTATACAGGCAGAAGGACAAGAAAAATAATGCATTGTAAAAAGCTTGAAGTGGACTGTATAAAAGGACAGCTTCTAAATAATAGAAAGCATTTTTATTGCATTTATTGAGTCTGAGTCTGTATACATGCTGGGGTTGTGTAGTACAGGTTGTTCTATTATGATGCACATGCACACTATTTGTTCCGAAAAGTAGTTATTGATACATCTGTAGGTTTGAGGTGTTCTTCAAATAAGCCTGGGATCAAGCAGCAGGCTACAGCAAGATGCCATCTACAGCAAGATGCCAATTGGATTTTGGTTTTGGGATTTTTAGATGTTTTATTACCTCACCTCCACTTTTATTCATGCACATGCCACCTGCAGAGTCATTAACCTCCCAGCAGCTGATATTTCCTCTCCCAGCAGAAACCAATCCCCATATAAAACCCTGACTTTCGCGCCATCCTCAGCTTACAGCATGTTAAACCCCTGGCTCTAATACCCGTTCTCCCATCACTGGGGAAATGCTATTTCCTCCAAATCCTAGAAGGTATTCTTCACAATGACTGTATAAATCAGAACAATGACCACTCAGATCAGTGGGCCACCTACAAATCTTACAGCCTATGGTTCAAATCTGAGCTAATCAAACCAGGCCGAGTAAAAAAGTGCAGAAGAGTCACAGAGAAGTGACAGGCTCACAACAGAGAAACACAACTAACAGGGCTGTTAATGCATGCCTTGTTTACTTTAGTTTCATAGAAAGAAACAACCTCAGAACGGCACAGAAATTACTCATAATTGAACTAGCATTGGAATGCTGGGATAGGGGTGAGTTGAATAGGATCTACATGAATCTGATCCAGATGAATCTAAATGAATCTATATCTGCTTGCCAGCCAGGCTATGCTCTATGAATAATAAAGGAGATGCGCATGATTAACAAGGTAATGGAGCTTTGGCTTCTCAATTCTGCCCATGCCAAATTATCTTCTGAGGTAGCCTGCATTATTATCATCAGTTTTTCTTCCTTAGTAAAATCCATTGCATGCCACATTTTAAATACAGCCGAATAAACTCTGCATGATTCTACAGTTATTTAGTTAACTTAAGCTGTTAGCAAGATTATTTAATTGTAATATGTACTAAGGTGAGTTCATAAGGGGACATATCATCTACGTATTAGGGAGCTAACCCAATACAAATGCTTCATTTATAAATCAGCGCATAATGTATTCTAATATACTAATAGGAGGAACAGTAAATATACACCAACCAGGCTTAACTTGATGACCACTGATCAGGCATAACATTATGACCACCTGCCTAATATTGTGTTGGTCCCTTTTTTGCTGACAAAACAATCCTGGCCAGTCGAACATTAACAGCATGAACTTCTTCAGCATTTTGAGCTACAGTCTGTTGGATTGGACAACACGGGCCAGACTTCTCCACATGCATCAGTGAGCCTTGGCCACCCATGACAATGTCACCAGTTCACCACTGTTCCCACCACTGTGGGGAACAGCCCACAAGAGCTGCAGTTTTGGAGATGTTCTGACCCAGTTGTCTAGCCGTCACAATTCGGCGCTTAAACTCACTCAAATCTTTACTATTGCCCATTTTTCCTGCTACTAACACATCAACTTTGAGGACAAAATGTTCATTTGCTGCCTAATATATCCACCCACTAACAGGTGCCATGATAGAGAGATAATCAGTGTCATTCAAAACACCTTTCATAATGTTTTAATGTCTTAATTTTATGTCTGGTCAGTGTGTAAATATAGTGAATGAGCACCTAGTGAATGAAGTTATTCGTTGAAACTAGGATCCTGAAACACAGAAAAATTGTGTGTAATTTTATTTACAACCAGCGAAAGGAAGTGGTAAGATAGCAAGTATAAGCTTACGGAACAAACAAAGACTAAATTTTAACATGCACTTCGTTAATCCTAGATTTTGTCTGGTACTTTGGACAATAGAACCAATTAATGAGGAATGAAATTGAGTGGTGTAACTGAGTTTAAAAAGGTTCACGCCTGACTCTCCATTATACAGTTTAGAATAGATATACAGATTCAGATATTTAAAACAAAAACCAGACACAGATAGTATTTCAGATAGACACAGCTAATATAGGGGTTTATGTCAGTTTTTAGTATACACACCTCTCTGATCCATAATTGGTAATACACTGGTTGGTTGTACAGCCCCTTTATATTAGATTTTTTTTATTCATATCTCTGTGTGATGGTTTTTATGTCTGTGGTCAGGACACTTGACTTGAAGAATGACTTTGGTATTTATCATCCCCTCTGCTGATCTTCTGTCCTACTTAATTGTCCTGGCCTTTACAGAGAGGGTCAGAGCTCTAAGGGTAAGACTTTGGTCGTCTGTCTCACAAAATGTTGCTGACATTGGGAAAATATAGGCACTGAAGTGGTTTGGGTGAATAAGGACAAATGTGACATCACCATCTACAGAGTCGCTCTATGTGTAGAAAAAAATCAAATTGCAAATTGAAATAAAAAAACAAAAAACAAAACAAAATTTACAGTATTTATACTGTTTACAGCTAGGTTTAGGTGTAAACGTATACATGTGTTATACGATTGTTTAATCGGGAGAATGGCTACAAACTGAACAAATATACACTATTATCTGCAATAAACAGACCAGACAACGGTATTAAATTATTAGGTTATTCATTTAACAGTATTTGAGTAAAAGCACAAAAAGCCATTACTATTAATTGATTGAATACAAATTCAAATAATTTTAATATTAACAGACCAGGCAGAAGGTGATCATTGATATAAGTTCTGTTTCTTTCTATTGACAACTCATTCTTTAATAATCAATAATCTATTAATTTCTCATACAAGCTCTGATAGAGCTTTAATGATTTTGTTTGAATATGCTGCCTTCAGTGGTTATGGCGCTGGGTTACTGGTCAGAGGGTCAAGTTCTTAGGGACCCTAAACATGGCCCCTAACCCTCAGTGCTCCAGGGATTCTGTACTTTATATATTCCTTCAACTTTATTACTATTTGCTATTTTGTGTAGATTCCTTTTCTAAAGTCGCAATTTATCCCAACTTGTCTTTCTTCCAGGTTGCAAATCTACAAATTCAGGGTGGGTATATACTTATTCACTTATCTTATTAGACTTACTGTATGTCAATCACAGGATTAAGATCATAGCTCTTCAGTGATCGTCTGGGAGATGCAGAAAGACCCGTGTCTGAATTTTGTACTGTTCTTCTTTTGCCTTTAAATAGGCTTGAACACAAAGCTGAACTACCTGACCTCTGCGTGGCTTTTTTTCTGTCAGCATCGACGTACAGCCTGAAACAAAATCCACTGCATGCCTATTATCTTAATATCAGAGCTTTTCTGTGGGTGGAGATGATCATTTCACTTCTGCCTCTGGCACTTTCGTTGCAAAGCTCACAATTTTCTTATATTTGAATGCGAAAAACACATTTTTGTCTTCAGCCCAATCCAATAATAAACACGACTGGTAGCACAGGTGATTACTGCTTATGATAATAACATGCCTAGGCCTTAAAAAAGGTAAATAGGGCGTCAAAAACATCTTTGGTCAGTCTTTATGAAAGCAAGGCTTAACGTGTTGGTGTAAATGTGCCAGAAAAGACTAACTATTAAACCTCTGACAAATGTCAGCTTCTCCTAGGTATACCCATTAAGATTTTCTCCATCAGCTGCTGTGATCACATGGTGGCACTGGGTGAGAAGCAGAAACTAAATCATTCATGTCAGGGTCACTCGCCCATCAAGGCTATCCCCAGTTATGATTAATAATGTGCGGTAAGTTCATACACCAAAATGATATGCTTCTCTTCTGAACTTGTGTAGGTATACATTGAAATGAATATATTTAATTGATTTTGTAGTGTATAACTTTTACACTTTTTTAATACATTCTTCATTTATACATGAATTATCATTATTATTTCTATTAATTAAGTAATGAATCTAGTTTTTTAATTATTTATTGCTATTCAAAGGAATCTTTCCACATGATTAATTTCTCTTTTCATAAAATTTTTAACGATTCATTTTGTTCCCCTCTTTTTTCTACTTTTCTAATTGTATACGTGATTACATTTCAAATGTGATTCCTGTGATTGCTTTTTACGTCCAATTCGTTCATTCTCATGGAATTTTACTTTAAATTATATTAAATCTTTTTATGATTTGTTTCATAATGGTTATATTTTCAGTTACACACATAATCACAAACAAAACTTTCTATAAAATAGTTTGAATACATTGAACACTATAAGGGACAGTGGTAGTTCAGTAGTTAAGGCTCTGAGTTACTGATCATAAGGTTGGGGTGCCACTGTTGGGCCCTTGAACAAGACTCTTAATCCTTTGTGCTTCAGGGGCATTGTACGATTTCTGACCCTGCACTCTCACTCTGATATGTGAGAACAAGGTTGCTCAGTGGTTAAGGTTAAGGTGGGTTACTGATTGGAAGGCCTGGAGTTTAAGCTCCAGTATTGACAAGCTGCCACTCTTTAGGGTCCTTGAGCATGGCCCTTAACCCTCTGTGCTCCAGTGGTGCTGTATCATAGCAGACCCTGTGCTCTGACCCCAGCTTCCTAACATTTATATGGATATTGATCTGTAAAGCACCTTTATTACAGAGCATTTTCTGACATCTGTCATTCATTGCTGCTTCATTCGTTTTCAATAAAATTCTGCCTTCACTTTCACCTCCTTTGCTGTATGGAATCCCCTAACCACTTTTTCAGATTAGAAATTGTTTTGAGTAGAGCTCTTTAGACAGTGAAGGACCCCTAACTCTCTACATCACCCCTGAGAACCCCCTCTTTATTTTCTGTAGAATGATTTTTTTAAACCCACATTTTAGAAACTTGACCTATTCTGATTAGTTCATTTTCAAAATGATGCCCAGCTACTCCTAGTCCAACTTCACTCCAGTCTAACTTAAATCTTTTTTCTATTTTTTTTGTGAATAAAAATGAACAGATAAAGGCACTAAGGAGGATTTTAATATAGATATGGATTTAGCTGGATGCCCACGAGGCCACCGGCCTTTTTCAAATGCGAAATAGAGATAAAATGAAACTAAGGAGTGAGAGTCGGTTAAGATAGCACTTATTATAGCTCGCTGTTTCACCAAATCGAAATAATCAGAGGAGTGACAGACGAGGTCTTCAGGCCCAGGGCCTTCAACACGGCCTCTTCTCAGGTGACCCCATGGTTCATGCTTGTGGCAGATGGAACAGTTGGCATGGAAACCGCCCACCTCCTGGACCAAAATGAGTGTCAACCCTGGTTATGAGCTAATTAATGCTGTCGCTCCCTAATTAGGCACATTTTTTTCTTAATGGAGATAATCATGAGACATCTGCTTCACCTGCTGCTTTTCCAGGTCCAGATACAAAGCTTTTGTCGGTAATAACAATATGCACATACAAGAACTGCTGTTATCTAATGTTCCAGTTCTTCTCTAGCTTTGTTTTTTCAGGATTCATTCAAGATGGTGGTGTGAATTACACCACTGGAGGTAAATATTCATTTAAATATGTTTAAGTCATTCGCCCTTCCACTGCAGCATCAATACAACATATTAACACATTGTATGTAAGCTACTGTAAACAATTCAGTGCACAATCATTATTATGATATTACCTTAGTGTACAAGAAGACTGTATAATTGAATTTCCCTGTTTCTAGTTTACTGTAGCAAACGTAAATGAGCAAATGGTGGCACAGGAGAGTATCAGGGCTGCATTTGTTTAATTCTTGTTCTTTTTCTTGTTGTTAAAACCATAAAAGGTATTTAATAGTACTTAGTATTTTGCCATTTTCAGTTTGGGATTTGGTGTTTTTCCCTCAGAACTGTTCTATATATTTATTGTTAGTATACTTGGTTACTTTAAGTCAAAGATCATTTGGTTATTGGGTACCAGTGTTGGACAGTAATAAATTAAATGTAATTCGTTACTGTACTTATGTAGCTTTTTACATATCTGTACTTTACTGAAGTATTTCCATTTAGGGAGACTTGAACTTCATTACATTTCAAAGTCAAATATCTCACTTAAAGAAGGTTTTGGCCTCATGATAATTTTATTAGCTATCAGTGTTAGTAATAGATTGTTGTGCTAAGAGTCTTTTCACATAAACTAAGTTTCTTAGGAGTCAAAAATGATAATAGGAACATTAAAGCCATAATAAATCTTTGAATACTTAAGTGCATTGCAAGGCAAATATTTTTGTATTTTTACTCAATTCAAAGTTTATACGGAGCACTTTTAATTTTACAGGAGATATTTTACATAGTGTATCTCTACTTTTACTCAAGTATATATTTTGGGGTAAATCGTCCACCAGCATAAGCTTAACCTCACAAAAAAATTGTCATATTGCTGGCTATAATGTAGGTTCAGGCTTTTTAAACCAAATTATACAAATCCAAAAAGCAAGACAGAATCACAATGAGAGAGGAGCAGAGGCCAGTAAAAAAATCTAAAGCTTGGTAAATCAGGAGTATTGAAACATTTACTGGGCAAAACTTCATGTTGTGAATGAGTGTGTGTGTTTGTGTGTGCTCAGTCAGCAGGTTGGTGAATAAATAGCGATTGCGTGTTGTGGTTGGTGTAGTCTGTGGAGGCCATGTTTTGTATGGCATGTTTGCTAAGACTTTAACTTTCCAAACAAAGAAGGTTCCAGCAGGACACACAGAAAAGAGTCAGGGACTATTACACTTTCTAAGGCCACTTAATAAACTGAATTAGTGAACTTAACATGTTTAACTTATTAGACTTCAATTCTAAAATGAATAAATAAATAGTGAAATCTAAACTTCATAATCAAAGCAGCAGTGAATATTTTAACACTGAATTATTAATTTATTTATTTTTTAAGATTACAATACAATTGAAGTATACAATAGAAGAAAACATGCAGAAGAATGTAATACACCTTGCAGGGTCGGGTATTGATTTTAACTGTCAACAACAAATTGACAGTAATGTAATGGCAGTAAAAAAAATCCCCGACCTTACAGCAGAGAATGTCCAATTGCTCCATCAGATGGGGACAAAACCAAAAGCTCTTGGTGTTCTCAGTGTTTGCCTAATCCAACCTAAGCTTTTGAAAGAAGCTGCCAGAGTGTCTGGAACAAGTAATCGTCTAGCTTCATCTAAAAGCAATTACATCTCCCCTGTTCCAGATGTAATACAGGAGTGCAGGCTGTTCAAAGAAACGAATGCACTTGAATCGAAAGCAGTTTAACCTGAAAGAGGAATTTATAACCCCATCAAGTGTGAAAAGGGACTAGTGTCCACTTGTGTGTGTGTGTGTGTGTGTGTGTGTGTGTGTGTGTGGGTGGGGTTGGGGGGTGTTATGCCATTCAGAAGCACATAAAATAAGTTTGATGCATTGGTGTATCAAGGGCATTGTCGGAAGCAGCACTTTATGAGCTGACGTCAATTCTTCTAAGGTCATCGTGAAAAAGAAGAAGTGTCGGCCCTCCTGCTGGAGAATGATCAGGCGTACCAGCGGAATCCTGATGGCCAAACTAAAATCAAAACACACACACACACACACACACATACATTTTTGTGATTGTTTGGGACTAACTAATTCGATTTCTGAGTAGATTTGATTACTGAATGTTTAAAACTGTAAATAAAAATCTATTAAAAAAATGTTAAATCTTTTTCTGGTTGAAATCACGTATATAATATGTAATGAATATAAAACTGTATGTTTATGTTAATGAAAAGCTAATGCAGTTAAAGTATTGTTTTGCTTGTCTAAAAGTTTCATAATGTACAGTATTTCTGTCATATCTCTCTCTCTCTCTCTCTCTCTCTCTCTCTCTCCCTCTCTCTCTCTCTCTCTCTCTCTCTCTCTCCCTCTCTCTCTCTCTCTCTCTCTCTCTCTCTCTCTCTCCCTCTCTCTCTCTTTCTCTTCCTTGCAAATCAGTGCATTAGCTACCCTGCCCTGATGCCGATATGCAGGAATTTACCAATGAATGTGGTCAGAAAAAAAAGGTTTTCTGCCACTCAGGAGCAATAAAGCAGATTTCCAGCTACAAGCAGCACCGCTGTATATGTGTACCAACTGAATTTACAGCCTGAAGTAAGCTTGTGTCTGAGGTAATGTTGCAAGTGTTTCATCACATCCAATCAAGAATCAAGTCAAAAACAAAAAAAGCCAGAACCAAGAGCCACCCTTAATTTTTAGGACAAAGACGGAAGACAGGATCAGTCTGGAAAGTCTTCTGCATGCTAATAAACGACGGTTACGATTCATTAGGTTGCTCTTAAGCCTGGGGCCAAGTTAATATTGAAGAGAGATTTGTCTCGGTGACAGTCAGACGATAAAAAACACCAGGAAAACAGTTTAGCAAGTTCAAACAGTCAGCCTGTGTGATTTCATGTGACAAATTAGCCAAGCATTTATTCGAGGGTAATTTTGTATATACTGAAAAAGAGACATAATCATCGTCTCTTAACCTGTTTGGAATTTTTTTTTTTTTAACGTTGTTTATTTTAATCCTCTCCCTTTATGAGCACAGTCTCCATGGACAGCGCTAATTCAATGAGCTCTTGGGTCATTAACGTAGGACAGCATAGCGCAATGCTTATCTTTGTAAAAACTCATTACACGAGCTTCCAGAGTCTTTGTGCAATCTTTTGACATCACTCTCCCTTTAAAAAGGGTAATTTGACAGCATGCAGAAGGGAGGAAAATATAAATAGATAAATGATTAGGCTGTATTTACAGATAGCATGAAATCGTTTGCTATCAGGTCCGATACAGGCGTCTAACTGTCATTCTAGTCTGGGAAAAAAAAAAAAAGGAGGGTTTTTGTTTGCTTATCACAATTTACAGTTGCGAAGTAATTAAGAGCAAATGGGTTCCAATAACACACCATGAACAGACATCAAATTACGCAGAGCACATGGACCTTAATCGGGATCTTAATTGGGAAGTGCCATGTGGATGGGAAGTGATCAGGGTCCTATAAACTGTGATAGGTTTCCAATAAATTAGCCGGTGATTGAGTAAGCCAGTGCAACCCGATCGTTGAATCTCAGACCACTCTTAACCATCATTATCTGTATTCTATGCATTAATTAAACATGTAGAGTGGTACGTATGGCTATATTGGTATGTTTGAAAAGAGCTTTATAGCTCATAAACCAATAACTAGACAATATTCAAATTACAAGATTTTTCTGCTGAGACACGTGTAGCCAAGCAATGACATTTTTACCTGCTTAAGCTATGAGTGCTAACTGCCCTCTTCCACATATATAAACTCACAGATGCCCACAATTTACTGGTGTCACTGTGATTGACAAGAGAACAATTGTAAATAAACAGTATTTCTTAAAACTCCAAAATGTAATACTGGGAGGATTAAAGTATGTTTTAAAATAGTAGAGTGCATATTTTGATTGTACTTACTAACTTTCAGCTTCTCCCATTAGGGGTCGCCACAGCGGATCATCTGTATTCATGATCCGCATGTTCGATTTGGCACGTGTTTTACGTTGGATGCCCTTCCTAACGCAACCCCCCCCCATTTATCCGGGCTTGGGACCGGCATTGAGAGTGCACTGGCTTGTGCAACCCTAATGTCTCGGGTTGGTTCCCTGACCGGGAATCAAACCCGGGCCGCAGTGATGAGAGCGCCGCATCCTAACCACTAGACTACCAGGGAACCAATAGCTTGATTGTAAAGGGGCAATTATTTAACATTTGTCGAAGTAGTCACCAGTGTCAGCATAACAGTCTGACAGTTTTGATATGAGACAGAGTTTGTGACAAAAAAGGACATGACCAATTTAGTTTTTCGATACAATTAATGTCAAGAGATGACTGTTTACAGCTGATAATGATGATCACTGGATCTGTCTTGTTCTACAACATTCAAAGTTTGTGGACTCCAGACCACAGGATTGGTATGTGGTTTTTATTTTCAAAATCCTATTTCGCATTTAATCCCCAACAGCTTCCACTCTTCTGGGTAGATTTTCCAGTAGTTTAGTAGGGTTGAGGTCAGAGCTCTGTAGCAGACCACACAAGGCCCATGTAAATAATATCTTTATAGAGTTTGCTTTGTGCACAGGGGCATCGCGATGCTGAAACAGGTTTGTCTCTCCTAGTTCCAGTGAAGGGAAAATCTCATGCTACCACATTAAAGACATCAAATGTATGCCTCAAACTTGGTGGAAAAAACACATATAGCTGGAAAGGTTAGTTGTCGAAATGTTTTTTTGTCCTTATAAGAGTAAGAATTGTTACATTTCATACTTTAATTGGAAGATAATCATTTCTGTAACGTTGCTGTGATCTAGATAGCGCCGGTGCTCTACAGTATAAAGCTTTATATCACATGCAGTTAATTCAGCACTGTTTTCTAGAGTTGCATTGAGACATATTCGCTGCACTTCTGCTGTGCGGAGGCACACGAGGAGTTTTTATGACACTGTGAACATACACCACTGAGTATTTGTATAATGGAATATGTTCAGTGTAATTACTGGTTCTGGTGTTCATTTGTTGAATGGTGCTGTGGTTGTGTTACTTCTCTGAGAAGGAAGCTGCCACGCTGATGTCCCTGGAGGACGTTGCTAATAAGGGGGGGGGGGTGTTTTAAAAGGGACAACATTTACAGCGTTTGGCAGACACCATTATGCAACAGTTATGGGTAAACAGCCTTGCTCAAGGGCCCAGCAGTGGTGCAGGGAATTAAACTCATGACTTTCTGTTTCAAGTGCCAGCACCTTAACCACTGAGGTACCACCTCCCCAAGAGCACTGTTGCATCACTCCATTTAAATAGTGATGACTCGAGAGCTGAATCCAACCTCCACCATAAACAGTAAGTAGTCGAATGACATTGCATGGTATTGTACTGAAAATTGACCAGCATTTCAATAAAAAGGAAAAAATAAATCATTTCAGAATTCCATTATAAAATAAATCATAGGTGCCACTGCAGACAATGTGTCAATTATTTTGATTAAGATGCATTTAGTTGATCTTTCTCAAAAAACTGAACAAGTCATGAGTGTTTTTTCTGTGCAGGAGCAGTAAACACAGATAACAAAGGATTGCACATTTTACCTAGCCAGCAGCTAAAAGAGAGCCATTTCAGGTTCAGCACAAACCTCTAGAGATGTGTTATTTTTTCCCTCCTCAACCTGTTTTTGTAGCAAACACCACTCACGATGTGGTCCTTATCGATTTCCGACCCTGTCATAAGCTTGGGACATATGTCAGCTTTTATAACTGTTCTGAGTAGACACTGGGCTGATAGGAGCACCATGGCCCATTAGTTACAGGGCAATAAAAGCCCACAGTGTGGCTGTGTAGAACCAATAATTACATCAGCTGCTTGAAATGGTTTAAAGAACAATCAAAATGCAAGAGTATATATATATATATATATATATATATATATATATATATATATATATATATATATATATATATATATATATATATATATATAAAATAACGAACGCACCATTATGCACCCATGTGCTCTCTCTGCCAGGATTCAATAAATGTATTTATGAGGCCATTTATTCAGATGAGATCTCAAAATGTTTTCTTATGCTACCAATGGCTGTTTAATGAGCTCTAAAATTTGTTTTAACCAAAAGTGATTAAAGCTAATGTGTTTTCTGTTAATTTGCTCTGAAAAATATGAGGCAGTTTGTAGTTCTGAAAAATGATTACTGTGAAGAAAAGAAAAGAAAAGAAAAGAAAAGAAAAGAAAAGAAAAGAAAAGAAAAGAAAAGAAAAAAACAGTACCCTATGGCTCATTTCATATTAGATATATCTTTTTTAGTGCTGAAATGTGTTTTGCACTGGAGTAGTCTCTCATTAAAACAATCCGCTCATCTCTCAAAAATGCACTTTTGATAGTTGCTTTTTGTTAAACCCTGTCCTCTGGGATACCTTGTTTAAAAAAATACCATATTTATATATAACTTATCCATCATCTGGCATTACTGCCAAAACATAATATTAGCAACTGCTGTAGAGATATAGATTAAGAAATGTTTGTATCACGGACACTACGTTGCTACGTGCATGCTTTTTAAAGCAGATCGATTAGAGGAAAAAATGTGAGGAAAGAGTGACCTCTGCTGGAGAAATTTCAGAACTACGTTTCTTACTTCATTACCCCCACAAAATTTTAATAAACAAAGCAATAAAAACACACAAGAACGCAATTAAACAATAAATCTGTTTCAAAAACGGCATTTCTTTTTTATTACAACTTAATTTAACAAGTCAGCTTTAAATTTGAAAACATTGTAAAGATAAGTATGCAGAAAATTTCCATTTCACATGCTTGCTGCTCTACTTCAGGTAATAACAATCATGAATTTGGATTGTGCTCTTCAGATTGATCAAAACCATTTTATTTAAATATTCCAGTCGAATTCATAGAAATGCAAAAGCAGCCAATTATTGGTTTTTTAGCAAACTTTCTGGATTTTTTGTAGGCTTGTATTTGTATTATATTATAATATAATATAATATATATAATTTATTGATATTTGTATAAATAGGTATAAGCAACTCGAAGGTGCTGTGGGTAGCACAGTCTAAAACTAATCTACTGTCTTGTGTTTGGTGTTGCATGGGTTATATTATAATATATAAATACAGTATCTCACAAAAGTGAGTACACCCCTCACATCTTCTCAGGGTACAATACTATAGAAATGAAACTTGGATATATTTTAGAGCAGGCCATGTGCAGCCTGTATAGCAGTACAGATTTACTGTCTTCTGAAAATCACTTAATATACAGCCATTAGCCAGAGTCAAAATAACTGCCAACAAAAGTGAGTACACCCTAAGTGAACAAAATGTCAATATTTTGTGTGAGCATCATCGTTAACTAATGATGCCTTAATTCCTCCTGGGCATGGACTTCACCTCTAAATCACATGGTCACACACTGTCCCTGGTGGCAGGTGTAAATGTGCTCTTCCTGTGCTCCACCAGTAGGTGGGGTAGTTTGTCAGGGTTTGAGAAGAAGTCAATCTAATCAGTGCTCGAATTGAGTTTTATTGGGATCCCCACTTGTTGTGTAATTCAAATCAAATCACATTTTATTTTATTATCTAATTCATACATTTTTTTACTAAAATAATCTTGGGGACACCCCTAAGTTTTTTTTACTTGTCATGGGTAATGCCTTATGGGCATCCGCCATCAATTCGAGCACTATATCTAATCACTAAACACAGCAGTGTAGAGTGTAGTAGATGTGTGATTCTGCGACCAGTCCCCTCCAGCACACACACACACACACACACACACACACACACACACACACACACCAAACCGGAAGTCATGCTTGTTTTTGTGTGTGACGTCACTAGGAAGGCTGAAAGTAAAAGTAATTAGTGCTGATGGCTGTGAGATCCCAGCTTGTGCTGTTTCACCCAAGGTATTATTCAGTTTTATTCCTCAAAGCATGACCTATTTTGTATTCTTGTATTCTAAAAATCCATAGTCTATCGTATAGCGACAATCAGAAATATATCTATTTTATTTATAGATATGTATTTCATGCATTTAGTTGTTTTATTTTATTTATTATTTTCAACCGCTAAATGTCTTAATTTTATAATTTAATATTGCATTTGCTATATAGAGATTCACCGTTCAAAACGTGCAAAACATGCAGCAGCAATAACACGTGATCATTATAATTGTGCTTTAATAATGTTATAAAACTGGGCACGTGGCAACTAATTCTTCTGCCTCTTATTCTTCTTATTATATATATATCTGGGATTGTTTTCCTTTGTGTATATGTAAACTGCTGTATAGTCAAATCATCCCAAATGCATCACTCTCCACTCTATAAGTGCACTATATGAATGAGATGAACAGCTTCTGAGCGCCTCTGTAGTGCGCACTAGATAAAAAAGGGAAGGGGTTTGAGATTCAGCTTAAGGGTGGACGAAACAGGAAGTTTGTTTAGAAACCCAGCGGCGTTATTATGCACCCTTTTTAACACCTTTATGGCTGCGTTTATAATGACAACTGGGGCATTTATACGCGTGAGAAAAAAAACTGAGACTAAACTTGCTATAAAGGTTCTTTTTTTTAGGCTGTGTAAATGTGTACTCATGAGTAATTGCAAGTTTTTTTCTAGTATCAAATACCAAAAGTTGTGCAAACTACACATTATGAGAAAGTGAGAAATGACGCTATGGCTGAATTCTTGATAGCCCACACTGTAGAGTCGCATACAGCCAATCAGAGGCTACACAGTGTGTCACGTGATTACACCAGCCTTGAGTTGTAGTGATAAGAAGCTCAGATTATTTGGACAACTTTGTTCTTTGAGTCTCTCGTTCATCAATTTGAGTCATTTGGTTCAATTCGTTCTTTTGTTTAGGAATAAAAAAATGTCACTAAGCAGATCCTCCAACATGTCCACATACAAAAACTTAGACTATAGTTACAATCATTTTTATATATCTATATATAAGTGCATCAGTGATGGACATTAAGGAAGTAAATGTAATTCGTTACTATGATTTAATAGCTTTTTTAAAATATATTAAAGGGTCTAGTGATTCTAATAGAGTTTGGGCCAACAGAAAAGACCTTGCTGGATCTTAAGGCCAAGCAATAGGTTACACAGAGCTATACTTTAATATTTGGGATAATAATTGCAATGTGTTGGATTGTTTCAACCTTCACTCCCTGAATTTGCACAATTTTTATCTTCCTCATATATCCTAAATTAATTATTGGGTACCGCAGGAAGACTCAGGGAATGTGATCAGCAGCTCAATATCTTGAATCTGGTGGTGCAGAGATGGCTGACGAGATAGATCCAGTCCTAACTGAAGCAACCCAGGCTGGGAGGTGTGTCAAGCAGAAGTACCGCAGTAGCACACACTCGCAAGGGCTAATAGATGGACTCTTGTCATTACGTGAAGAAGAGATACTGTTTGACGTGGTGCTGCTGGTAGAGGGGAAGCCTATTAAAGCTCACCGCATCCTCCTGGCTGCTTCCTGTGACTATTTCAGGTCAGCAGGTATTTACTCATGTGGACAAAACACTGCATTTAAACACAGAAGAAACATAATTGATGAAAGTTTTTTAGAATTTTGTTGTTGCACTAATTTATTAAAATGTTTTCCTTTTCTTGCAGAGGCATGTTTGCTGGGGGTTTGCGGGAGATGCAGCAGACTGAAATCCCTATTCATGGAGTTACACACACTGCCATGGCCAAACTGTTAGACTTCATCTACACGTCTGAGCTTGTGCTGGATCTGGACACGGTGCAGGAGGTGCTGTGTGCTGCGACCCTTCTGCAGGTTAAGCATTTTGACCATCATGGAGCTTCAAAAATGTGCTGCAAGATGCTCTTTTGTAAAACACAATAGTGACCTGCATTGCAAATTTTGAATGACCCTGCAGATGTTATATAAACTGAAAAACCAAAAATCTTAGATATGTTATATTTGTCATATTAAGTGAAGGTCATAAAGACGAGTATAAACATTGTTAAAAAAAAATAGCTACATATATTGAGTTTTCAGGTACGGTGAGTACAAAAGAATTATTCTCAGAATTTATTCTCTTCTGTTCCATCTTTTCTTTCCTTCAGGTCCAGGATGTGATTGGCTTCTGCTGTGAGTTCCTCTACTCTTGGATGGACCACGATAACATCCTGGAAGTGGAGAAGCTGGCTGATACCTACGGGCTGAAGCAGCTCGACGAGAAGGTGCACTCATACCTCCTGAAGAATATCCAGACCTTCTCACGCACTGCGATATACCGCCAACTGCCAGCTGAGAAGGTTCTGCGTGTTCTGTCGAGCGATGATCTAGAGGTGAGCTCAGAGAACGAGGTTTTCGAGGCAGCACTGCACTATTACTACAGCCCTGAGCAGGTGGAGAAGGACCAAGTGTGCCTAAAGGTAATGCCTTAGTTCTTGTTCTTTTAAAATGTAAACATTTTAATGGAAAGGTCTATAGAATGAAAAGAACCATGCAAATAAACAGACTTGAAGTTTATTTATGATAAAATAGTGATGTGCATCTCCATAATTGAGGCCGATGTGATTCACATCTCGATGCATAGCCAACGATATGATGCATATAATGCAGCTTGCGATGCGATACGTCTGTACAGATCTACCTCTGCCATGTTAATCTGTATTCTATGTGACTCTCAGGACACGCCTCGGTCTCCATGGTGTTGTGATACTTCAGATATTGGTCACCTTATAAATAATAGAAGTGTATTTTTTTTATTGAGTCTGAGCATAAAAAGAAGACACTGGTACAGGTGTTTTTGTAAGATGGTGACGTTTTATAGTATATCACAATGTAGATCCAAACCGGTCCAGAGAAAAGATGAAACGTCAGGTGTGGGGAGAGTGAGCTGTGTAATATTACATTAGCGTTAATAATTCATATTTTCGAAGTGCTGTATACTCACTATGATGATGATGAATCTAACATCCTGGGTTTAAATCTGTTTTTAGGAGCCCATGTGCATGATGGATGCTGTGCGCTTCTGTCTCATGGAGCAAGCCACCCTGAAGCACCTGTATAGCCGCATGGAGGCGAGCTCGCTGGGTAGCATCATCTCCTTTGCCCTGCACTACCACAGCAACAGTCTTTGGCAGCCAGTCATGCAGAGTCCCCTGAGCCAACCTCGCTCCAACTGCCACTGCATCCTGGGGTTCGGGGGCATATTTTCATCTGGCATGCTCGCCGACAACGACAAATGCTTCCAGATCTTCCACCCGTCCTGGGGGGAATGGCGCAACCTCGGTGCTGACGGCGCACCACGTATGTCCAACATGGGCATCGCGCTGCTGAATAACTTTGTCTACCTGATAGGAGGAGACAACAACACAAGCGGGTTCAGAGCTGAGTCACAGTGTTGGAGGTAAAATTATGAACATTTTCTTGACAAGCCTTAAGCTTCAGCCAGACTATGCTGAGATGTTAAAGGAGGTTAAGTCATGTGGCTTCCTTTCCCCAGATACGATCCTCGACACAACTCTTGGTGTGATATCAAGCCTCTTCAGCAGCAGCATGCAGACCACTGTGTGTGTGTAGTGGAGAGCTGCATCTACGCTATTGGAGGGCGTGACTACAGCACCGAGCTGAACTGTGTGGAGCGCTATGATCCCCAGACAAACACCTGGGAGTATGTGGCTCCAATCAAACGTGAGGTAGTTATGTATTTAGCACAGCTACATTCTCGCTGTTCTGCGTGTCAGCATTTTTGCTTCTGTTTTTAGATTTGCTTTGATTATGGATTTCGCACAAATAATTCCTTTAGGTGTACGCCCATGCTGGGGCAGTGGTCGATGGGAAGATCTACATTGCATGTGGCCGTCGAGGAATGGCCTACCTGAAGGAGACCTACTGCTTTGACACCCAAGCCAACCAGTGGACTGCGTGTGCTGAGGGGCCTGTGGAGCGAGCCTGGCACGGGATGGCAGTGTACGGAGGGCGTGCTTATGTAATCGGTGGAAGCAACGACAGCTGCGGTTACAGACGGGATGTTCTGAAGGCTAGTACACTAGTACTGTGGTTAAACTGTAACGAGACATGAAACTGGCATTGTGAGCTGGAATGAAAATAAGCTTGATGGATATTGAGAAATGTTTTATGCTTTCTGTATAAGAAAGTGTGAAATAGATGAGAGACGGTGGTACTTCTTACTTTCCTGCAGGTGGCGTGCTATAACCCAGCTGAAGATTCCTGGTCTGTGGTGTGTCCTTTGCTGTCGGGGCATGGCGAGCCTGGCATGGCCGTGTTAGATGGGCGGATTTACGTGCTGGGTGGGAGATCACACGACAAAGGCAGCCGCATGAAGTATGTGCATATCTACGATCCTGAGGGTGACTGCTGGGAGAGCGGTGCCCCTCTGGATATCCGAGTGTCGGGTTTGTCTGCCTGCGTCGCACTTATTCCTAAAAACACACTTCCACAAGCTCCTAAACCTACGCATGGAGCCGAAGCACAATGGCACGAAGTGGAATGGGACGAGTCGGAGCACTCGAGCGAGGACGGCTGAGGCAGGTTTTTTAAATAATAATCCCAGTAACTGTGTGTGTTGATGGGATGGAGTCAACACAAGCCGTGCTTGTGTGTACTATACAGGTGGGTAACGTGGCACAGATATTATATCACAATACTTCCAGGTACAACCAGATTACGCAGTTGTTCAATTTACTGGCCTAAAAAGTCCTTAATCCTGAAATTTCAAATTTACAACAAATTATATAACGAATAAAATCAAATAATAAATACAATCAGATCCAAAAACAAGAAAGAATGAAGTATGAAATGCTCCCAAAAGTGACTCACAGCACCAATGTTCTTATTGTATACAAGTTGTGACACAGTGCGTGCGAGTTTTCTATTCTCATTGGTCAGAAGGTGTTGATTTATTTCCTATAACAGCAGCAGTCAAACACAGGTTCACATTAAAGCGCTTCGATCTGTTTTCATATTAACGGCTTACGCAGGGACTTGAATGGCAGACGCTCCGTACATAATCATTAATATGTTGACGTTTTCTTGTAATTCATTTTTACATGTTTGTTTAGCTTTTCTGGAAGCAGTTTCCATTGTCTTCGGTATGGAGGATCTTCTGCTTGCGCCGTAAAATGTCAGGTTTTTTCTTAGTAAATTCTATTTTAAACACAAGGAAATGATCCTAATTTGGCCTTATTCATTCTACAGCAATAAACACAGCATCATGCATGAGGTAAGAGCGTGAGGTCTGCATTTTCCTTGATTAGTTTTTTTCTGATCTGCATGCAGGTAAAATAACATGGCGCATTTTCGTTCCCGGTTCTCTCGGGTTGAAGAGGTGTATCTGCGTATGGTTTCCTGTGCCACAAGCAGTAACTTTGTGAGAATGTTTTAACTGTTATTATGAAACTGCTGTTTATACTGTATGGTGTTTTTGCACTGTCTGTGCCTTTCATTTTACTTCTTCACCGAATTTCCAGTTTTCAGTTTGAGGGTTGAACGGAAACATGATCTACAAACAAAATTGAAATACCACTTAGACTTGGGACTGATTTTCTAAAATGTTGCATTTTCAAAGGAAGCACAAGTCGCTTGTTTAAACCAGAATTAGAACGGATAAAATGTTTGCTTGGTTTCGTGTGACTCATAAGTTTTAAAACAGAAACGAGCTATGCATGTATGTAAAGGTTATAGGTTTTTGGGTGTCCTAAGAGAGGCGATAGAAAGTAGATCTTTTGTGGTTGTAAATAAAGTCAAATTTGTTCAGCACTGAACATTGACAAAAGTTTCGAATTCCAAAGAAACCATCATTTTTTTTCCCAGTTCATAATGAAATCAATGATGATACTTTGCAACTGTAATGAATGTGCAATGAGTAGCACTTTTATGAACAATATGTTAACACCACATATTTATATTAATAATAAGGATTTAAAATGTATGCGATTTTACACTTATTTCTATTTATGATGTAACTGATTGGCAGCGAAACCCCAAAACCTGAACATTTATAGAAGTAAATAAAGGTCACCCATGTGGTAAGATATAGTTGTCATGCTAACTATTCAAAAATTCATTTAAACTGTTTCCCTTTATCTCGGTGGATTACAGTGATTACATTTTTCTTCACATACCATATCCAATAGAGTGAGGTTCAAAATACCATCATGAAACCTGGACATTGATATCACCAGCACTACTCCTCAGTCATCAGGTAAAACGATGTAGAATATATTCAAGGTGAGTAAAAAGGTCAAACTCATACCCTGGTTTCGACTTTACACTCCACTATTGTCATGCCCCCATGTCTGAATTGTCTTTAAACATAATTCATTTCTAAACTGACATGGTTTTCATAGCCAGGTACCAGTTTGTTCACAAAGTTTTCAAGTTTTAACATGATGCATTGTTACAAATTTAATGTCTTAAAAACTGTTCTTCAATTTTTCACCCATATTCAATGTCTCATCCTGTTTTGTGTGTTACGTGAGACTACATACTTTTATATAAATATTTGATTGTAATTTCATATTCGAATCCATTTGGAAACAATCGATCCTCATTAAATTTGTAGTTGTACAAATAAAATGTTATTACTGGCCAATTTTTCCTCATCAGCTCTTTCTGTTTAAACTTTAAACAGACTGCTCGATCAGCAGATATCCCTAATCTTCATATTAAGGGGAAAGAAATAATGATTGTCAATTTAATGTGATCTAAATAACAAGATTTTGGATTTTTGCCACGTGTTGATTTTCCAGATTTCTTTTAAAAAAATAAATGTAAAAGCCCAATATAAAGACTCTTGTGTGTGAAAATTACCAGTTTAAAAGATTTGAGTATCAAAGGAATAAGAAATGTTGTTAATCCGAGTGTTTCAGCAACAGTTACTTCTAATACATGGTTTAAGAATGAGCCTACACTACAAAAAAAAGGATATCCTATGCAAATTAAATTGTTTTGAATATAGTAAATTTTATCTTGTATTTTCTTTTATAAGATAACAATAAACCAAATATCAGATTATTAAAGCTTTGAGACATTTTTCTCTCGTTTCATTCTTGATAAAAAAATTTTTTTTCCCAGATTCCCTCTGAACATTGGCAGATACATATTTTGGAAATTGTATTTCGAGTATGTTTTACTCAAATTTCCTTTACTACATTTCCCCTTAGTTATTAATAATACTATTAACAATAGTTAATTGTCGAAACTATCAGCTATTGGCAAAAATCCATACCGATAGTTTTTCCGGCTACCGGTCCACTGTCAATACAAGAGCGGCCTCTAGAGGCGAATCTTTGATATCACGTGCTGTGTGTTTTTTTCACGTGAGACAGCATGCCGCATAGACAACGCTATATTATATTTATTATTTATACTTTATTCATTAGGGAATTACATTTATTAATGAATATATTTATATTTATTTCCTTTAGCACATTTTCATGGTTCAGTACTGTTTTTTGATTTTTTGTAATAAAGTTCAGTGGCTTTTTATTCCGTATCCATTTTAAAAACAATCGGTTAATTATCGGTTATCGGCAAGTACGATCCAACCTAGCTATCGGTATCGGTAAAATCAGTCGACCTCTAGTTTTTAACCTATTTATTTGTAGCCTAATTATTTGTAAGATTCATCCACCAACTATATTTATAAAATGTTTTGATATAGCAATAAATATGGAAAAAAGTCATTATGATAGTAATAATGATTTTTTTTAAAGACTATATGTCTCTTGAACACTAATGCTTATTTGTATGTACAGTGGATAACAAAATAATAAACTAATCTAGCATTATGTGGTATAATAAATACGTTTAAAATCATAATAAAATTTCCACAATTGTATTGGTAGAAACTCCATCCCATGTAATTTTTTTTACAGACCGACCGGGCTCTCCGTTAGAGATGTGGCCCTCACATGAAAAAGTTTGGGGACCCTTGTATTAGTGTAATGTGCTATACACTGCGCCACGACAAAATCATATACAATCAGATCTTAGGTAATAATAATATCAGCATCCTGCAATAATAGTGGCTACATGAATGTAAATGGTTTTTTTATTGATGTTTAAATGTGTTTTACTAAAAGTACAAAAGGTTTTTTTACATTCTGCTAAGTAGATCACAGGTTAAGAGCTTAAGCCAAAGAATAAGAGGTGAAGGGAATTTTGAGCGTAGGGTTTTGCGGTACTTGGTATATTGGACTAAAGGTAATTGCTTGTAATACACAGATTGGACCCATTTCCTTACTCTATTGACCAAATTTTACATTTAAACAACAAAAAATACGACGAAACACAAAAAGATATATATGGTTCCATCTGTTTGTGGACTGAATGTGACTCCACTGGTGTCTTAACTGATCGATTGTAAGCATGTGGTCCACTGAGGATGTTGCTGCTACAGATCCCTATAGATTGTATTGTATTGTGTAAAAACCTCTTTAGCTCTATTATGGCATTTGATTGTGTGTGTGTGTGTGTGTGTGTGTGTGTGTGTGTGTGTGTGTGTGTGTGTGTGTGTGTGTGTGTGTGTAAGAGCAAAGGGGAGCTCTTAGCACTTCATTTACCATCACTTTCCTGCTCTATTGGTGTCTTGGGTGTTATTAAATTTTATAATCCGTACTCTCTTTCATAAGAACACAAATTTCTTAAGAGCCATGTGTCCAAATGTGGCCTCATTTGGCTGTGTGTGAGTGGGTTGAGGTTCATGGAGCAAGAGGCAGGTCATTAGAGCCAAAGTGTGACAGGAGAGTTAAGAGAACCCTGGGGAGGTCACTCTGCACTTGAAAAGTCCCCTGCTGTCTTCATGACATATGACATGTGTAGCTGCAGTGTGGACTGCCTTCTCAATCCCCTTCTGGTTAGATACAATTAGCCAAAAAAAAAAGGGTGGTGATGACCATAAAAATGTGTGTCTGGGTTTCACCTGACAAATGTGCTTCAAAGAGACCCGTATTCATGCTGACATTTTGTTGATGAAGTGCTGCTCGTTTTCTGTGACCTGCTACAGTCTTGGCTTTTCTTGAAAATTTGAATTTCCATTCTAAAATGGCTCTGAACTCACCTGAACAGGATCCACATTGTTCTTGGGTGAGGATTTGATTTGCATGTTCACTGCAGGGCCTGTAATCACAGGCATTATGTGCAAAATACTCTCCTTTTCTCTAGGAGTCCCTGGTCCAGAGCATGAGCTCAAAAAAAGTATCCGTTTACATTATTTAACTACTTACAATTATCTTATTCGGACAACTAAGTAGTTGAGGGTTAGCAAGGGCCCAGCAGTGGCAGCATTTGAAATCACGACCTTCTGATTAGAAGTTCAACATCTCAACCACTGGCCCACATTGATTTACTGAGGTCCTGGAAGAAAACTGTTCATCTCCTAAACAAGAACCAAACTATTGTAGAAAGAGTATTTGATCTTTGTTGTTGGGTTTTTTTTTGTTTCGCTTTCTCATGGATATAACAACATGAACTTTTTTTCAAACCTGCTATCAATTTTCATGGTTTTAGCACCTTCTTGTCACAAGCAGCATACCACTAAAAACATGCACAAAACATACTCCTGCACCATTTTCAATATTAATAACTGTGTGAAAACAAGATGAAGTTGGCAGAATAGCATGAAGATATATGGTCATTGTGTGGAAATTTCTGAATGCAATGTGCAATGGAGTCGACTTTTCTATGACCTTTTCTGAGGGTCTTTAAACTTATGAGAGGATTAAAGTTCATGAATGTCCACGAACTCTCTTAAACAAGAACATTCTCGACTTTAATGTTGAGTTTCGGAGTAAAGGCTCCTGCACCAGAACCACATTCTGCTTGAACTGGACAAATTACATGCCAAATTTACCTTTTTTTTCCTTGCACACATATTCCGACTTGTGTTTTATTTTCCTATTACTCAATGTGATATATAGAGGTTTCACTTCTGTTAACTGCTATTTTTTATGACAGAAAATTCTGCCATTGTTCTCTTTTGCCCTCTTGTTGAACCCATACCCTGTGTCCAAGTTCACACAAACCTACTGCTCTTGCTTGTTATCGCCCTGTTTTTCACACCACTGTATTTATCTAGTGGCACGGCATCACCAGGACGCACTGTTGTCTTATCAGCTCCAGACACTTTAAAACCTCACTGACCTCTTAAAATTAGGGGTCATGCCATTGAGATTGAAGACATTTTCAGAAAATCAGATTGTCTCTTTTTAAATCATGTACAACTTTGTACATTTTTTCCATTATAAATCTAATAAATAAAAGAAAAAAAAGTAACCGGTATTTAAACAATGATGACGTTCTTGGTCATTTCTAAATACGTTTTTCTTTATTCTTTTTGAAAACAATAGAGACATAGAGCTGAGAGTGGATGACATATTTCACCAACAAGGAAAGATTGAAATTACATATACATTTATGGAAGATGCCCTTATCCAGAGACACATAAAATGATCTCGTTTAATTAATTGATCAGTTGAGGGTTAAATACCTTGCTTAAGGGTCCAGTAGTGGCAGTTTGGATTCAGCACCGTTTTTAGGCATAGGCAAACTAGGCGGTCGCATTGGGTGCAACCAGCTGGGGGGGCGCCAGTGAGTGCCCCCTGCCTCGCCACCTCCCTCGCCCTCAACCCATTTAAATTATGTAGGTGGTTTTTCCTGAAGTTTACTATACAGTAGATGTTTACATACTTGAATTCAGGCAATGTTACGGTCGTTATTAAATGTTTAGGCTTTAGTTTATAAAAGGTTGTGAATGATTTGTCTGGTGTAGGGGTGGAGCAATGTGGTGGGAGGATGGAGCCATTGGGGATTGACAATAGGAATTTCACCTAGGCTCCCAAAAAAGGCTGGAAACAAACAATAAACAATTTGAGTCTATTTAGACCTCAGATTAAGAATTTCAACTTTTTGGTCTCAACACAAATGCTTGGCAGGAACCAAAACAGCTGGTTGTGGTGGCATCATGATGTGGGAATGCTTTTTATCAGCAAAGACTGAGAATCTGGTCAGGTCAGGTCAGGGCGGAGAAGAAAAAAAAATCCATCCTGCACTCCTAAACCGATGTATCTCTTTTTTTCCTTACTGTCCATTAACCAGCTGTAGCTCATTCACTGAAGACTTTAACTGAGCTTTTTTTCTCCAGTAGGCTCTTCACTGGTGTGTTTTAAATTATTTTTGGATGATGGGCCATTTCAAGTACTCAGACTGACCGCTGGGCTGAAATAAAAAACCTCAACACTAGATTTCTGCAAAGAAATTTTTTTGTTTTTTTTACTACCAGTAAATGGAAATCTTTATATATATATATATATATAAAGTGTGTGTGTCTGTTCTTTTTAATAGAAAAATGAATTGACTTCTCTATGTGGTTCTTCCCCAAACTGTTACCACAAAGTGAGAGGCACATAATTCTACAGGGTGTCTTTGGATTCTGTAGCATTATATTTTTCCTTCACTTGAACCAGGAGACCCAAACCTGTTTCAGCATGACAACATACCAGCTCAAAAAAGATATGGTTTATATCAATTTTGAGTGGCCTGTTACAGAGCTCTGACTTCAACCCTACTGAACATCTTTGGGATGAAATGGAATGCTGACTGCACCCCAGGCCTCCTCACCTACATCGGTATCTAACTTTACTAACATCCTTGTGACTGAATGAGCACAAATCTCTACACTGAAAAATCTAGTGGAACACCTTCCCAGAAGAGTGGAGGATATTATAAGAGCAAATGTGAAATAGCTCACACATTCACAGCAGTAAATATGTAGCTCTTATCACTTCTCTACTTTAAATTAAGATTATAGACGTATTCGTTATAGCTCAGGGTGCCAGAATCATAATCTCCCCAGGCCACATCAGCATTTTTTTAAACCACAGAAGGAGCCATAATCTATATTTTTTTACAGTAGGAAAGCCAAGTCACATTAAAGTCAAGTTTGCACAAGCCAAATTAAATGAGAGATAAAAATTATGATCATAGTTACCATAGTTATTCAATGCTACTTTTAGTACTTCTAGTTGAATGTGTTGAAATTGAAAACAAGTTTTGTTTTGTCAGCTATGATTAATATATGATTTGAATGTGGACTTTATTTAATCCAAAGCCAAATTATTTTTGCTTCCCATTGTTCATCAGATGCAAACCTACTCATATGTGGTTTTCTCCTGGACTTGTTCCTCCTTTCTCAAAGCAAGCACGTCCCAGGCTCCTTAATTAATATTCAGTATAAGTATAAAAGATACCTCTCAACTTTCCCCAACCAAATAGTCTGTTTTCCCACTAAAAATATGGAAATTAATCCTTTAGTAATCTGACCAGCCAGATGATTGCTCTTACATTGTCCCAATTAATGGACAATGAATAGGCCAATCTTTGCACATACGAAAATGTCTGCATCACACACAGACACGGATACAACCTCCCCCTTTACGGCAGTGATTAGCACCTGAGATCAGGGACGGTGGAGCCTTCCGTGTCTGCTCTTTTGAGATGTGGAACGAGCCAGCCATCCCCCAATTTTCACGCTGCTTAGGAGTCATTCAATGTCAGAGAAAAGCTCTCAGTACGAGTGTGTGCACAGCAAGAGTTGTGATGTTGGGTGGGTGCCTCATTAGTGTCAACAAAAGAAAGGGAAAATGAGGAAAACAAACAAAAAAACGAGCAAATCAACACCGCGGACGGAACCGTAAAATAAGGGATATTTGGACGAAATATCAAATGTATTTTGTTATTGTTAATGTAATTTTGTTTTGTAATCAAGATATTGTGTGTTGCATACCTTTTTTTATTACCTTTAGATTTGTGTTTACCACTAGTTTATTCGTTGTGGATGCAATGGAAGATTTTTGTGCAACTGCTTTTCGAAAGTGGAACCATTTAATGTCATGAGCATGTCAATATCTGAAAAAACGAACTTTGCGCGAAGACAAAAAAATGCAAAATATTGAGCAAGTTTTCAAACCCCCAGATGAATAGTGAATCTAACCAAGCACGAATATTGCAGCGGGACCTGGGTCTGATGATCTGATCCATCTGATCTTAGATAAGAGTTGGTAGTTAAGGATGTAACACAGACCGTCTAATTACTCTCATCAACTCTACCTGCTGGCTCGCCTGTCTGCTCCACCCCCCCTAAAAAATAGGACATAACAAGCGACTCAGGCTCTTTACATTTACATCAATGAGCACACGGTTTTGTCAGGGCAGAAAAGAAACCACAACGTCTGACTTTTACATAATATTTACTTTTAATTTTTTTCCACACGTCCGATTTTACAATACGAGTTTCAGCAAACATTTTTTTTTTACAAAAATAATATTAAACAGCAGTGAAACCATTCACTAAATAAATAAACACACCTATAAACCAAACGATTCAAAAAGAAAGCCAGTCCTTTTTGGGCTTCGAGCAAACATTAGACTTCTAAAACAGGAAGCATGACACTAAGATACATTCATCTTTTGGCCATCATGCAGTCAGCGCTAGCTTTGTCTTGAAGTGAAGCAACTGAAGCAAACAACATGACCTTCACGAAAAATCGACAAAAAGCTTAAGTTTGCTCAAATGCTTTGCACGACCTTCTTCAAGTCCGACCAATCTGTCCAACCCTCCAGTGCACTTTTCTGATTTCCAGAAAAATCCTGAATCTCTGATCACCAGCATGAGTATGAGAAGAGTGGGTACTGGCTCCAGTCAGCCATGTTGGCGTGGTGGTAGCCATGATGGACGGCTTGGGATCCGTAGTCCGCTGCTAAGTGGTGATGGTGGTGAGGGTGGGACGGGTATTGAGCTGAGCTTGTCCCGCTCCACTGGCTCAGGGGCTGATCAGCACTGTAGGGGGCATAGAGTGTGTGATGTCCTAGCATTCCCGGCTTAGCTTGTGCCACAGCTACATTCAGCACCCCAGCATAGTCCTGCACACCAGCTGTGGCAGGGGGAGGGCACTGTGGGACAACCAGATCAGTGGCTTTGCTCTCCTGCTCAGGCACACCGGCTATATCAGGGACCCGAGATTCAAAGCTGGAACGTCCAGCACTGCTGCTCATATTGGAGGAGGTTGGAGATGGGGATTTGTTGTAATCGGGAAATCTGTGGAAGGATCCAAAATAATATTGAGTTCAAATGTTTCCTGATCATGGTTTAAATGATGACATTTTCTGTACATGCTCATAAAAGTGAACAATCAGTAGGTACCTGTAAGGCTGGTATGTGCCATGTCCTGGAACCAGCTGTTCAGAGCTGTACATATCTCGAGCGGTAGATCCCAGAGGCGAATCTCTTTCCAGGCTGTGGTTGTTCTCCCTATCAGATGCTCCCCCCCACGGAGAATTCGGTTCCTCCTCTTTAACTCCCTCCTTGCAGCCAACTCTTGCTTCTGCAAGTCCCTCATAGGTAGAGCGGCGCAAATCTGAAAAGTGTTGAATCCTCTTGTTAATATTCCCACTGTAGTTTCACTGCTAATCCTAATCTACACAATTAGCTAATAGAATTATAGATAGAATTGTCCATTGTGGGTGACAGACTCATACCTGGTGGGCTATCTTGATCTGAATCCCTGACCATTGAGTTCAGCCTCTTAGCCAGTCGCTCAGGATCAGCCGGACCTCTGCTGGCACGTCTGTGTAGAACAGAAGGAAGAAAAAAAAAACATTGAGAATTGTTGTTTTCCCTGAGATAAAACACAAAATATGCGATGCAATTCTGCTTCAGTCGCTCACCTTTTTGAGTTCATGCCCTCATCTCTGAATCCCTTGGCGAAGGGGTTGTTGTCAATTTTCAGCTTGGTGATCTGTAAAAGGACGTGTAACAACCATGAGCGACCTGCAAGCAAATTGTCTGTAAACAATGCCCGGTGTCTGTGTGTGTAACAAGAGACAAACCTTGGTGTTCTGGTAGGCCGTGACAGCGGTAAAGGAGGTCTCCGGGAAGGTAAAATTCTGGAACACGCTCCAGCGAACACTGTAGAGGTCGTCAGCCTGCACAATGTGGAAACGGGGATGGTAGCGGTGCATGGAATGAAGGATGATCTGGACAAGAGATGAAAAACTGTTATTATCCACTGCCCAACTTTCATATTGTGTACTACATTATTTTAATATCAAAATCAGTATTGATTCTACTACTGTATTTCGAAATGTCATTAAGAACTTCACTGATCATGCCATTTGTCAGGATTTCAGGCTCTTTATTAAAAAGATACTGTCACCTTTAATCTTTTGATTTTCATTTATATCTCTTCAATGGAATGATTCAGATGTATGTTTAAAGATTAAAAACTAAAAAAAGATACTCACATGTCCATGTTGGTCAAGAGCATTGTTGGTGAGTTTGAGCTTGAGAAAGGAGACAGACTGCTTCATCCAATGGCTTCCCGGTGCTGGTGAGTCTGGGTGCAGGTATGTCCTGTAGGGTGGCTGTGGCTCAGCCTTACCTGCTACCTCCCACTTATCCTTATTCCACTAGACATATGAATAAATCTTGTTAATTTTACAGAAATAGTCATGTTCAGTTAATTTCAACAAGAACATTGACTGCTTTGCCTTTGCTAGTGGCAGAAGGGCTAAGGTACGAGTAGAGGGGGAGTGTGAGTTTGGGGAGGGGGGGACCCCCAGTTGCTCCTGTAAAAACAGGAAGAGTTTGGGTCCTTTGAAGTGCAGTGTGAGTTGTGTAATCAGTGGTGAGAAGTCTCTGGACACACAGACGAGCACCAACTGCCCTAATCACTAATTAAATGTCTCCCCATTTTTTTTTTTATGTCCCCATTTTTAAGTGTGTGGGTCCAGTAACCCACACAAAAACACATGGTGATACTTTATACCAGGTACTATTTCCACCGTTTCCATGAATTCTAGACATGTGTTAAAACATTATAGTTCATTATAAGGACTTGATAGGTTTAAGCTTGAGATCTTACCTTGTATCTGAAGCCATCTTCAGGCACAATGTCCACCAGGAGGATGTATTTTGCATAGGGCAAAAGTCCAGAAATATTTATTTTACAATGAGGAAACATTCTCCTGCAAAAGGCAAAGCATACATATTTATATCCATAGTCTCAAAAGCTGCCTCCCATTAAGGTGGAAACGTCTTAGGTTGATCTTTACCTGCCGGGCTTTGTGATGATCATCTCTGTACCAATCTCATGGAAGGACTTCCAGAGCTCGGGGTCCTCCAAGGTTAGCCTAATGTCCCCTTGGTGAAAGGAGTCTGTTGGTCCAGCCATCGCAGAAGGAGGTGGAATATTAAAATTGTGTTTGAGGTCTGAGTGAAATAGAAAAACAAGGAATGAGATTGTGTCCTCATAGAATTTAGTGGAAGATGAAAATCAATCTTACAAGAAACTCTCAAACACAATGACCAGTGTTCAAACTTACCTCTAATAGCTTGCATTTCTCAAGATTATTTGTCTGTAAGAAAAATCAAGGTGCACTGAAAAGATTAGGAAAATCAGCCTTGAATCGTTTTCAGTCAGAGCACCAAGCTCTCCATATGATTTCCTGAAGCTTCAGTAAAATCCGTAACCGAATTTGACAAAATTAAATCCAGAGATGTGGAGAGGATCTAGGCATTTACCTTTCTGAGGAGCCTAGTGGACATCGGGCTGATTTAAGGGGATACTGCCGGTGGGCGGAGCTTGGGCCCCCGTTCCTACCCTTTGAAGTGGCCCAGGGAAGAGTCAATGTCATGATGTGATTGGAGGACGGGTGAAATCAAAGAGACTTAGCAGAGCCTTGATAGAGTCCCAACAGGAAGGGGACCAGGCCGTCTTTATGAACTGCTAAAAGACTTTTAGGCAAATATGCACAGGGCTTCCTAGAGCACGAGTCAACAATAAAATCTCGCTAATGCTGTTAGTTAAAGTGAGCGAGGGCATAGAAATAAAGGGAGTCACAGTCTAAATGACAAATTTACACATTCACACAAACAAAATCCTGTGTACACTCTTGATATGTTTGTTAATTCACACAGACTTATCCATTCATTTTCACTGGAGCATCAGATACAGGGTCATTATATCAGCAGGCGAGATAGAGAGAGAAGAAGCTCAAAGAAGGTGCTTAGAGCTGAAAAATAATCAAGTTGAAATGATATGAAGTACATTATATGCATGGGTTCCTTTACATTTCCAAAACCTAATGTTGGTCATTTAGTAACAAAATAAAAGGGAAAATAATTCAGCTCATATTACAATACAAGATGTTTAGAAAAAAATTTAAAACTGCTGTTGATGCAGTTTTATGTTTTAATACATTTTATATATCTATATATTTTTTTAAAACATAATGTATTTCCTCTTTAGGTCTATAAACCTAGTTTATTTTTTATATATATTTTTATATTTTAATATTGAATTCTTTGTTTGTTTCTTTAATTGTGTAATTTAGAACATGCTCTGGTGCAATCAATTGACTTTGCAGCTGAAGCTGCAGTGAAAACAAAATCACGTCCATTATAGAGACTGAGGGAGAGGAACGTAAAGCATTAATAGAGTCATGACAGCATTCAGGCCCTGAGGCAAACACACAGGTGAGCTTACCTGAGGGACAGTTTGTCCCTTGTATGTATGTTTGGAGTGTGATGGGGAGGGGGTAGTTTTGTTGTGTATTGTGGATTCAGTGTGTCTAGACGTGACAATGCTTTAGTACTTAATCTCATTAGGTGCACCACCACATTCCTCATGTGGGTTTAGGTTCATGCGGAGAGGCGAAAAAGAAAATAAGACAGGTCACATTGAGATGGACTTGGAAAAAACAGATAAAGAAAGAGAGATGGATCACGCTGAATGAAATTCAAAGAATAATTAGGGACGAGGTACAGGCTCCGAGTCGATGAGGGTTGAGGGAGGAAATGGCAGTGAGCCAGTGAAAGAATTTGACTGTATGGCCCAGTACTTCACAGGTTGTTAGCACAATTAGGTCTCCAGTTACAGAGAACAAATACATAAACATCACGAGTGGGTTTCTCGGGGCGAATAATCTTCAGCGGGCATTGCTAACCGTTCATATTCATTTGCGAATGAAAGCGGGCTGATGTGTGTGCTTGACCTGCTGCATTCACAAATCAGGAAATAAGCATCGGAGTCAGTCTGAAGTCTGGAGCCTCTTTATAAAATGTGTACTGGTGGAAATTTTAAAACGTGACTTTGGGATTTATTGTAAAACTCCTACTCCTGGTTATGATTTTACAGCTTTTCATCCCATGAAAAGCCCTTAGAAAAAAATGGTTACACAAGGGACGTCTTTAAATGTTACCCCAAACAAACTAGAGTTTTCTTAAAAGCTTTACAACCCCAAAACCCTAAAATAATTATCGAATCGTAGCATAAAATATTGAAATATTGGTCATTATTATTTTAATGTGTAATTCAACCTAGAAATATTTTTTATGAAAAGGTAAAGGTGTTTATATTATAGTAATAAATTATATTTTACATTTGTATTTGTTCCATAAAGCCTTTTCATAAAATTTTCACTCGTATTTCCACTTTAAATAATAATAATAATAATAATAATAATAATAATAATAATAATAATAATAATAATAAATTAATAATGATAATGGACTAAAATATTACTACGAATAATTCACAGACAATAATATCCTTGACAATCCCTTATAATCTTTTTGGTTTATGTAATGGAAGTACATTTGTCGATTATTAGTCCCAGATTTCAGTCTGCCAACACCAGAGTGCAGCTGTGGCGTGTAAAATGTTGATGGAGCGAGGTGTACGTTTTAACAGCACTTACATTAGGACCGTTAACCACTGTGACGAGGTTGACAGATAAAGAGAGAGATAAGAAGGACGGGGTAGTTTTTCCAGGTTGCATGAGGATGATGAAGATTGGGGAAGAAATGTACTGAAATGGTGTGGGATTTACAAAAAAAGAAAAAAAAAGAACAGCGATTAACAAAACCGGAATGGTGCACTTATAAAGACGGTGTTTAAAATATATATAAGAGGATCAAATGAGAATTCTGTGAGTTTTACCTCTGAAAATTCGAACACACTAATGCCAAGGCTTTATAAGTGTTCACCCTCAGGAATATAAAAATCCATTCAAGTACCAACATTTATATAGAATCTGTAGCAAATTCTATAAACTACTGTCAGTGTAGCATAAAATGTAGCATAAAGAGTGTAGCATTGAATTGTAGCTTTCTAACACTAATGGCATTCAAATGTGTTATAAAACTGTATATATGCAGTAACTGTATCACTAACTATATATATAAATATCAAGTTTAAAAAGACATGCTTATGTCTGGTACGATGTGAATTTGCAGCTTAACATCTAACAAGCTTATGTTGCTTCAACAACCTTTAGAGAATTCACCTTAATACTTCAGTTTCTTAAGAGCTTCATTCAGTTTCAATCAATAGCGCATACAGACCATGATGGAAATGCTATATTTGTGTTTCTGTTAAGGTTATACAACCGAAACGAGACTAAAACTACTCCTAAAGGGAATCGCGATTACGCCAGGATTGTGTGTTTACGAGTTGAAAGCCTGCCCGAGCTGCGAAAGTATTGAATGCAAGGCCAGTCTGAGTGGATGCATATTGGTCTTATAACTCAAACTCATCCATACAGAGTGCAAGAGAATGGCCTTTTCTCACACCTCTGTGGCAGATTTCATGAAGTGGCCTCTAAAGCAAAGAAGGGGACAAAAAAAGAAAGGACTTTCTGGTGTCTTTCTCTCTAATGAAGGTGTGATGGGTTCAGTTCCTTCACCTGGGAGAAGTTGATAATAAGGACACGTAATGCGTTGTCGGCGTCACTCCACACTGCGGACACAAACACTTCAGACGTGGTGCGAGTGTAGTGAACAATCCGGTAGCAATTTTCGATGCAAGCTGCGATGTGGGACATATGGTCAGCTACTAGATTGCTAGATGGTTAGTAATGTCATTTATACCAAAGTCTTATCCTTGCTCTGGTGTTAAATCATTCGTACCTGCTGCTGAGCTCATAAAGACTCATCCTTTCAACACACTTAGCTGTACATGACTAATTTATAATCACACGAGAAGACGGATTCTACATATTTGTCACTTATCCAAGATGCAGCAGAACATGCAGTGGGTTTGGGTCTGGTTTCTCTCAAGGTTTCTTCCTGGTGTCGTTTGACCTTTTGGACCTCACAAGGAAGTTAGGTTTGGTTCTGCCATGTTTTTAGTAATGAAGTACAAGTTCAGAGACAATGAAATGCAGTTAGCATCTAACCAGTAGTGCAAAAAGCCAATAAATGAAAGGAAATACAAAGGTACCAGTTCTGTAACTCTCAACTGGTGAAAGTAAACATGATGCACATCAGTAGGGCAAGTGACAAAGTTAAATCACACAAATAAGAAGATGGTGTAGTCAGTATGATGATGTAGATACGTACAGTAGATGCAGGTATACAAATGAAATTTAAACATAAATGGGTGTGTAAATCGCAAGTACCTTTTAGGAGATTTTCACGTGAACACCACATTCTGGTGGGCATCTAATAATATGGTGATCATTTTGCTCTAAAACTGCATTTCTTTAACGGTATGGATTTAATTCTACAGTCATTCCAGATCCTGATAGATACAGCTGCTTTGTGACAATTATTATATGTTTAGAAATGATTGGATTTAAAAAATATATTTAGTATGACTGAGTAGAAAAAAAAAGGACCGGACATAATGGATGGAGATTTGGTTACATAGAAATGAGGATGGGATCCTGTTTGGGCCTGGTTCCTCTCAATGTTTCTTCCTCATGCCATCTCAAGGATTTTTTACTTTCTACTGTCACAATTAGCTCGCTCATTAGGGATAAACATAAAATTATAAGGAACAAACTTACAGGCACTTATAGACAGATTATACAGTCTGTTATAAAGTTGCTTTGAGACAATGTCCTTTGGAAACAAAGGATACTTCAGCAAACCCAATGGCTGAATAGTAGGACTAATTCCTTGGCACAAATTGTGGAGAAATTGGTGTTCTACTACTCCTGGTAAAAAAAAGGTGTAAGATTGTTGAATTAGCCAGATGTACTTTGGTGCATGTGGTAGCACTGAGGTTGATGGACGAACCGTAAAGAAGGAAATGGGAAAAAAAGAAAAAGAAACAGAAATCTAGGGTTTAATGAATCGTTCATGATTAAAACGACACTGAGGTGGCACAAGCCAAGGCGTGTGTGCAGTGCTGTCAGTATTAGCGGCTCAAGCTCGATGATTCGGACACTCGACCACATTAAGTAGCTTATTAACACCTACGAGGTGTTTGTCTAGTTAGAAACTACACACGATTCAGCAGTTATGGAGCATGACAGAGAGAAAAAAAGTAATGGAAAACAAAAGAAAGTTGCCCAATGGTTTAGAAGCCAAAATAGAATCTGATGATGTTGTCTACGAAAGTGTGATGGTGCTTCGATGAATTGGAAAAGTTGTTCTGGAAATGTTCAAAATCTTAAATGAAGATTTTCCTCATTAATGAATGAAACAATTTTAACATTAAAACTCAGTAAGGTTAAAGTTGGGTTTACATCAAGCTAACCTTGTCAAGTTGCGAAGCCCATCATAAAATTATGCATTGCTCTTTGATGTGGTTAAAAATATCATTAATGTGTTGCTGAAAACACATGGCGTGCCTTTAGAGGAAATGTAAAGTTGTCCAAGGTGTCATATCTAAACGTTGCTAGCGGCTTCCTGTTGAAGACCCCACAGAGATCAAGAGAGCCCCATCGAGCCCCACACCAAGCTCGGAGTTGACACACAGCCTGAACCCAAGTCCAACTCGGCTTTTGTCTCATTCTGTTTAGGAAGCTTAGAGGAAACTCTCAGCAGCATGCTTCAGGACTACAGATATATATATATATATATCAATGCTTATTTAGTTATATGAATTTGTCAGTGTCTTCAACCTTCAGATGTTGTTAATGTTTTAAATAAAAAAAGATGCATAAATGGTAAAGCAAATACTGAAATACTAACAATTTTCCTCATAAATGACCCAATGTTAACAGCCTCAAAAAGTCAAACCACGTTTGAAACAAAAAAAATCATTTCTCTTGCTAACTCTGTTGAGTCATAGCCAGGTTCACCATTTGGACACCATCAGAACTCAATAGCTTAACAGCTGCCAATACACAGGCACTTCTGGGCCATGATCAGACGGCTGTAGGCCTCCATAAAGACCCCCCTGCCAAGGCCCGACGAGAAATCTCACACCTTTTACTGGCATTAGCCATGCAATGCTCCCTTTTGATGCTCTAATTGGCCACTTGCAGGCCTCAGGTACGAGCCATCAACAGGAATGCAGGGCTTGGCTTATGTCTGGACACATGGTTACACTGGAAATCAGCATCGAAAAAGGCACATAAACTGGTACACAACGTGTTCCTGGGGATTAAGATGCACCCAGAAAGCACTGACGAGGAATCGGTTAGGATTCGAGACATTTAGGGGAATAGGCAATAAATCATACAGTGCAAAAAATTCTTCCTGGTTTCTTCAGGGAACAAGTAGAATGTTTGACCTTGGGTGCATATAAATTGTAGCGTTCTTGCCAAGGAGAGCGACCGACAAATTGGCAGCACTTTATAAGAATCCTCTAGGAGCTGCTAATGGGCCCTAATGTCCTGCCGCAGGTCTGAGGGCTTCACACGCTGCTGGGCTTTTCTCTTTAACACTGCCTGCCTAACGCAGACGGGGTGGTCCAGCAGCAAAAGGATATCAGCCGGCATGCGCACGGAAAAAAAGCGACAGCCAAGAAAGGGAGAGAGCGCAACGTTTTACTTGTACTGTCAAAAATAGCAGTGTAATAGAAATTCAGGATGTATACAAAAAAATAAAAATAACTGAATACTGGGATGAGCAGAAGATCTTGATTTATTTATGATCACAGCAGCAGTTTACCAGGATCCAAGGATGATTTATTTGCTAAATAATAATTTATGGACACCTCATCACACACATTTGTTACATTTATTACTTTAGCAGCTTTTTCACGTATCTGTACTTTCCTGAAGTATTTCCATTTAGGGATACTTTGACTTTTTAACTTAATTAGATTTCAAAGTCAAATATCCGACTTTTTACATTGCGAAATCAGTCGTTCCTTTATGAGTGGCTAAATACTTTACTGGTCAAAGGTGTAGATCTTTGTTGTGATCTTAAATGTATTCATGATGCCTCGTAATGCTAGATTAGTTTATTTTGTTCTGCAGACAAATGAGCGTTATCTAATAAAGATAATTAAAAGAGCATTATCACAAAAGTAATGACTTCTTTTCATAATCATTGCTATTGAAATCAAAACGTGTTCACGTTATGCTCAATGTACCATTCTTTTGGTTGGTGGGTGACAACAATTAGGGTAGTTTGAAAAACAATGTTTATTATTAAATACAGATGAGACGAGTAAAATCTAAATATCTGGCATTTTTTAATTTATTTTATTTTTTTGGTGGTGGTGTTGGTGGGGGGGTTCAGTTAGAAAGTCAAGTGTTGTCATGCTGGAGCATGTGGTACAACGTTGTGGTAAGAGTTTGGGAAAGTCCAAATATACCTGGAAAAGTCGTGTCTCAATACTTTTGTTCATTACTCCATAGCTGAATGTCCTGTGCCATTCGTTGGGAATAAAAGTCCCGCTTCATCTCATTGGAATCAGTGGCTTTGTTTCTCTTCCTGTAGACATTAAAAGCCAGCTTGTTCTCTGAGACACGATTAACCTCATTCTTACCCATCACATACTGACGTGTCTTCAAGAACGATTTAACGTCTACTCACAACTAGAGGCACAATTCACAGATAAACGTTTAAAGCTGGACAATGAATTGAGGACAGGTGACTTTTAGTGTGTGGGATTTAAAAGAAAAAAAGACAGAAATCAAAGCAGGGTAAAAGTGTCATCGAGTGTTATTTTTGGTTTTGAGTTTTTTTTAATGCAGCAAGTCAAAAACTGAGAGAAATATCAACCCTCAGGAGAACAAGTGTGAGCACAGAGAGCACAAGCTCAGTGCTCGTACCATCCGTCCTTCACCAAGTTACATTCTCCGTACGAGCTCAAGCAGAGCCATACAAAAAACAAAAAAACAAAAAAACACTTTCATGCTTTTACAATGTAAAGAAATATACAAAGAGCTTTATCTATTTACAAGTAGTTTTGGTCTGACGTACATGTACACGTCTCGTCCATTTTTTTTTCCTCTTGAGAAGCCTTTTTTCTTATTTTTGCAAAAAACTATTTTTTTAAACTATAATTGTTATTCAATAGCAGAAAAATACAGGAGGGAATGAATCCATCCATTTGTAGAAAAAGTACTGTCTGAAAACAAAAACAAAACCATTCTAGCTGTTTAGGAAAGAGCTTCACATGATCTCCAGAAGTCCTGTGCAGGGGAAGGCAAAGCACATCTTGTGCTTTCGTTTTTTTTTTTTTTTTTTTTTTTTTTTTCTTTTTCCAAAAATATACATTTAACTCTTTATTCATGCACATAATGTTTTACAGCTCGGAGACTGACGCGTCGGCTAAAGCGGTCGCTCCAGAAATGAAAATCTCATTTAAAATGAGAAAAATATATAATCCACTATTGATGACAAGATCTTGAAGTTGGTATGACAGACAGTTTATGAGAAGGTGCATTGCTTTAAAACGAACGGGTTAAAAACCGGGTTACCTCTGCTGAATTAGGTTACGTAAGTACATAGAACACACACACACACACACACACACACACACACACACACAGGCACGCACGCCTCTGCGGCACGATGCTGGTGGTTTAAACGCTCACGCCCAGCTACGATTTGTTGCAAAATTCAAAACGGAATTACAAAGAATTTGACAAGACACGATTCCACAAAACACAAACGTGTGTACAGTCAATACAAAAGATTTAAAAAAAACAAAAACAAAAAAAACCCCCTAGCATTTTAAAATGTCATGATTCCGAAAAGAAAAATAGTCCAATTATGAAAATTGGGGCTTCATAACAGGACTATCAGAGACCAAAGTGTCTCGCTTCAAAAATTCTACACAAAGATAAACATAATCAGATCCATCAGTTACAAGGTAAGTAAACTTTGGTTTATAAAAACAAAAAAAACAAAAGTAGATTTTTTTTTTTCGAGTGGTTTGGCTACAGGAAAACTGTAAACTCCTGCTGTTGTTGGACTGGACACGTCACACAAGCGAGGCAGCCATGCTCAAAGCAACAGGTCGCAATGTCTACCCCAAGCATGCACACACACACACACACACACACACACACACACACACACACACACACACACACACACACACACACACACAGGCAAACACACACACAGGCAAACACACACACAGGCAAACACACACACACACAGGCACACAGGCACAGGCACACACACAGGCACACACACAGGCACACACACAGGCACACACACAGGCACACACACACACACACAGGCACACACACAGGCTCACACACAGGCTCACACACAGGCTCACACACAGGCTCACACACACACACAGGCACACACACACACACACAGGCACACCCACACACACACACACACACACACACACAGGCACACCCACACACACACACACACACAGGCACACCCACACACACACACACACACACACACACACACACACACACACACACACACACACACACACACACACAGGCACACACACACACACACACACACACACACACACACACACACACACACACACACACACACACAGGCACACAGGCACACACACACACACACACACACACAGGCACACACATATGCACAGACACAGAATATGTGCACATAAATCTGGCAACATTTTAGTGCTTGCATGCTGACAGTATCGGGGCAAATATCCATGTGGATATGTCGAGTTTAAGCACCTTATTCGAGATGTAAACTCATTTCATTTAAAATGTAAAGAAGAGGAGGGAGAAAAAAAAAAATAAAAAAAAAGCAAAAAGGGGAATAGATTTCTGATCGAATGCCCCCGTGGCTGTAAATATAAAAGCCTTGCATTAAACTGACTGGTGTGCATAGGACCCCTGTTAAAGCCTCCGATGTGGAAGCTGCTGGTCACAGATCGTTGATCAGTGAAACGTTTCAGCATTGTTGAAAAGAAAAAAAATAATGAACACAAAAAGCGAGGGGAACCCCCCCCTAAAAAAAAAAAAAAAAGTGCATGTGGAGCGAGAGGACATCATTGAGCGTCGAGGAAATAAAGCCCTTTTGTTTAAAGAACGTGCATACCGCTGCAGGAGGGACGTTTCAGCGATTCGAGATCGAGAGCTAATAAACAAGAGGAAGATTAGAAAAGGAAACAAGCGTGCACGAGAGAAAATCGTTCAAATTCAAATGTCCATGTAGTCGTCCTCCTCGTCCGTCTCGCTGTCCAGGGACGACTCTTGGCTGGACGTCTCCTGTACCTCCAGCGCCGGCTGAGTCAGAGTGTCCTTCTTCACGTTAGCTGCCGACTGAGACGCCAGAATCACGTTCTTTGGGGTGGGGGGGGAGAAAGAGGGGAAAATGAAGTGAGAATTAGAATTAATAAAGGATCATGTCATGGAAATGTAAAGTCTCTAGGGAAAAAAATTTACCAAATAAAAAGAGAGGATTAATGAATGAGAGTAAAGTTGATTCTGCGGACTTCAGTTTCAGTCGCATCTCAACCAGCACCTGAGCCAGAAAGTGTGTGTTCAGACTAGTGGTGGACAGTAACAAAGTGAACGTAATTCCGTGCTGTACTTCAGTAGCTTTTTCACTTCTTTGTTCTATATATTGTTCGTATACTAGCTGACTTTTGGTCAACTTTAGGAATAAATGAGACTCGAATCAACTCCAGACACAACACCCCTGGCCTCATTTACGTGATGTTCTTTTTAAGCAGTTGAAAAGAAGGTTTTGGGCTCATGATTATTGTAATTCTATTAATAGATTGTTGTGCTGAGAGTAACTTTATAGAGTCGATTTGAGTTCAGTTGAGTTGATGAAGAGTCTTGTGACGAAAATGATAACAGGAACATTATAGCCATAATAAACTATAGTACTTCTGGATACTAAGTACATCTGAAGGCAAAACACTTCTGTACTTTTACTCAAGTGAAAGTTAAAGACAACACTTTAACTTGAGTAACAATTTACCTCCTGTATTACTGTATTTCTCTTTAACTCGAGTACATGGATACTTCGTTCACCACTGGTTCGGATGTTCCGCATGTACATATTTGCTAGAAAAGATTCATTTCGCAAGAAACTCATGGATCCTCTACCAAGGCTAAGTTAAAAATGATGCACACATTTCATTAAAAACTTTCTAACACAATCATATTATATTCAGATCAATTTTGTGAACACTGAATTTAGACACTCAGCTCTGCCATGTAAAACACATTCAGGGAGCATTACTCATGAGTTCAGGCCGCAACAACACCTACTCAACAGTCCGAGTGGGCGTGATGAGATACAGCAGCTGACGGGAACGAGTTTGTTATTTTACTTTGTGAAATGTTCCACATCATTACATGCATTTATGAATGGATATAAAGTATGTCTTTAATGAATTCATGATTTGTAATTAGGGATGTAACGTGATACGCTTTCCGAACCTTTTTTACATGCGGAACATATTTAAAATCCGGGTTCCTTCAGGAACGCATTAAATGCCGGACCGCATTTTTTAAAAATAATTATTTAATACACACAACAATGCCAAGGGTATAAAAAAATAAGGAATATAAACTAGAGTTAGTGCAGTGTCACTGTGGGCTGCTCAATCCGTACTGGAAATACAATTTGTAGATTTAATTTTTATAAAAACATTTGATAAAAACATTTGATAAAAAATGGTTTTAAAAATGTAATCTGTAGAAGTTCACAAATGCGAGTTTAAATGTTTTGCATTTCTCCCCCCTAAGTGTCCTGAAGTTGGACCCAAGTGTCCCGTGATGTAAAAACCGAGATACGTACCGAACTGTGAATTTTGTGTACCGTTACACCCCTAATTAACCACTGGAATTAAACACTCTTTGACAAGCTGTTATAAGAAATCATTCCTATAATTATTCCTATAAATTCAGTACATCAGCACACACGAAGAACTGTGTGAAGAACTGTGTGAAGAACTGTGTGAGAAACTGTGTGAGAAACTGTGTGAGAAACTGTGTGAGGAGGTCCCTGACTTACTTTAAGTCTCTGCTTGGTCTCCTCGGAGATGCTGCCTTTAGGAGAGAGCAGTGTGGGAGTTGGGGGTGTGACCGTGATCTCCGGGGGGAATTTGGTGGCTGTGGAGGGGATGTGCAGCTTGGGCATGTTGTGAGGGATTCGCGAGCGGATCCGACTCGAATCGCCGTGCTTCGACTGATCAGCGCTTTCTGCACAGACAGAAAAAACAACATCTCAGCAAGAACTATATTGACAAGAATGTGTGCTTTTTGAACATCCCATTTCACACACAGTCTCCCAATTTGCTGTTTTAGTAACCATTTTTCTGGGAAGATTTAGGATTTAGGAGTGCACTTGTGGAGATTTGTGCTTATTCAGACGAAAGGAAAGCGAATCGCTGATGTAAGCGTTTCAATTTATTATTAGGGTTGAGATCAGAGCTCTAAAGCAGGAGCTCTTCCGCTCCTAACTATGCTTTATTCCATATGTTTATGGAGCTGGATTTCTACACGGGGACATTGTCATGCTGGAACACGTTTGGCTCCTGCAGTTCGAGCAAAAGGGAAAATCTCATGCTACCACCATTCTACACAAAGTTCCTATACCACATATGGGTGAAAAGGTCACTTTTGTCCATATAGTGTACCTTGAAAGAAAAGAAAAACTATATAAAGAATTTTCTAATATAAGTTTACAATTCGAACTGCGTAAAATATTGTGTATTTCCAATAGACTGGATTTTTGATTAGCCACAAAAAAAAAAGATTGATGTTTTTAATAGAACCAGATACACTTTTTCTTGACTACAAACCTTTCAAAACGTGCACGTGAAATTTTTGTCTTTAAACAATTAAATATGGAGAAACAATACATAATCCAACAGTAACATTGATTCGTGAAGCCCCTAACATGCCCACATGCACGACGAGTTTACCTGTATCTGTGTGTGTTGAGCAGGTAGCTCCTTCCTGGCTGCTCCACTCCTGTGTGTTGTGACTCTGAGAAACTGTGGCCATCTTCATCTGCTGACACAAATGAGACTCCTGCTGTCTATATGCCAGACCCTCTGTGGCAGAAGCTTCTCTGTCTTTACACACACACACACACACACACACACACACACACACACACACACACACACACACACACACACACACACACACACACACACACACACACACACACACACACACACACAGAGTAAATCTTTCAAACAATTCAAAAAAATTATTCCAAAAAGTCAATCTTTTTTTTCTTTTACATAATATGAATTTATAAAGATGACCACTAGGTGGCCGGTGGCACCGTCTTCCTCACAGCCCACATGTGCCTCAGCATGTGAGAGCGGTGATGCTTTGGTAAAATGAACGGATGGAAGGAGGTTCCAGACACGGAGTGTCCAAATTTTAATGCATGAAAGTAAGTACAAAAACAATAATGATAAAAAAATATATTTATGGACATTTATGTAAATATCTGCCTGCAATCTTTCCAGTGTATTGACAATAGCGCAGGATATCAGACCAATTTCTAGATCTAGAGATATCATATATGTTGGACTTCTCTGATTCACCTGAGCATAAATTACTTCATAATACACTTGTTTGAGAAAATCACACAACCCATTAGAAGATATGAGCCGCCAAGCAAGGTGTTCTGCACGGTTATAAGCGGCTGCATAAATATTATGTAAGAAAAAAAAAAACAGAATCGGGTCGTTCTGTTATTAAAAAAATGATAGGTGACAGGGTTGTGTGAATCAGCCTGTCACAAAGCACCTGAAGTGGATCATTTACCAGTAACATTCTCGTGCAATTCTTTCCTCACGAATTCATCGATTTTCCAAACCATAATGTCAGAACCGGCTCAAGTATCCCGATGACACCAACATGTAATGATATTGGAACAGCAGTTGTAATCGTGTGTGTTCTTGTCACGTTCACATTTCGCACGAGCCACCCAGCCACATGCACGGAAAACACGTACTACTCAGCGTGTATCACAGATCCTTACAAACGCCTAATGAAGTATCCTACTCCTTTTCCATCTCTGTTTCCCTGGCAACGAAGCGTGAAGCTCAGGGAGACTCCGCTTGCTATCATACACACCTATTCACTATTCACCTGTGTGTGTGTGTGTGTGTGTGTGTGTGTGTGTGTGTGTGTGTGTGTGTGTGTGTGTGTGTGTGTGTTTAAAACAGAAAGTGTGTGAGATGAGGGAGACTCAAACACACATACAAGCAGATTATTTGGGGTGTTTTTTTTTTTTTTTTTATCGTAATAAAAAAAAAAAAAAAAAGAAAAGAAGAAAAATTCATGTAATAAATAATAAATAAATAAATCACATCCACTAAAGACAAGAGACAGGGGTGGAGATAAGTATGTGTACTTATTATTATGATTATGATTGATGTACCTGTGCTGGGTAAAAACGCCATGCCTGCTACTGAATGACCGGGTATCATCCGAGGCTGTGATTGGTCCTGCTGGCCCGGTGGAGGGCAGTACATCTGCGTCGGTGTGCTTGGTGTGTGGGAGTGCGAGTGTGTGTGAAGAGGCCGTGGAGTCTTGCTCAGTTTGGTCTCATGCTCGTGGGAAGGCAGAGGCTGCGTGTGCGTGTGGAGGCATGGAGTGGAGACAGAAGCAGGGAAGAAGAAGTCTTTGTGCTCTTTATTGAACTTAGGGGTGATGGGTGGGTCACCGGAATTCTGCAAATGCATAAGAAACAATGATATTATTAATATCCAGTCCAGTATAAGCAATTTTATATTTACAGACAACTTACATTACTCTTATTATTACAAGTGAGGAGTTAAGGGCCTTGCTCAGGGGCCCAGGAGTGGCAGCTTGGTGTGCATCATCAGATAATTAAAACAGAGAGGAAACCGATCCGTGCCATGTTTCACTAGCAAATCCAAATTGGAAATGTGCGGATAAAACCTCCTGCCCAGATTCTCAAATCCGATTGGTCCGAAAGTGATTAGTTTATATAAACGCTCTCGCTCTGTTCGGTCTTCTTCTCTAAAGCGAATGTGTATTCTCCACATTACTGTATAAAATAGCAAGGGTCCCCTGGTGGTCTAGTGGTTAAGATGCAGCGCTCTCACCGCTGCGACCCGGGTTCGATCCCCGGTCAGGGAACCATCCCCAGCCACTCTTAGTGCCGGTCCCAAGCCTGGATAAATTGGGGAGGGTTGCGTTAGGAAGGGCATCCAGCGTAAAACATGTGCCAAATCAAACGTGCGGAGGATCCGCTGTGGCGACCCCTAACGGGAGAAGCTGAAAAAAAAGTTTAAACTGTATAAAATAGCAAATCTTTTCTGGAAGAAGATATTTTGGAAGGAGTTTTCGGTGTTTTATGACGCAGGTTGGAGAAGTTTGTGGCGTCTCGGTAACAAGCTGGGCAAAAAAATAAACATTTATAGCTGCTAGAACATAAGTCGTAAACATTTAATATTAAATGTAAATAGAAATGAATGAAAAGAATATTGTGCTGGTTTGGAACAAATGTGTAAGTGGAATTAAACACTTCGTGTCAATCAATTACAGGGTGCAAACAGTGATTTTGCAGCGTGTAAGGCCACAGCACACCGCCCTCTAGCTGTCCCTTACAGCACCAGCACCTTTCAGATAAGTTAAATGTACACGTTTTTTCAAAAGTTTATATATTAGAAAAAAAAATCCAACAATATCAATAATAAGTATATCTTTTCTGTGATTATGTCATGTGTAATAAAGACAACAAAAAAAAAAAAAAACATGAGTGAAGATTTTGGACTCCAAACTCAAAACCATGTAAAAAGAAAACTGCCTTTTTTTTTTAAAAACTATTTCTCTCTTTTCCATAAAAAAAGGTTTGAGAATGATTTTTACATGTACAAGTACTCACAAGCATAGTTATCCACTGGAGTGTTTCGTTTCAGAGAGCCCGTCAGTAAACAACTTCTCAAAGAAAATTACAAAGCCGCCGTGTGTTGCCAAAATAACCCGCTGAAGCAGATATAAACTTTTCACTCGAAGCGACTGAATGGCTCTCGCCGTGAGGCCTACCTGTGTGCTCTTCCTTCATCAAATCCCGCCGCAACGGTTCAACAAACAACGCACAGACGAATCAGTGCCAGGGCCCTGAGGCTGAGAGTTTGTGCACGTGTGTGCACGTGTGTGCGCGCGTGTGTCAAACAGGGAGAATGTGTGTCTTTAGAGGACCACAAACAAGCCCGAGAACAACAGGACCGGTCGTTGCTACAGCAACCGAGGCCGAACTCAGCCAATAGCTGATCAAACGACCACGCACTTGATTTTTTTTTTCTCACACTGACACCACAACCCCCCCCAACACACACACACACACGTACACCCTGGCCGACTTTCACGCTCTGGCTAAAGAACACAAACGTGAGCTTCGGGAGTCTTGAGAACAATTTACACACGCATCATTGATCAATAGCTTTAAAAGGTTTTTTTGTTTTTAAGAAGGAAAGGCCCCAAAAAAATTTAATTGCAACAGTAATGCACATGTTTAGCCACTAGAGGGCCGGGCAGTTAAAGTAAAACACTGGAGACTGTGATTAAGGAACCCGAGCAAAATGAGGCAAAATATTTTACAGCAAAAAAAAATAAAAAATTGCGGTGGATGTACGCAACTCGAGGTAGAGAGGCAAATCTGGAGTGATGCTACACGTCTCCTGTGCCAGCCTGTTACTATGGAGACAGTAAAGGTAGATGCGCCTTGGCTGTGTTGTCACACTTACATAATCGTTATCGGGTCAGAAACTCGACAATGATGTAATGGACTAATACTCGTGCACGTAGGCGAACTGCTATGATTCAACGTCTCGTATAAACAAACCGTCTCTATAGGACAACAAAGAACCGCAAATATGAGCCCTCAACCCTCCAACATGCAGTGATTGTTCGGAGCGTACACTCGATAAATATCCCATGCGGTGCGAGCGCCATGTACTACGCGCTTTTTTTTTTTTTTTTTTACGGTTTATCAGAAATGCTGCTTCACTGGGCCTCATGAAACATTCATGTGTGTTGCATTAGAAGAAAAGGCTGAAGGATTTATGTAAAATATGTCAAACTTGCAGAGCAACAATGTGCTTTTTTTCCCCCAATCAGTATGAGCCTTGTGCAGGAAGAACAGGATACATGTCAAAACTGCTGCAGCTACCCATGTTTGTATCTTGGGATTTATTACTCTGCTGTTAATAATACATTCATAAACCTACATCTTTCTTGCTGGGGAAATACAAGAGGGGCAAAAGTATTGGGACACCCATTTGGTTCTTGTTTTTCCAAACCGTTCCAACAAGAAAAAGTCTCCTGGTCTCTTCACTTGAACTAGAAGAAGCCAAACCGGTTCCAGGATGGCACAAAGCGAGCTCCATGAAAATGTGCTTTACATGGCTATAGAGCTCTTCATCTCAACCCTACTGAACACCTTTGGGATGAACTAGAACGCTGGAGTGCACCCCAGGACTCCTGACCTCACCTACATCGGTACCTGATTCTTTTCGTGGCTGATAAACACAAATGTCCACAAGCACCCTCCAAAATCTGGTGGAACATCTTCCCAAAAGAGTGGAGGGAATTATGAGTTTAATTGGGACAAAATGTAAAAACCAAAACAAACAAACAGGTGTCCACAAACTTTTGCCAATATAGTGTAGGAGTGAATTCTGAGCTTCAATAAAAAAAAAAACCCTGAAACAAGCACTGTACAAACTTTTGGTCTCTGTTGTCTCTGTGCAGATCTCTCCTGAAAATACATAACGACGCATCTGTGATCACTTAATGACAAACACGGTAAACAAAGCCTCCTCCGCTCCGAGCGGCCTCAGTGGGCCAACTCCCACTACAAAAATCACTGTACCTGAGAGAGAGAGAGAGAGAGAGAGAGAGAGAGAGAGAGAGAATGCGTAACAATACTCCCCCCTTCTGTCATCGCTTTACTCTCCTACTCTCTTTCTCTCTCTCTTTGTAGTGTTACACATGCTACCAGTGACCAGTATTCCTTTCTTTCTCTTCAATCAGAGACCTCTCAGTGCTTGGTGATGGCTCCACCTAAAGATCCACCAAGTTCCTGAGCAACTCAAGAACTTTGAGGATGGATGAAAACTGTAATAAATATCACACGTCAGAGTAGGAAGACGCGAGCGCCGCATCGCTCGCATGAAGCAGTGTGTGTGTGTGTGTGTGTGTGTGTGTGTGTGTGTGTGTGTGTGTTTTCTCTGCGGAGGTTTAGACAGAGATAGAGCTGGAGCACAGGGCTGACATTAAAGGGAGGCAGTGAGTAAGAGAAAGATACAGAGGCGTCCTGGGAGCTGCTTTAACTGGCTGCTGCATGCTAATGAAGCATTAATGAAAGCACACGACTCCGGGCAGGAGAAAGGGAACTGTAGAAGAATGACGAAAAAGAAGGGCAGAGATATTTAAGGATCTCGAATGACAGAGGAAAAAAAGGGGGAGATGGGAGGAGAAAAGAAGGAGGGGAAAAAAGATGAGGGAAGACAGCCGGACAAGAAGTAATAATAGGCAGAGAACGACAGATGGAAGTAAAGAGAGAGAAATTGAGACAGACACTCCAAATGAAAGACTGAAAAAGCATTTAAAAAGAAAGACAGACATATAGAAAGAGAATGAAGGAATGAGACAGAAAGATGGAGAGAGACCAAATGAAAAAGAAGAAACAAAAACAAAGACAGAGGACAAAAACAGAAGTAAGACAGAAAGACTATGTTAGAAGAAAAAAGAAAAAGAAAGAAAGAAAGAAAGAAAGAAAGAAAGAAAGAAAGAAAGAAAGAAAGAAAGGACATGCAAAGAGTAGAAAGAAAGAAAGAAGCAAGGAAAAAGAAAGAAAGAAAGAAAGAAAGAAAGAAAGAAAGAAAGAAAGAAAGAAAGAAAGTAATGACGGAAGGAAGGAAGAAGATGAAAAGAATAGAAAGCAAGAAGTAAAGAAAGAAAATGATCAAGAGAAAGAACAGAAGAAAAGAATAAAGAAGACAGACAGAACGCGATGCAATGAATAGAGAGAAAGAATCAGACAGACAGACGGGGTGTGTGGTTGCTTTAGTTGATAAAGTGATGTATCTGTAGAGTGTAGCTCTGGAACAGAGGGATGGAAAGCAGTTCACTATGAGGACACACAGGACTGTTTAGGGGAAAAAGTGTCTCAAAGGAATTCAGTGGAGGTAGTGAGTGTTCGCGCGCGCGCGCGCACACACACACACACACACACACACACACACACACACACACACACACACACACACACACACACACACACACACACACACACAGCGGGCTATTTCCTAGCATACATGGATGTGTGTGAGTTACCTGTCTTTGTGCTGATGTTGCCATCTGAATCTGGCAAAACTTCACGGCCTGGTCCAATGCCACGTCCTCATCCACCTGCACACAAGCAGAAACGCTCGAGTCCGTGAGTCAAACGGTGTTTATAATACGAGAAACCTTTTATTGTTCTTTTTTCATGATCTGCTCATGAACCCCATGATTACAAAATTACTCCTTTTTTTTATTTCTTTTAATATACCAGTAATAAACTGGCTGTTTAATTTAGCAGCACTTTATTTACTAATAAAAGAATAAATTAGCTAAACAACCAAGTGGTAAGTTTTTTTTCCGAAAATCGGTTCAGGAAGTGAGCAATGCTATGATTCAGTGTGGTCTCAAAAAAATAAAATCTGTAATCAACTGATGGAGGCTTGTCGTTGCGAGACACTTAGTCTAATGAAGAACTGCAATCAGTTTAATAAAAGGCAAAGTGACCATAAGAACCCAAGCTGACAGCCATGCGGTTCTCACGGTGACCATATAGTTACAATGCTGTACGTTAAATTATACAGCTGTAACACAAACCAGTTGCATTCACATACATGATCTTGGCGAACTTCACCCGAGCAAACCGTCAACATGAAAGTGAAAAACAATATCCTTCGGATTTTTCCAATTCTCCAACACAGGGGCCAAACAAGTTTTTGCGCATGTTGACCTAATTAGACCTCTTATTGGAGCTCATGTGTCCATGGTAACGGATAGGGAGGGGGGGGGGGGGTTTTCATGACTGGGCGTCCCTAGTGTCTGTTTTATGTCAGCTACCGGGAGCATGCTGCTCTCTCCTTTAACGGTGTGTGGGAGGAAGAGAGCGAGCGAGAAAGAGAGAGTAGACAAAACGAATGCAAACGTTGGCGCACGTCCCTGTGCCCTCAGTAGCACCCGGGCTATAATGGGCCTAATGCCTCTGACTAAGCTAAAAAGGCTAATAGGAAGAAATACGCAGGGGGAGAGATAGCGTTCGCGTTTAAACACAGGCATGCCGGTGATCCAAAACAGAGTGCTCGATTAAACCACATTATTTATTTCTCCAGATAAGAGAATCTCTCGATACTCCAGTCGGTAAGTGACGCCGTCATTCAGATGTCAGTGAGGTGATACAGGATCTCTACACGACTGAAACAAACTTCTGAAGAAACTACATGGTATAACTGACTAGAAATGCCACTGTCACGAAGATTGCAATTCACCAATTTCACCCTTTTGATCAATAAAAGTGAACATCTGACTGCCACTGTGTTAGATAGACTGTTTAAACAGGTTAGTTGCGGAAAGTCTATTTTTGTTTTTAAACCTTGAATTTCAGAAAAATAAACCCATTCTGAGGCTGAAAAAAGAAGGAAAAAAAAAAAATCAAGGCCACAAGAAGCAATGGGCATGGTCAATTCAACAATTTGGAAAGTCCTGAAAAACAAAGAAAAGAAATTAAACATGGGGGTATGGCAACCAGACCTCAAACAGGTCAGCCACTGAAACTAACAGCAGATGACAAACATTATCACAGCTGTGAAGAAAAAGCCAAAAACAACAGTCAGGGGCATCACCAACAACCTCCACAGGGCAGGTGAGAACGTATCACAATCCACTGATGAAAGAAAACTTATATAGATTGCCGTCCGTCCGTCCGTCCATCCATCCACCCGGAACCAAAATGATAGAAAGGCCAAAGTGTGGAGGAAGAAAGGATCTGCTCATGATCCAAAACACACATGCTCATCGGTCAAGTACATGAAGGCAGCTTCATGGCTTAGGCTTTCTTGTCTGCTCCATTATCTTTATTTGTGATTTATTCATGCTGAAAGCAGCAGAATGAATTCCGAAGTATATAAAAACATTGTCTATTAACACAGAAATGCATCCAATCTAATTGGGGGGGGACCGGAAACCCTCATCATGCAGCAAGTCAGCAATCCAAAAACACGCTGCCAACACAACAACGGACTTCATCAGAGGAACAATAAAAGTTTTTATATTGATTAGATCAATGCAGAACCCCACAAATCAAACAGCAACTCAAAGTGAAGCTGCAGAACAGGCCTGGAAAAAACAAAACAAAAGAGGAAACAGATTGGTGAATGGAGAATCGGCAACTTGATGCCGTTATTGCAACAGTATTACTTCATACAAGACGATGTTCTAATACTTTTGCTCACATAAAAATTGGGTGGGCTGTCTCTAAAGTTCTAAGTTGTTCGCTTTTAGATGCAAATATCAAAGCGATTCCCCGACCCAAATATCTACAGGTACGGTAAAATGAAGAGACCTTGTCTTGTCGTTTAGTGTTTTCAGAGGGTACTGACTGTATGTAGAATGTGGGAATCCCACCCACATATTCCTATACATCATACGTGTACGCATGTGTACGACGGAGTGGGATGGGGGGGAGGGGGATTCATTAGACAGCCCACTGGGCAAATGAAAGCTCCAAAGTCTACCCATGTTTGGTTGCCTAGTAACTGACAAGATGAAAAGTGGTCGCCGACTTAACGTAAAAGTGTACAAGATAGTTGGCTAAGGAAACAAACGGGTAGATGATCCGACAAAATATCTGTAGCCGCACCATATTTAAATCTTTATTTACTTAGAGCAATATAAAGAGCATGTTTTGGAATCGCGTTTGCTCTTGTTTGTTAGGGTTTCCACACACCTGCAGGCTCCCGATTCAGAAAAGAATGTAAATGTCTGTGCAAGCTGATTAATCTGTCTAGTAAAAAAGCGTTCTTGAGTCTGCCACAATGTTTGTAGTGGGACTTTGAAATGGTTACTATAGTTACAGGGTACATGTTCGCCAATTTAGTTCGCCAATTTAGTGTAAGTTTCAACATACGCACCAAACTAAAAACTTTTGCAAAGGTCAATAAGGAGCAGGGTTTTTTCCCCTCTGTCTAGTTACAGTGGAGGAAGCAAGGCGTCATTCATCAGACAGCAGGACTCGCTTAGACTCCTGCCTCAGGAAACAAATGCGTCGCTGTGTACCGTCTTCCAAACATTGTGCGAACCCTGTATGTTGATTTATAGTTCCATAAATGTCTATAGAACCGACTGGAGAGCTGCATGGGGATTGAGATTCCGTGGGACCCAATGCAAACCTGGCACGAGAGGGCGGTTTTACTTTTGTCGTAGGTGGGAGTGAGCGATCAAACAAATATAGCGCGAGTCCCGCGAGCCTGCAGATCCCCCTAGTTGTAATGTTTGGATTTGAACGTTACTTTTTTTTAAGGCTAATAAAAAAGCGTTAGCGTTGCTTTGTTTTACTACCAGTTTATTGGTTTATGTCTGATAATTCCGTAAGTTAATCGTAGCCCTAACACTTGTGTACATTTTTACACCATCTTTATAAGCTGTGAAGGAATGTTTGGGAGCGTGCACAAAAATCGCGGGGAGCGAGAGACAGGGGGCAGTAATGGTCAGAAATTTTGCAAGAGTGGAAGGGAGCTGGATAAAAAAATAATACAAAATCTGTTCCACGCTGGGCTCTTATTCAGAGTACAGTGAGTAAGGGCTGCAAAGGGGTGGAAAACTTGCACGAGAACTTTCCAGGAATTATGGGAATTTACAAGAATGTATGGGAGTTAATAAGAAATTTGGAGAAACTATGAAATACAAACATAACTATAAACCTTTTGATATTTGTATTGTACAACAAATGTACGTAATATTTATGTAATTTACGTGAACACTCGCCAAGACGGACATTTTCTTTTGTTTACGTTATTTTATGTGCAGGATTTAAGAAAAGATGTGTATGTTATGAAGGAATGCACGGTGCATGTAGGGGGTGTGGCTTCAAAAACCCTGCAGTATGTGTGTTGTGTGCATGTGATCGATGAATGTGCAGGTAGAAATTGAAACTGAAAGTGCATTCAATCTGGTTGTTTTAACCCAAATACATTGAAGCTCCTTGTTATGGGCGAACCTGCAATTTGTAAAGTCGCAGTTTATTCCCATTAATTCTCATGGAAAGTTTCCCATCTTGAAAATTTCCAACCCTATGTGTGACACACCGCAAGCATCAGGACCTGCTCTCTTACACCAGCTTATGCAATAAAAAAGATCCGGACTGATTAATGGACATAACTTTTTTTCGAGAAATCGCCACGTGTGAAAGCCGAACACACGGCACGCAGGACATCAGAAAGAGCTGCGGCGAAACGGAAAGACAACAGCAGTAGATGTAATTAGAGGAGAGAAATGAGAGGTGTATTAGTGCGACTGAGGTAGAGGCTGATAATGGACTAGTAGAAGATTGGGCTGTTTTGTGCGTGTACACACATGTGTATGTGTGTGTTAACATAAGCCATTACCCATTAAACATAATGATATAACCCTTAATGGTTAAGCGGTTATAACTTAATATAACTTAATAAATAACTTAAGCGGTTTGTTTTTCCCTTCAGTATAATTTAAGAGGCCGAGTTTGCGCGCAGGGCAAAAGCATTACCAGCTTTATTACTCTTTAACAGGATTAGTAAATAAACACGGATCAACAGGATTCCACAGAATAGTTGAACAGTCAATCAAATGAAGACACTATTTCGAGGCAATACATTGCAAAGGCATCAAATATTACGGGGTTTGTTTGTTTGTAACGGCTTTTTCTTTGCAGTTGTGCTTGCTTTATATTCCCTACAGCTTTTGGGTAACAGATTTAAATTGCACTCCACAAAATGGTCAAAGTCAGGGGTATTTTATAACCAAACCTGTCCTGGACGTTTTTTGATTGCTCTTTGGTCTTTACACTGTTTTCCAGAAACACCTGTACTTATCATGTAATTATGTGACTTATTGCACATCGGTAGACATTTGGATTTCCCTTTTTTTACCTTTAGTGATCCACCTATTGAGAGTTTTATCTATTTATGGCACTTCAGAATTAAATCATTTAGGATTTAGACTATAAAATGTGAAACAGTTTAAGGAGGGGAATAATCATGTGAATATATATATATATATATATATATATATATATATATATATATATATATATATATATATATATATATATATATATATATATATATATATATATATATATATATATGAAGAAATTACTCACCCTAACTGAGAGCAATATTGACTAAGAAAGTGCTTTGATCTATTATCATGCAGGTAAATATAGCAATAGTGCTTTTCTGCTGAGTCATCAAACAGAAGGCTAAGGATTTCCCCATCAATACACTGTTATAAAGATTATCAGCATTGTCGATATTTTACATTGCGAGTCATAGTGGAAAATAAAGAAACGCGAGTTCGAAACAAAAGCAGAGAGACCAATGGGATGGTAAAGTCTGCCGAGAGACGTGCGTCCCCACTGTTTGGGTCAGAAAACGTTTGGGTTCCTCTTTCTTTAAAAATATATATGGAATATTTTCAATAAGTGAAGAATGTACACCGATGAGGCATAACATTATGGTCCCCCTTTTGCTGCCAAAACAATCCCAACCCAGTCGTCTAGCCATCACAATTTGGTGCTTGCCCATTTTTCCTGCTTCAAACACGTCAAATTTGAGGGCAAAATGTTTACTTGCAGTATAATAAATCCCACCCACTAACAGGTGCCATGATCAAGAGATAATCGGTGTTCACTTCACTGCTCATGGGTAAAAAAGGGTGCGTTTTATGATCTTGGGTCACATAAGAAGCGAAAGAAAATGTTTCTGGAGAAATAAATACAATGATTCTGAAGTCCGTTACACTCATGATGAAATTGGGTCTCATATTGTGTATCACTAGTAGCACGATGGTAATTATCAAATATTCCAATGCAAATCACAGAAAAAATAAAAGAATAATCTTAAAAAATAATAATAAATGAATGCTACTGACCTGTTTGATTAGCATGTATGTCTCGGACATGATCTTCTCAATGCGCCCCAGGTCATAAGTCATGACCTTTTGCCCTTGCTGCCACACCCTGTACGCATCGAGTAAGAGCGTCTTGCCCGACTCGACGTCCTCAATCAGCTTCCTCTTCCTGTTTGGCCGCGCTGTGGTCATGGCGTGTGTTCCTCTGCTTGCTTGGACCTGCATCAGCTGCTGTTTGGAACTGATGCTCAGCTCCTCTAGTGACAGCTCCGGAGCCCGAGTGCTTTCCAGGCGCCTCTCTGTGCCCTCTGATGCAGATCTGGCGGTTCCCTGCTCATGGGAAACGCTATCAGTGGTTGATTGTAAGTGCCCCGGCTTTGTCCATGGTTCGAGCTCCATAGGCTCCACCAGGGTGGAGTGAACCTCTGTGGGCTGAGAAGGTGCTGATGTGCCTTGGTTCTGGTTTCCTGGTTCCAAATCTGGTTGAGAGAGAGGAGCTAGAGGCTGGCATGGGCCCGAGGTTGCGAGATCGACGCCTGGCGCCGAAGACGAGTCCGGAAGGCATGGTTTGACGGGGTGAGAAGATTTCGCGTCCTCTGTTGCAGGAGGTCGGCTGGACACGTCTGCTGTGGTCATTTCACCCATGGAGGAAGTCAAAGTCTTAGAAGGATCAGACACCTGTGGAGAGAACAGGTGAATAAATACTGAGAGAGAAGAGAGCATGCGACAGGCTAATTGTTAGGGCTAAACCCTGCTGAAGCTCGTCGAACCCTGCTTCCTGCGGCGCATGAGTCACGATGGTAATCAGGGCGCACAATGAGAGCGGCGCGATGAGCGTTTCACGTGAGCTAATGGACTGCTGACATACCGCGGTGAGTTTATCCAGATTGTCCTCCAGCACTTTCACAGTGAAGAAAAAGGCGCGCTTAGCCGAGACCTGCCGATCCACATCGCGCAAAAATTTCCTGGAAACACAAAAAAAAAAGGAAAAGGGGAAAGAATTTAGACACCGCTGCAAGAGTTTTTGCTGATCAGACACAGAGGCGCAAGCCGCGGCTTCGTAAAAACAGAAGACAGACACTTTTGATAAACGGTGCCCGTCACCGGCGCCCGTTTCCACGATAAATTAAAACGGCATTCAGGAAATGAACGCTGATCTTACTTTCCCTGATCAGGGGTTCTCTGGAGCATGAGGGAAATCTTCAGCAGCGTGTCGTGATCTCTTAACTGAGACAGAACGTCCAGCAACAGCACGATGGATCGGTTCATATGAGAGGCGAAACTACCCGGGCGATCGATTTCATCTACAGGAATACGCCAGATGCCCTGGAATCAAAAAACGGAGAAAACGAGGTGTTAGCGAAAAAGAAACAGAAGAGAGAGAAAAAAAACCCCAAAAACAAACAAAACAAAAAAACTATCGATTCAACGAGAGGAGAGAATCAGTGTTTTTTAAAAACTAAGTAAGACATCAATAGTCATAAAAAGATGCGATTATTAGGACGTCAGAAGACAGAAGGCTGTGCGGAATGGAAGAGTGGGAGAGGAAAAAAATAAGTGATGTGAGGTAGAAGAGAAGAGCGTAGGCATAATATTATTGTTGTAAGGCCATCTGTTCTGAGGTTGGACAGAATGAGCTTTTGATGTGTTGGGCACAGGCCATGCAGAGAGAGAAAAGTGCCAGCAATCTGCCGACGTTCCCCCCCCCTTTTTTCCATCTCCTGCCTACAATCCATCCTCCTGCCGTAGTAACTCCGGTCGTTCCTCATCTCTTCGTGTTTCCCTCTCTGCCTTCTCTTTACACCGTGATGCATCCATAACCACAAGTGTGTTTGGGTAATCTCCACTCAGCAGACTGAAGACTGAGCTAACGCTCTAATGATTATTTATACAACAGGGTTCCACCGAGCTGAAATTCCACATCCTTCATGCCAAAGCTAGAAATTCTGCTCAGATCAGGGGGCACCTTGTGGTCCAAACAAGAGGGAGCTTCATCGATAATGTTATATTTATTACTATGTTTTATAACAGCCTTATCTTTTACATTTTATTTAAAGGCAAAGAAGAAGAAAGAGAAGAATATTTTTTTAAAGAACATATAATGATGGTCGCAGAAGGACGGAAACTTTCGGAACGTCATCTGGGGAATTTCGGAAATGTATAAAAAATCTGGGAAAATGTATATAAACTATCATATATAAATCTCAACATTTTGTTTAAGGCATGAATGCATAATAATTGTTTGTATAATTTTGTATAATTTGTAATATTTATGTAATTTAAGTGAATATCCGCCAAGAGGGATATATTTTTTGATATTATTTTGTGTGCAGAATTTTAAGAAATGATGCGTTATGTTCTGGTTAAATGCACAGTGCATGTAGGGGGGCGTGGCCTCCGTAGCCCTGCAGTAAGTGTGCTGTGTGCATGTGAATGATGAATATTCAGGGTAGAAATTAAACTGAAACATTTTATTTTTTCACGGTATAAACTAACCTGCAATTTTGTACATTTCCGGTTTATTTCCATTAACTTCCATGGGAAGTTTCCAGTCTTGAAAATTCCTGGAATTTTGCAACCCTATATATAATATATAACACATATAATTGAAAATGTCTAAAATAATAATAATAATAATAAAAAAAAATGTAAAAAAAAACTATGCGAAATAATATTACACATTTTATTACTAACACATTAAACAACACATAAACCCCTGATCTTATGGCCTAAACATGTTTTTTTTTTTTTCTAAAGAGACTATCAGGAATTCATTATTTTTAAAAGTAGACAAGCTATTTTTAGTAGTAGATAAGCTCTTCTCATATAACTCATTCCTTCCGACTTTCTTAAGCAAAACAATTTCATCATTTGTGATGCAGCTCTTTAAAAAATTCAATTTCTGATGTTTACTCAGATATATATCATTCTGAAAGCTACAGGCATTCCTAAACTGAAATGGTTCTCCTTCACTGTATCTCCATTAAAAGCTCTATATCTCCGTCTGCTTATACAACATGATTTATCAAGAATTATACGCTTGCTGAGAAATCGCATCGCCAACGCGACCATCTAAGGGAAAAGTCAAGCCTCGTTGTACTTCCTTCGCTCTGCTGATCGCTGTCCATGCGAACAACGGTGGAAAATAATCACAGACTCATTCATTCGGTCCTGTGGGAGAAATTTCTTCTCAGCAGGGTGTTTAAACAAACCGCGTCTGCTGTACAGTGACTGTGTTTATGCGCGCTTTTTTGTTTTGGCGTCGGTGAAACTTTGCGAGTCGTTTATGCTGCGCTTTTGCTATCCATCTACATGGTGGCTGATCACTTCAGACACAGAGCATTTTAACTGCTGTTGGTAAGACTGCTGTGTTTGCATTTTCTTACACATGACCATAATACGCAAGGAAATTTGGCCAAAAATCCACTTTTCGGTTGACCATTTAAAAGCTCTGTAATGGATGAGTTGCTGTTTTGGTTGTTGAATCTCTAATGATCTCAGATGTTAAACTAATTAATGAGTTGTTCAAGAGCTCCTGGTTCCACTACTCCAAACTGACTGTAAAACTGTAGAAAGGACATTACTCATAATCACAATCCAGTGATGGGGTCTGGAGTCTGGTTCCTCTCAAGGTTTCTTCCTCATACCCTCTATGTCACCGCATACATACAAATCTATGTCTGTTTATCGTCGGGGATAAACACACATTTAAATAGAATTTTGTTCTTACAATTACATTATAAAACGCTGCTTGGAGACGATGGCGATTGTAAAAAAAAAAACCAAAAAAAAAAATAAACCATTCAAATCATTTTTGTGTCCACATTATTTGGACCACCACTAAATTATTCCACTCAATACTTTTAAGATATCGTAATTATTGATTTGTGAGATTTGACACGATTGAATAAACCACAAAACACACCTACAGAATGCACACGTACGTTACGTGACAAAAGTCTAGTAGGTCGGATTAGGGCGCGTGTACATTTCGAACGTGTTCTTAGGCTGCATGAAGTTGTATCTTGAAAAAATTATAGATATTGGGGCAGAAAACGTGTACATTTATATAATTTCCTATAGTTTACTTAGTTTTTACTAAGTGAAATAAAAAAAATGTAATCTGTTAAAATATTCTACAATTTTATATTATATTTATATTATATTATAAAATAGTAATTTTGATTTGCTTGGTAACAGCCAAAAATCTATGAAAATGTGAGAAAAATGGCTATAATGGTCAAATAATCTGTTTAAACTTCTAGGAAAAGATTCGTCTCGGTCACTGCTGTAAGGTGATCACCACACAGAATGTGAAGAATAGCAGAAATTCTAGGAGTCAGTTGTCCTTAAGGTACCAGCACAATAACACATTCAGCAAAATAGCGTTGATTATCGTTAACGATAAAATGTATTGTGTGTCAATATCGCACACCCCTGAAAGGCTAAATTTGTGTTTCCGTTCGAAATGCACGGAAACTACACATAAATCTAACTACGTGAAACCACCTGTTAAGATCGTATATATAAAAATTGCAATTTTAAATAGTAAACGACAAAAACAAAGTATGTGCGAACCGTGACTCCAGATTCTCCACTACACTACGGCCATGGCACATGCAAAATACATGGACTTTTTTCATAGCATTTGCATTTTTACATTGTTACACATCTGGACATTTTCTATAACTGCCACTGGTAGTGGGAGGTCAAACACACACACACACACACAAGCACGCACGCACACACAGAGAGAATGGGCTGAAAGCGGTTTATCAGTTCATAGATCACAGTTCTACAGTATGACAGCTCACGGTATCTTCTCATGATCTAGTGTGGGGGGTGGGGGTGACAGAGGCCGAATGAGGAGGAAGGAAATGGAGGAAGTAGAGTTTCCCGATCAGCCATGCTAATGAGCAGATGAGTGAACGTGGGAGGGGATTTATGGTTAAACAGAAAGCTGATGAGGAGTAATTACTTGCCCTTATATGCCTGGCATCTGTTTCGTTTACTGTGTTTACTCTGTACTCTCGAAATAAATATACAGGGACAAAATGCACATCTGTAGGTCCAGATAAATGAAATTAGACAAGAGGACGGAAATATATATATTAGCAAAATGATACAGAAAGATGAAGACGGAAAGAGAGGGACAGACATAAAGAGAGACATAGCAAGAAAGAGGGGGACAATGAGAGACGGAGAGAGAAAAAAGAGAGCGAGAAACAGACAGGATAAAGATGCATGCAATTCATGCAAGACAGAAAGAGGGAAAAAGGGACACTCAACTGAAGGAGGGTAAATCCACATACTGGTGTTAGTGTCAACAGAAAGGGTGATAGGAAGGAAAAATAATACTCAAGAGACACACACGGTTAGAACCTGGTGCGCCACCCAACTGAAGGTTGAGGGTAGGGGGCGCTACACATGCATTCCAAGAGGCAGATAATAAGAAGAAGGAGTGACCAAGAGACACAAGCACGAAGAGGCAAAACAAGAAAGACTGATAGAGCGAGACAGACATAGAAGCACAAAGAAAAAAAAGAGAGGGAAATTGAAAGAGACGGACTAAAATAGAAAGACAAACAGACAAAGACATGGATAGACAGAAGGGGATGTACTGACAGAAAAGCAGATGTAATTCTACCAGCTGTGCCTGAGTCTCTGCCATGTCCCGAGTCAACTGCACTAAAGTCGAAATCACACTGTTCGACAGCTCAGAGAGGAACCTGGGCTGGAAATGCCAGTGAAGCCCTGTATATCATCTGCATGTCTTCTCCCAGATAAAGGCTTACAATTTGTAAGCCTGTGAGTTAATCAGGGTTTTTTGTACTTTCTGAACAACATTTAGCCTCCATTTGCTTTTAGAAAAACCTCCACTCCTCTAAGATGATGTTCCACTATATTTTGGAGTGTGATTGTGGAGATTTCATTTTCAAGTTGATTTCTATTGCACTTCTCACAATGGACATTGTCAATGTAGTTCACTTCTAATTAAATCTGCGTATTTATCCTCCGATGAGCAAACCTGGGGCGACTGAACCGAACTCAAAAGGGGAGCCCTTCCTCATTAGGGTGATTTTGAGTGTGTGATTATAAATCATTAAAAACATTACATACACCGGAGAGTGAGAAATATACGCATTTGGAGTGTGTGATTATGAGTAATGTCCTTATACAGTCAGTTGGGGTTCAGCAACGCGTTAATTAGCTCAACATTTGAGATCATTAGACATTCTACAATAAAACAGCAACTCCTCCACGTCAGAGCCTTTCAACGTTCAACGATAGAGAACTGGCATATATGCAAAATGTTAATCATTAAATCCAATGTCTGAAATCTTCATGAAGTGGTTTAGTAAAGGCAGGTACTGATGAGGGTGAGGTGAGGAGGCCTGGGGCGAGGTCAGTGTTCACATTCATCCCAAAGATGTTCAATAGGGTTGAGGTCAGAGAAGATCTTGCACACAAACCCATGGAAACCATATCTTCATGGAGCGGGCTTTGTGCACCGTCATGCTTCAGGTGAAGGGAAACGTTACGGCTACCACATGCAAAGACATTCTACAATTATGTGCTTCCAAGTCGGAAGAATCCCATATGGCATTTGGCTCTAAAAGTTCGGTGACCCGGTACTTTTGTCCATATCGTGTACATTTTTCAGAGATATTGTAAATGTTTTATAAAACTATCGTCAAAATTGCACACATCCTTTTCATCACCCATACTTGAGGAAATGAGTGCCCAAAAACATTAAATGTGGAAAAATATTGAGACATTGTCTGGATTGTGGAAAAACCTGGACAATCACAGAGACATTTTCTATAGTTGCAGGAGCTCAGTGATTAAAGTAAAAGCAGCCAGGACTGAGTTATGTGTGATATGGGACAAAAGCACAGAATGTTAGCCAGTTATATAATGCTTTATATAACTATCTGGCACAAAACATATGGCCCACTTACAGGTTATTTAGGAACTCTGTTTGGATTTCCTTTTCTAAGCTAAGACTTGCACAGTAAAAGTGATGGAACCAATAAAGTTGTAAACATTATATAAACAAAGGTACTGGGACACAACTTTTTTCCAGCCATATGTGTTCCCCCCCCAAACTGTAAAGGCCCACAATTGTATATGATGTTTTTGGATTAGAGTAGCATCAATTTTTCCTTCGGTTGATATAGGAGACCCCAACCTGTTCCAGCTTGACTTTGCCCCTGTGCCCCTTTTGAACTCACCCCGACTGAACACGAAAGAATTGGAACGCTGACTGCGCCCCAGGCCTACATTAGTAGCTTATCGAGGCTGAATGAGTCTCCTCAAGCACACTCCAAAATTTAGTGGAACATCTTCCAAAAAGAATAGAGATTAAGTGTGTGGGGTAGGGTTTGTTTCTAGTGAAGATTACTGAAATCCTGGACTTGTGGGATTGTGGGCTCACTGTCTTCAGAAAGTGTTTTATTAATTGCCACTGGTTTAATCCATTCAGTGGCATTTATTGTGTCTGCAGACTGTAAATAAACTCAGTTATTAAATCTTTTTCTTAAAGTCACTTATTCCTTCAACTCTTTTTTTTTTTTTTTTCCCTCTCTGGTGGCAAATCTTTGAAAATTGGATTCAGGTGAATGACAATTGGTTGAATTGTATGTTATTGTTCTGATTGACAGATCGGTCATGGCGTACTTTCAGCCAATGGTGGACATATAATTTATATATTATTTAATATATAAATTAGGGGCCTTGCTCAAGAGCCCAGCTTGGTCGGCAGCTTGGTCGTAGTGGGATTTGAACCTGTGATCTTCTGTATATATACAGACACACACTTCTGGCCATAAAACTGTAAATTTACAGGCCTTTAGTGGCAATTTCCAGTTTTGATTGCAAAACAAAAGCACCCACTAATAGGCAAGAGGGTGGGGCTTTTTTGAGACTTTTTTGGGGCTTTTTTTTTTTTTTGGTGTGAGATCTAATCACCTCATGTGTTTAACCGACCCCTCTTTTATTTCTTTCATAGAGGAAAAAAGCCACTTTCTGTAACAATGCTACACAAGATTTGGACGTGTGTTGGTAATTTTATAACAGATTATTAAATATAATATCCTACCGTAACCCTTTCACCCTCATATACATTTGCAGAAGGTTTTAAAATAAGGTTACACCCATAAAAAAAAAAACCCTGGTCTTTCCTGAATATCAGCATTGCACACTCAACACCAGCATCTCACGAGTCGAGAATTCCTGCAGGTGTTTTTTCTTTCTTTCTAAGAAAAGCATACAGCGGCCGTGGAAACAAGCTTTTCCTAAGTGCTTCTTCTTCAGGTGTTCGTTCTCCTGCACTGTGCTCCTATGGAGAGTGTGTTACAAAAAAGGTGTGTATTCAGTATTACTAGACGTCCTCTGTGTTTTACTATCACATGGTTTTAATGCCTCAATTAAAAGTAATGAGCACCAAACAGTAATAAATTAAGAATGATATATTTTTATTTTAAATATAAATTTGTTTTGTAGCTTAGCTACTTATAATGACACCTACTTCGGCTGTGTTTTTTTTTATTTATTTATTTATTTTTACTTCTACAAATAATACAAGACTACAAAAAGTACAAAAGTAATTTAATTTAATTAAATTTATGTAAAATACAATATTTTAAAATCATAAATAATTAACGAATAAATAATAAAATCATTATAATCATAATAGAAATAACTAAATAAATATAATAAATAAATAAGCCAACTAGCTTTATTTAAACTGCATTTACCCATTTCGCTTTATTTATATTTTTCTTTCCATTATTTAATTAGGTATTAAATCTTCAGCTAGCTGTTCATTTTTAAAACCAAGTTTCTATCATAATTTTAATTAAGTTTTTTTTCAGGAGCATTAGTGTCTTTTTTTTTTTTTTTTTTTTTGCAACGTATACCATTTCTTTTATGTGTAATTTCTCCGATTTTGTAATACCTTTAAAATGATTATTAAAACAGCAATTAGTTACAAAACAAAACAAAACAAAAAAATGTCCTGAGGTTTTGCAAACACTGTACACAGCAATTCGAAAAAAAAAAGAAAAAAGCCAACAGTTTCCAACCGCACTAAAAAAGGTAACCGTAGCGACTCGCCTTTACAGCTGCATACTTGGTTAAGGTTGCCAGATCAACAGTATCACCACATCCTCTGCATGTGCCAGCAAGCTGTCAGAGCATGTAAAGCTTCACATCGAACAGAAACTCGGGAGGATTGAAAGGGAAAACACGAAAGGCGGTTTTTGGGTTCTTTGTTTTTAGCTGGCTGCCGTTATTGCTTAAGCGTTTCGAAACCTGACTGGATAGGAACGTTCTGACCGAAACACGCGCACCAAAAGAACGAACATGAATGCTATGACACAAATCCAGCCCTGATGTTTTCATGTTCATGTGTGTGAATTCGTTGACCTCATTTCACTTGGAATTTCCCCACTCGGTCCCCCTCCAGAGGGAATCCTGACTTCTAGACTTCATGACGAGGCAAAAACAAGGGTCTAGATTAACATCCTTTCAACCTCAGCAACCAGAACACATCCTGAGCAATAAACTGTTGACTAACCAAGAGACAATATACAGGCAAAAGTATTGGGACACCCGACTTTTCCAGCCACGTGTGGTTCTTCCCCTAACTGTTGTCACAAAGTTGAAAGACTTTGACCCAAAGACTATACACAAAAAAAACCTGCTGTGGAACCTCAGGTTAATCACCCAAAACTCAATGGTATACCACCAGTAATTCACTGTTTAGTTAATTTGCAAAGACGACAGGTGGTTTAGTAAATCAGAGAAAGTGGTAAGAACTGGTTGTAATTTCTAAAGCACATCGCTGCCTGTAATTCCGCCAGTGTTATAAATGTCAGTTTAGTGTTTTCTGTCACCAAACACCATTAACCACCAACACAGTCATTGTGATTACATCCAGTTTGGATGAACTACATGAGGCTGATGGAAGGGCGTCCTCCAGTCCTCCTCACTAAATTGCCCAAGTGCTTCCAAAAAGACACATCAGTCGTGCCTGTCTCTAACATGATCGATAGCAAGTGACAGAAAAATCATTGGGCTCTTAAGAGCGGCACGGAGCAAACTCACGGATCCCTGAGTTCGCCGGGCCTGCCGGGAATAATAAACTCCTCCTTATAAACTCGGGAGGAAGTTACAGCACAGGAGAGAACGCCGTCAGAAGAATACTTTGTGCACAGTTTTGTGGCCTGATGCAGAAACTTATGTTCTTGATAGGATCTGAACGAGGCACTCCCTCCCTCCCCCGCCATACATGTCAGAGGCAGGGGAAGAATGCAGGCTGAGAAAGTGAAAAACCGAGAGGATAGAGAGTGAAGCAAAGCGTTCACTCTGAATAGACGTGTCAATCAAGGGAATGCTTGTAAAACTCTATGTCATAGAGCAGTCGAGCTCAAGGCGCGTGTGATCCGCAAGCAGGATCAACGGCGCAAGAGTTCGATTCCGTTGCAAAAGGAAAGAAAGAGAGAAGGAAGGAGGGAGAGAGGGGGGGGCACAGGGAAGGGAGAAGGTTCCCGGCTTTTCTGACTCATGCAATTTTGGACTCCTTCTCTCCATTTGTGGTCATAGCAGCTCCGTTCCCCTTGATGAGATGCAGAGTAGATGGAGTGAGGAGTGCTAGTGAAGTATCGTCGTGCGAAGCACAACACACACACACACACAACACAAAACAGCCCCCCCCCCCTCCTCCACTCAAGCATTCTTTACTTAAATCGTGGAGTCCCTCTCCTTCTTTTCCTCACTTAATGTCTCCCTCTTTCTTTCTGTAACTCCTCCCCTCAGGGTAATCCGACATCCAGAGGTGAGGCATGAAACATTCCTTTCCTGCAAATGGACCAACGCTTTCTTACAGCATGCAAACAACCCACGGAGTAAAAAAAAAAAAAAAAAACAAACCCAGCGAAACTCACCATCACAGAGGAGAGGCTACTGTGCTCTCGATCCTGTTAGTGAAGATGCCGTGATTCCGATCCTTCTCTGAAAAGGTTTACGGTCCCAGGCGTCCGCGACGGGCTGCGCGCGAGCAAAAGCGACAGAACGATCGCGGTGAACGAGTGCGCCTTGAATAGACACGCGCGCTGACGCCTCTAAGCCGCGCTGCCATCGCAAAACAAAACGCCCACGCACACACTCACTCTGATCCCTGCCTTCTTTTGCTTTTACCTCCCTCCCTCCCTCCCTCTCTCTCGCTATCGCTCTCTACTCCCCCCCCTCCTACTTTCACTCTTTCCCTTTCAGTACAGAAGCTGTGAGCCGGCCCCCTTTGAAAGCAGAGACCAATAGACAAATAGGATCGATTCTCCACTCCGGCGCTGTCCGTCCGTGCCGCACGCAGAGAGAGAAGGAGGGAACAAGCAACAGGCGGCAGGAGACGAAAGTGTGTATGTGTGTGAGCGAGAAGAAAGGCACGGTTTCCGCTTTCTCTCCTCTTATCTTGTGGTTCCACCCTGGCAACCGTGCACCCGCATACACACACACACACACACACACACACACACAGCCACCCAGTTTTACCTCCCCATGTCCTGTTGTCAAACAGAGAAGAACCTCGCTGAAAGCGAGTAAACAGAAGGCACGCTTGTCCAGAGCAACTCCTCGAAGTGTAGCGTCAAAGGAGAAAGCATTGCAACACGTTTCTGCAATAAACTGTGCGCTCACGCAAAACACAATTGCAATAGACGCCTACAAGTGCACGAAATATGTTTTACTGCTTCCTGCAATCTCATTCATGTACAGAATAATATCCAAACCTGCTCATAGCACGTGGTATTCGTTCTTTCCCTAGAACGGTTTTTATATTTAAAAAGGTAAAAAGGCAAAGATCCTTTTTTTTTTTTTACTTGTCACATTTACATTACAGCACGGTAAAATTCTTTCTTCACATACCCCAGCGATGTTAGGAAGCTGGGGTTGGGCATAATACAGGGCCCCTGGAGCACAGAGGGTTAAGGGCCTTTACTCAGGGGCCCAAATGTGGCAGTGTGGCGATATTGGCAGCTTCCTGACCTTCCAAACCGTATCCCAGAGCCTTAATCACCGAGCTCCCATTTCCCCTGTGGTTTAAAGTTTCTATAGTAACAGCTTGTTCGTGAGGATTTATACGGCGGATGCAACGTACAAATGCAAAAGACGTGCAATCATGGATTAACATCTACGTCTCTATTGTCAGTACTCAAAAGAAAGGACTTGAGGAACTAACGAAATGGTTCCACAACATTGAACAGATCCCCTAAATGAGTCCTCAGTGACATTATATCATTCTGTCACTAATGCGTAATTAATACATTAATACAAATTAAAAAAACTTGAATTTGTACCCTTGGGGGAACTGCTGGCAAAATGGCTGTGGAAAAAACAAAATCAAAACAAAAAAACATTCAAGTTGAACAGTAAAGAGCTGAACAGTGATGCTCCGTCACAACGCTCAGCCGATTCTTATTTTCCACTCACGATAAGACACGTAAGCGACTTATTCCTTCTGCCTTTCTGTATCTGGAATAAGCAGACGTTTCAAAATCAGCTATGAAGATAGTTTCCATGGTCCTCATTATCACACTATTAATCATGTTCCAATCCACCCTGGCCAGTTTGAGCTATGTATAAGTTCATTGCACCACCTACCGCTATCGAGAAGAACTGGAAAACCCATCTGAGTGCTTTCCGTTCTTATGCTTATATAAACTGGAGAAATTCTTTGTAATTTACTATGTTGACAATTATGGAAAGTTATCCGTGTAAATGAAAGGAGGCAGGCGGCCATCTCATGCTCTTCTATCCCAGTTCGGTTGCTGGTTTGCCAAAACGGCAGCAGTGGTGGCAGGTGGTGGGTGGCCTCGCCCTGGGGGAGTGTGTGGGTGGCAGCATATGTAAGCGCATATGAGCGAGCGTGAGCCTGAGAAACTGTGTCTCTCCAAATCAACGAGTGTTTTCAGGAACCGAGGCAACAGCGACTGCCTGACCCATATTGTGCGTACAGTGCTCTCTGTAAGTAGCACACTCTACACACACAGAGAGAAAGAGAGAAAGAGAGAGAGATAGAGAGAGAGAGAGAGAGTTTAATCAGTTTAACCCATGACCCACCTCCCTTTCTTTTGCAGAAAAGATATTTAGAAATCAGAGCAAGCTGAAAAGGCCTGACAGCACCTGCCACATTACACAATCGTTCATTATTCTGAAATGCTTTCCTGCCCTGCACTCCTGCTGACTTGCACTTCATTTATCCCCGCTGAGAGAATCCCCAACTTGCCTGTGGACACCCCAGGGGTCAACTTCATGGGCAGAACTAAACACCCTACCTGCAGCAATGTACTGTTCAAAAACTGGTTAAAAGATAGGTCAATGATTTTTATTTTTATATATATATATATATATATATATATATATATATATAAATAAATAAATATAAAAAAAAAAAAGGGGGGGGCAACTGCTGCCTGATATATTTTCGTTTCCAGTCAACGAAAACGTTGCTTTTTAAAATCTATGATTTATTTAGGGTTGCAGCTATCGATTCTCTTTTGTGATCGTGTATTCTACCGATTATTCCGTCGATTAATCGGGTAATCGGATAAAAACTACTTTTCCTTTATTAAAGAGCAATTCTAGATATACAAGAGAAGAAAAAACGGGTCTCTTATAATGAACCTAGTCATTAGTTTATTGCTAAAACTGCAACACAAGAATATCTGTGAAAACTAAACCAATTTAGTGCATTTACTTGCCATATTACAACAAAAACGCAAACAAATATATAAATAAAAAAAAAAAAATCTATTTCAATATACGTTTTAAAATAGTACCCGTGCTGTACTGTGTTTTTTTACGTTTTAGTTTGAAATGACCCCAGACTTTGGAAACTTTTTTCTCCACGTTCCTCCTTTTTTTATTCGGCAGAGTGCTCCAGAGTTAAACAGTTAGTGGATAAAAACTTTACTGGTCAAACACGCAGCAATTTACCAATCAGGGTCGAGTGCGCGCTCTGTTTTTCACATAAACTGAGTCGACTAGGTAAAAAAATATATATATATAATAAATTAAAAAAAAACCAGGAGATATATTACATTGGATACTCAAGCATATTTGAACGCAAATACTTTTGAACTTTTACTCAAGTGAAAGTTTAAAGGAAGCATTTTTTTACTTTTACTGTATTAATATTTTACCTGCTGTATCGCTTCTTTAACTCAACTACATGCTTCGTGTACTTCGTCCACCACTGCTTTTGGGAAACGACTAAAATTAAAGTTGAAAACTGAGTTTTTTTGGACGAACACGCCGTTTTCAAATGTATTCGGATCGGTGCAGACGTAGCCTTTGTTTATTATATTTTTTGACATTCTTAATTTTATACTTTCTTTTAGCTTCTCACCACAGCGGATCATCCGCATGTTTGATTTGGCACGTTTTTACGCTGGATGCCCTTCCTAACGCAACCCTCCCCATTTATCCAGGCTTGTGCAACCCTAATGGCTGGTGAGCGCGCCGCATCCTAACCACTAGACCACTAGGGAACCTATATTCTTAATTTTATACTTTAGAAAAAACAAACAGAGCAGTAGTATAGAAACACAAATATTTTTCAATACTCAGAAAATCAAATCAAATTCCATACTTTGTTCATTCTTTTCCAAAATGTATATTAACCCTGTGTTTCGTGCTCGTTTTTGTTTCAAAATACATTACATTGCTTTATAAATAAGTTAGAGGTTTTCTGCAGGAATACGCTCTTAACGCTCCGAGTCAACAGACGTGGCTGGTGGGTGGAGACACGGTTGGTCCTGGTAGCTGGGACAGGTGGGCACGACGGGCAGCAGGTTAGCAGTGCCAGGCGGCCGCAGCTTCGCCACCCAGAGAGGGCTAAGGCCCTGCACGGCTCCGAAAAAACATCTACCCATACTGCTTAGGCCAACGCTTCATCCAAGACATACACTCACTCGCTTAAAACACACACAATTCAACTCACAGTAGTGCCATCTGTCTGCATGGAGTGAGGTCTCTAAATCCAGCCAGGTTTTTCAGAAAGAAACAGACTTTAATTAATCTCTCTCTCCCCCTCTATGTGTGTGTGTGCATGTGTGTGTGTGTGTATGTGTATATATATATATATATATATATATATATATATATATATATATATAGAGGGAAATCTTTTACCATTTACTACAAAACATAAAATCCACACGCCCACTGCATCATCTATAGACATAATGATGACAAACTGGCATGTGCGCCACACACACACACACACACACACACACACACACACACACACACACACACACACACACACACACACACACACACACACACACACACACACACACACACACACACACACTTTTAATTCCATTTTTTTGCCTTATTATTTTGTAGGATGTAACGGTACACAAACTTCGGTTCAATTTCTTTACATTTTGGGGGAAGAAATACAAAACGTACAATTGCTTGTCGTTTATTATTATATATATTATAATATAATATATCGCAGTTTATTATTATTTATATTCGTGATCAACATTTTAACAGTTTACATCTTTAAAAAAAAAATAATAAAATGCTCCGTTAAAAGAAATATACAAAATATTTGATAAAAAATTGAATGAATAAAATTAATAAAGTGCAATACACTTATTACACTCATTAAATTGAGTCACTGAATTAAATTGCCACAAATTTAATCGATTAAATAAAATTTTACAAATAGAAACAATTAAATAGTTTGCATTTGTTACACCCCAAGTGGGAATTCCCAGTTTTGTCTTTAACATTTAATTTTTAATGATCTACTTAAGTGCTCTGCTTATTTCAGCAAACAAATGTCTTCATTCCTACTATCCTTCATTCATTCACTCCCTCGATATGTGGAATTGTCAGAAATTTCATTTTTTAAGAGAAATTCTTGAAGCTGGGCATAACGCTATCACCAGGAAGTGGCTAGCGGCTAATGCTAGCAATATAGATTCAAGATTTTTTTTCTTTTTCTTTTCATTTAACTGCAAGTTGTATCCTGCATATAACTATGTTTGTGACTAATCAAAAATCATAGCAGTGAGTCGCCACAGTGACACTGTGCTAACATTAGTTTCTTTTTCATACCCCTGGCATTGTTGTTTCTTTTCAATTTAAAAAAATTAAAATAAAAAATGCGCTCACTGTGCGAGACAGAGACTAAACAATCATGCGGTCCGCCACTTTATACGTTCCCGAGGAAACTCCGAATTTAACTCTGTTCCGCATTCGGAACACGTGTACCAAACCGAAAGCCGTATACCAAAAACTTTCGGTACAAATATGTGCAACGTTACACACTTAATATCTTGTCATTAAGAGAGCATGTTGTTAATTCGGTATATTGTTTTAGCATATGTTGTCATATAGAATAACTTTGATCGCAAGACTTGTTTGGAATCAGTTTGACGTTCTGAGATACTTTTTTCGACTTATTTTAGCATGGTCTCAAGCTAATACATTATTTTATTTTCCTGATTTTCCAAACAGCATGGTGGTGTTCTGATTAAGTTATATAAGTTAGAGGCCGATTGTGCCGCAAATTAGGCTGATTATTATACAGGCGCATCTGACACACCAAACCGTGTTTTGTACGATTTGAGCTTGCGTAAGGGAACATAACGCTCCAATACCAGCAGGTGGCAGTAGTGTGTATGCGGCATCCAAACAGGAAAACTGGAAGAGCTAGAACTGCGAATATATAAAGTAATTAGTGTTTACATCTGCCACGATCATTACTAATTGATTGGTGTAGCCTTTTTCAATCATGTCTGCTAAGTTACAAAAACAAGCAAGAATGACAACAAGCGTATTCATTTTTTTTTTTTGCTTGTGCGCTCATTCGCTAAATAGCCAATAAGGGGGGTGGGGGTGATCAGTCTCTTTCTTGCTGTTCTCTTTCTTGGCCGCTGATTCGAAATTAAAATATAAAAAAATGACCACGTCGCAAATTTAAAGGAATTAAAAAATAACAATATCGTATAATAAAAAGCATTTTACTGCAAATAATGAGAGAAATAGAGTCAAGACGTCAATACACATTATAAGAAAAAAGTTTGTGGACACCTGACCATTAGATGTGTATGTGCTTTTAACATCCCAGTCCACATTTAGTTCCTATTTTCCGCTTTAATAACCACCATTCTTCTGGGAAGATTTAGGATTTTGGAGAGTGCTTACAGAGATTTGTGCTCATTCAACCACAAGGGTGTTCGTAAAGTCAAGGTATTCCGTGTTAGTGTTCCAATTCATTCCAAATGCTGGCTAATAGGGTTGAGTTCCGCGCTCTATAGTCTTAATCTGTGTAAACCACACTTTCATAGAGTTGGCTTTGTGCACAGGGGCATTGTCATGCTGGAACAGGTTTGGGTTTCCTAGTTGAAGTGAAGGGGAAATCTCACGTCCTACTCCACATGCATTTCGAAACAATGACATGGTAATCAACAACATGAAGTCAACGTTCCGTGCATATAAATAACTGCGAACGAAGATCTGGCTACACTGTTTTTGTAGTTTTTTTTACGTCCATTCATCGTTTTTAAGTTTCCAAGCTGCTCTACACACTGACCCTCATCCCACTGATTAACCGCAGGGTTCGGTTGTGTACGTGGGGTTGCGTGTTACTTACATTGAACAGATTGGTTTTGTTTCTCTCGCAAAAAAGTCCTTGTGCAGGCATGTGCTTCAGCTGTTGCCATGGGACACTGCTCCCTAGCAACACATCCCTTGCCCAGTGCAGATTCTGTAGAGACACAAAATGTATTCAGTTAGTTAGTGCATGCTTTTCACGTGTCACAGGGCATGTGTATGGATTAAATGTACACCGAACACACGTAGCAACCCCCCCCCTTTTTCATTTTAAAGGAAAAACATCTTTACAGATGTCTGGTGTAACAATATACTGGCACAAGAAACAAAGGGTTCACCCACATGAAGTCCCACGAACCATGAAAAACAACACCGGATTAAAAAAATAAAAATAAAATTGCCTTAGCGATTGAGGGCTGAATTCATTGCTCATAGACTTTATGGAAGTTGAATATTATCGCTTATTTCAACAACTCATTAAAAAATTAATTTGAGCGCGTGTGTGTGTGTATATATATATATATATATATATATATTACACACACACACACACACACACACACACACACACACACACACACACACACACACACACACACACACCATGACTCGCAGAATGTACCAATCAGCATTTTGCTTATATAGCACTGCCTTCAGCACAAAAACCTAAACAGGAAGTCAACAGAAAAACCACAGCTGCAAGCTCTGTTAGTTTACGCCACATTCTGTGCGCACACACACACACACCCACACACACACACACACACACACACACACACACACACACACACACACACACAAAACGACACCAACGTTAGGTCTTTGCATAATCACAGTTCGGTTTGATGCAGCGTTATAGCTCTGACAGAGCCGTGTGTATTCACAGAAGTGAAGCTGATTACAGCCTTTTCCGCAATTATCTCTCCGCCTGTCTCGCTCCCCCAACCGCCACGGATACTTTAATAATCGCCGAGACGGCTTTCTTCTCTAATAACCACAATGGGGCTCAGGCATTCCCGGGAGCAAACGGAGATATTCGCACGTGGATGAACGACCACAATAGCAGAGAACTTCTGGTGGGTTAAGCGACGTTGGCATGACCTGCGACCACATGAAAGCCCTTGAAATTAAAGGTGAAAGTCAAAGGTCAAAGAGAACAGCGAAGCTGAGTGCGTTCCACATGTTAACCGCCAATGAGGGATAAAAAAAAACAAAAAAAAAACAGTAAGGGAAAGCCCCTGGTCGGTCCCCTGCTTCAGGTGACCACATCGAACGATCACAAAGTGTGGGGTTTCCCTATTTACAGCGACTTCCTGTCGTGCTGAACGTAGCCTGATCTAACAGAGCGGGTATTACATCCTGCGCTCATGTTGGCAACAAACGAGACAAGACTGACTGCCCAGCTTATGCTATCGCTCATGCCAATTGGCGTGAGTGCCCGAAAGTGACATCAGTCCATTATGTCCATCAGGACCATATAATAATATTATAATACCAAATCAGGGTTGGCATCATTCTCCTGCGTTGCCACAAGCGCAGGATTAGTGAGTGGGAATAAAATATTACTTACAGGCCTGGACAAATAATAGATTAGCTATCTGTCCAGGAAAGTGGTCGTTATCAAGTTCTGTGTTGTGGATGTGTGAGTAGGAAAACGAAGGCTGTGTCGGTTTTCTCCACGTGTTTAAGAAAAAGCTGAAAAACACTTGTTATTCCTGAGATTTGACAACAGATTTACTGTAAACATTTACTGTAAAAAGAAGTGTTTTATAACGATCTGCTCTGCACATGCGGCGTTCTGAGGGCTTTTTAATCACCATCCTAACGCTTGCAAGTGAAAGCAGTGGGTAGAGTGTAGATCAAGGTGCACATCCTGCACCATGCTATATTTGCAACTATTTCAGAAACTGAAAAAACCCTTTATAGATGGTGAAACCCGTATGCAGCTTTCACGTCTACTACACCATTTGCCAAAAAACTAGTTCTGAAACCAAATTTACAAAACAAACAAACAAAAAAAAGTTCAGTTCGAGACTGTGCATTGGTTGAAAATATTGTGACTAGGATTTGCAAATTAAAATCAATACTGGAAACTTTACATGGGAATAAACTGGAAATTTACAAAATTGTAGGTTCGCCTACAACGAGAACGTAAATGTAGTTGGAGAAATAAAATCTCGCAGGATCATTTTGGTTCAAACGACCAGATTTTTATGTAATTTCAGTTAAATTTTTACCCTGAACACGCCCCCTACATGCACTGTGACATTCATCCATATCATAACGCACATCGATTCTTTTACAGAAGAGAGCCAGGTGGACCAAACGGCACATATTCTAGTGCCTCTCAGATTGTGTCTTAATGCCTACAAACCTCTGACTTGAGTTCTTACTACAAAAATTTAAAATTATGGACGTAACGGTGCACGTATTCGTATTGAACTTTTCCGGTACACGGCTTTCAGGTTCGGCGCACGCTTACCGAATGCAATCCTTATCATAGTGAATTCTGGAACGTGACGGTTGTGTAGTGTCACTGTTTGTTATTATAATAATTATTCAATGTAAAAACATGCACAACAATCCCACCGAGAGGTAGCGGCGTGTCTCCGTGGCTACTCACTCCATACCGGAAATACGATTTGATATCAATGGAGTGAATGAATGAAGGACTGAAAGAATGAAGTAGGGCTGCTGCTATTGATTATTTTAGCGATTGAGTGTTCTAACGATTATTCCATCGATTAATCGAATAAGAAGTACTTTTTCTTTATTCAAGAGCAATGCTAAATAAGAAAGAGAAAATAAGACGGGCCTCTTCAAAATGAACAAGTAATTTGTTTCCTTTTTAGAAAAGTTGAATACATAAATATCGCTAAAAATAAAAGCCATTTAGTGCATTTAATTGCGATTATACAACATTAGAATACAAATACTCAATTATTCTCACTCGTATTTATTCATTAAATCACACAGTAAAAAAGTATGTTGTAAAAAAGTAAAATGTTTTCCAGTTTATTTAATTTTATTTAATAAATTTAATTTGTGCAAATTTAATCGTTTTTTTTTATAAATTTTATTTTTTATAAAATATTATTTTATATATTATTGAACCAACCAGGCATTTTATTTAAAATTGTTTTCAAAATGTAAACTGGTGATGTCACATTTTAATAATATAGTTTTTTAAATAAAAAAAAAACAAAAAAAAAAACAAGCAATTTTATGTTTTGTATTTCTTTCGGCTAACTGTGACGAAATTGACTTAAAAACTTGACTTAAGAGACACATACTGAAATGTAAATTTTGTGTAGCGTTACAGAGAGAGAAAGTATTTGAAAGTATGCATTAATAATAACCTGTGCAAACTACTGCTGGAATTGCAGAACTGTTTTTAGCAAAAAAGATTATCCGGAACATTGAGCGAATCAGATTCAAGAATCTAACAGCGCTAGTTGAAGCAAAATTCTGCACTGTCAAAGCGATGACTAATTTCAGGTTAAAAAGAAACTACACATGTTTGCAATAGTCATTTTTCTTGTATTGTTTCCCAGAAACTTTTAGCTTTTAAGTGCCTTGTATAGTAAAAAATTCATATAGCAGTAATAACATAATAATCTCCGAGTCTCACCTTGTGCGTCTTGCTGTAAGTATACAGGTGTGCGAGCCTATACAGACTCTTATAATGCTGAGGGAAGCGATTGAGGCAGAGAAACAGAGCTCTGACACACATCTCCACCAGCATTTTCCTCTGCTCCACCCGGCCTGTCGGTAGACACCGGGGCACCTCCAGCAGCTCGGGTGGTACGGGTGGCTCGGGCCGGCGAGGGGCAGAGCGCAGCAGGGCGATCGATGCCTGAGTGGGCGTATCTGGGGCCGGGAGTTTAGGGCCGGACATCTCGGGAGACATGATGGACAGAGTGGTGTCCGAGGACTCTTGGGAGAGGGTGGTGGAAGTGACGTCCATGTTCTTCTCCTCTGAGAAACGTCAGCAAAAAAAATGTGAATATAATTAAAGTACTGAATACTAAATTAAACTCGCTCATCAGTTTTGTAATACTGTCTGCACATCATTTATTTAAATAGTTTTACCTGCAAACATTATTTGGACAAAGGTTTATAGACACCTGACCATAAGATTTGCTTGTTAAACATCCCATTGAATCCCGTTTTCTGTCAGAATAACCTTCAGTCTTCTGATGTTCCAGATTTTGGAGCGTGGTTGTGGCATGTTTATTCATACACAAAGGGTGTTAATAAAGTCCGAAAGACATCCAAAGACATCCTAAACAATTGAGTGCTTCCATCTGTGTGGAAACGGTTTGGGGGGTTTGAACCACATATGACTGGAAAGTTAAGGTGTCCCAATACTTTTGTCCTAATAGTGTATCCCATTCAGACGTGTTCTAACAGTTCTAATTATTACCATTTCTGAACATTCGACATTGACGCATTTACTCAATTAAAGCCCATTAGGTGCTTAGTAACAACAATGAGTCCAAGTCAGTCAGCAGCTTCAACATCCAGGCCAAGAAAAAGCCTTCAGCATTTTATTCATGACTGCCTGCTGGAATAGTGACTCAGAGTATTTTCCCCCCAATCTATTAAACACAAGTAGAAAAGAAAAAAAAAAAAAGTAAAAAGTTAAGATAAAAAAAAATAATAATAATTTTTATTATTCATACAAAAGTTAAATGTTTTTTGCTGATTGATTAGGAGATATTGATATTCTTTTTCATTTTTAACATGCCACTGACAATCATTCATGTCTGTAACAAACTGGACACAATTTCACTATGAAAACCTAATTAAAAAGTGCATTCTGGTGGGGGTGGTGGGGGGGCGGTCGGGGGTATGGGGTTAAATGCTGAAAAGGCATTAAACATGCACTATACATTAGGGGTGTAACAGTACACAAAATTCACGGTACCTCGGTTTGGTTCAATTTCGGTAGCAGGGAAGAAACACAAAACAAAACTGCTTTTTTCATTTTTTTTATGCAGTTTATTGTTTTTTTTAGTAGATTTGTGATCAAATTTGTGATTTTTAATTTTTTTTTTATTTTTTAGAAAAAATCCCTGATTGGTTAAATGATATATATAAAAGAATATTTCAGAAAATGTTATAAAACATTTTTTTTTAAATTAATTAATAGAATAAATCAAATGAATGAAAAACTTTATTATATTGATAAAATTCAGCAATCAATGAAATCGGCATAAACTAAATTGATTAAATAAAATAAATTTATTTGTTAGGGTTGTACAGATGTGTGTTATACAATTAATATTTACGTTTAGAAATTCTCTTATTTTTCCTGATATACTTTTCTACTTATTTCAGCTTTTTTCATTTTCTTTGAATGAAGGATAAAAGAAATTAAGACATTTGTTATTCACTCCCTCGATATGTGGAATTGTCAGGATTTTCTCCTTTTAAGAGAAATTCTTGAAGCTGGATATAGAATGCTAAAAAAAAATCCAAAAAATGGCCAGCGGCTAATGCTATGGATTGTTTAGCGTTTTCATGTATGCGTAAAACAAATCGTATTTCCTGTATGTAGTGATCAGCCACAGTGACACTGCGCTAAGTTTCTACCCCTGACACATGTGCTCCAAACCGAAAGCCTTTTACCGAAAAAACTATGGTACGAAAACTGCAGTTACACCCCAGTATATAAACAAAAATATTGGGGGGGGGGGGGCGGGGGGGAACCAGACCTTTCTACTCACATGCGATTCTTCCCCAAATTGTTAGAACTATTAGAAGTTGAAGCACACAGTTGAATAGAAATAAATCTTTTGGCTTTTGTTTGCTAAGAGACAATGACCACAAAAGTCTTGGTGTAATACTGAAAATAAGGCAGCAACCAACAATTTAGCACAAGAGTCACAATTTCTAATCTGATTTCCATTCAGTTGAACCAAAATAGAATCCCCCCCCCAAATTGATATAATGTCTATCTATTGCATGTACTTTTTGGATGGAAAATTTTAGACTCTGGTTCTCTGCCACAGCCCTAAAAAAAGAGGCAAGTTAAGTTAGGGCTTTTGGACTGGAGGGAGGTGTCTGTAGTTTATACCATACGCAGGTCCCGCTCGCAAAGAAGGTGCACACCCAGACCTGCAGTAATCGTGGTCGTGAGGGAAGTTTGCTGCAGAGAAGACCATGGCTTTAGATAACAGCAAAAAGGAAAATAGAAATCTCGGAGCATTCAGAGTTTTGGTTTTACCTGAGGGGAGGTGTGAGATCTGACGTGTTTTATTCCTGTACAAGGCTGAAGAAAAAGTTTTTTTTTTTTAGATTTACATCTGAAACATCAGAAGTACTCAAGCCAATTTACTTGTAAAATATATACACCGATGAGGCATAACATTATGACCACCTGCCTAATATTGTGCCCCCTTTTGCTGCCAAAAACTGCTCTGACTCATCGAGCATTAACATCATTAACTTCTTCAGCAGTTTAAACTACAGAAACTCGTCTGTTGGATCGGACCACACGCCCCAGCCTTCGCTCCCCACGTGCATTAATGAGTCCCTGATGCTGGTTGCCCACTGTTCCTTCCTTGGAGCACTTTTGATAGATACTGACCACTGCAGACATCCCACTAGAGCTGCAGTTTTGGAGATTCTCAGACCCAGTCGTCTAGACGTCACAATTTGGTGATCAATTCCTAACGCTTAGCCTTTTTCCTGCTTGTAACACGTCAACTTTGTAACCAAAGTGTTCACTTGATGCCTAACAAATCCCACCCACTAACCGGTGCCATGAGTAAGAGATAACCAGTGTTATTTACTCTCTATGCTTTACATGTGTTGGATTGGAAGATCTTGAGTGACCTGCTGTAGAGCTCTGACCTTGATGAATTGTAACGCTGACTGCACTCCAGGCCTCCTCACCTCAACTACATCAGTACCTGATTTTACACTTTTTATTTTTAAAAAAAGTGCAGGTTATTATAACAGCAAATGGGGAATAATTGCGAAATGGGATGTTCAAAAAGCACATTGAAATCCTATCGGGGGTCCACAAACATTTTATGAGACACATCATGTTTGCTCGGACTCAATATTTAAAAAAGGTCTACCTGGTTCTTCCACTTCAGCTGCTTTGTCTTTCATTTGAGTGGTTGTATCTTCAGATTTCTCAGAATCCATCTTATGGGTGCTGTCCTGTGAGCTGGTGGGGTCCAGGAACACGTCCAGCAGGGAGCTGGAGTCTGATAACACCGCCACGCTGTCCTGACTCTGCTCTGGAGATGGAAAACAAGTGCACGACTTTAAAGTTTGATCGACAAGAAATCAAAGCTAGTGCCAGGGCATTGTTTAAAGCAAGAAAGAACCCTGCCATGCTGATAAGCTGCAATCGTTTAAATTGTAGATTCAAGATGAGAAAATTCCTTAAAAGTTTGCAGATTTTTATTTTTATTTTTTTTAATGCCAGGATCGGTGTTAAGATGGATTTTTCTGTAAGACAGAAACAAGTGCACAGTGTATTCACAAAGCATGAGAGAATGGCTGGTCTCTCACATGAAGTGTTCTATTGTACTTCCTCTAAAAACATTCGATTTTTTGTTCTCAAAAGAAAATGTTCAGGAAAGTTTCTTTCTCCTGCTGAGAAACCGAGAGAAATTCAGCAACTGGATCTGGCAGCAATGGTGCCAAATTGTCAATAAACAGTTTAATTGAAATTGCCAATGTACTGGCTAACTCAGCATGGGGTAGGAGGAGAAAAAAAACAACACAAAAACAACAAACTGTTAGCAAAATATGGAGCTGAAGCACATAAGGAAGGTTTGGTAGAAGCAGTTAAGCAATTAGGTAGTGACCAATTATTACCATTTTTAAATCTTTTTTTAAATGACAGTATAGTCTATAATCCAGTCTGCCTACAATGTGTGAAGACACGCGCGCGCGCGCACGCACACACACACGCGCATGCGCACACGCACGCACGCACGCACACACAGACCAGCTGCAGTCATACAGTGAAGCAAAATACAGCTGCTGAATGCTATGTTGTTTAGTAGTGTATCAGGACAGACAGTAGAGCAGTGGCAGAGAACCCACTTCACATTTCATCCCAACATTAAATATGTGATGATATGATTTCTACTGAATCCAAAACCAACAAGTAGTGCACCAAAAGAGCATTGTAGGGTTTGGATCTTTAATATTCACGATATTTAACAGAGTCGGAAACTTATTGAATAAATAACTTTTTTTTACTTTTTAGACTTCGCTGTTGTGGGGATTTTCGACTGGACACTTTGGTACTTTAGTCCTACCTGCTTTCTCACCTATTAATTTGTACAATCTGCTCAAACAGATCATGTCCAGTCATTTCCAGTAACCCGTGCAATTGTGTCACAGAGTTACATCGACCTTCAGATCAGTGCATTTAAAGATTGCACAAACACTTTCGATGCTGAATTTCTCATTTACACCAATCAGACATAACATTTTGACCACCTGCTTCATATTGTGTTGTTCCCCCTTTTGCTGCCAAACAATAATCGTGACCCGTCGATCATTAACAGCATGAACAACTTCAGCAGTTTGACCTAAAGGAGCTAGTCTGTCGGATCGGACCTCAGGGCCAGACTTCACTCCCAGCGTGACCCTGTCGCTGGTTCCCCACCGTTCCTTCCTTAGAGCACTTTTGCTAGAAACTGATCACTGCAGCCTGGAACAGTCCACAAGAGCTGCAAGTTTTGGCGATCACAATTTGTTCCTTTAGTAAACTCGCTCAAATCCTGTCCCATTTTTTTTCCTGCTTCTAACACGTCACCTTTGAGGACAAAATTTTCACTTGTTGCCTAATAAATCCCACCCACTAACAGGTGCCATGAAGAAGACATTTTTTTTTTTATTCACTTCACTGCTCAAATGTTCATAATGTTCACATATAAGGTGATTTCCATTAGGCTGAGATACAAGATCTATTACGTGCACTGTTTGTTAGCTTTTTATATCAGGCGGGGGTCTGCGAAGAAAATTTGGTCTCTGGTTCTCTGCCACAGCCCTAAAAAAAGAGGCAAGTTAAGTTAGGGCTTTTGGACTGGAGGGAGGTGTCTGTAGTTTATACCATACGCAGGTCCCGCTCGCAAAGAAGGTGCACACCCAGACCTGCAGTAATCGTGGTCGTGAGGGAAGTTTGCTGCGGAGGAGACCATGGCTTTAGATAACAGCAAAAAGGAAAAAAAAAAAATCTCGGAGCATTCAGAGTTTTGGTTTTACCTGAGGGGAGGTGTGAGATCTGACGTGTTTTATTCCTGTACAAGGCTGAAGAAAAAGTTTTTTTTTTAGATTTACATCTAAAACACCAGAAGTACTCAAGCCAATTTACTTGTAAAATATATATATATGTATGTATGTATACCCAGGTGAGCCCAGTACAGATCAAACCCACACACCAGAAATTGGCAACCATTTCTATACCCAAACATATGCATATCAATTTTTTTTCAACCTCCTTCCCAGTGCAAGTGAGCCACAGAAAGACAAAGAAACACAGTTGAGCGGTTGTCATTTAGCAAACACAGCCGAACAAAGTGCATTGTGGGATGTTAAGGAAATTTGTTTTCATAAGTCCAGAGTGCAAATTCATCATCCCACCATGCATTGATTAAGAAGCAGCAAGTGCAAAGCAGACCAGAGGCAGGCAAAGAGGGAGCAGGCAGGTAGGCAGCAGGGAGAAAGGGAGCCTGAGTAGGCTGCAGGAAAAAATGGGAACATGGCAACACAGCTGCAGGGGCCACACTTCAAGAGCGCAAATTCATAAACTTACTTGACTGGCGTCCACGTTTTGTCCCTCCCTAATATACAATATTTCACAAAACACTTGACTCTGGATGATGGTATCAAATTGTGGTGATTTCCCTTGACTCTAATAATTTATGTTAATTGGTAAAGCAAAGTTGTGCTTAGCATTTTATTCATGATGAGGACTTTTCCACTACAGCGTTGCCCTTTCACCTTGTTTAGCATAAAAATATAAAACAAAACACACACAGCCTGAATCACTTTCCATAGTTGGAATTCGGAGTCAAATTGTTTCAGGAATCAAACTGCAAATTTGTTTGGACGCACACCTTGTTCTGATGCCCTTGGGCTGCTGGTTCAATTTGTGATTATGGTAAAGCTATCGTCTACACATTAAATCAGAAGGGCTACCAACAGGCTTCCAGATCTGTTTTTCAGCCTCGTATATGAATTAAGCAATCCAAAGAGACATGCTAAGCGAGTTCACTAAATCAGTCCAGTAAGCAGGGCAGGCCGGCCATCTGACATACATTCAAGAGTACGGCCTGTTTAACTAACTAACTAATTAATAATAATAAAAAACAAATAAAAAAAAAAAAAAACTGCATTTTTCCAGTAATTTCTATTCTATAAATTCTCAGCACAAGGAAAAAGGGTAAATAAATACCCAAGTTAAAATGCTAACGTAAACGGTGTACGTTGTACATGGTGCGGGCAGAGTCTCTTATTTAGAGAATGGCATTCGTGTATGATTCCTGAAAACAAGTTGCGCTCCGTTTATGTAACATCATAATACACCAAAAGAGAAAAGAGTATAGTTTAGGCTGCTTTCCAGACCGTGTTCGATAGACAGCTTACAAACAGCTCAGTCTGCCTGAAGGAACTCTATTCTCAACACATCTTTTTTTAAAATGCTATGAATAATTTTTTAATAAATCAGGATAAACGTGGCACATTTTCTCCAAACTGCATCGTTCTACTGAGCCTCACTCATCATCCTGTCCTTTTCTGACTACTAGCGACAAAAACAACCCCCCCCCCCCCCCCCCCGTAAACATGGTGGACCCTGCCAGCTTTGCCGCTCATGTTGCCATAATCCTCAGCGTGCGGATGGTAAGAGCAGGGGTGGGAGGAGTTGTTATAAACCCAAGCCCGTTGGCCAAACCCTTGAGTGGGGCTTAGCCATCATTCTTATGATCATAGTCACCCCCAGGTAAGTGAGTGTGTAAGTGAGTAGAAACTCCAGGCCACGTGGTACAGTACCGTCCTGCGGCTGCCCCTGCCTCTGCTGCAGCTTTTTACGTTTGGCGTAATCGTGGTCGAGTGGAGTGACCACGCATGGGGGGGAAGTCACACCTGCCGCACCGTCGCTGGGCAATGCTGTCGCCATGGTTACGGCTGCCGCTGTCGAGTTAGCCGCTGTCGACTGCGTCGCCGCTGGGGATGAGTGCGAGTCTTCCTCGTTCAGAGAAGGGGGTTTTCCCCTGAGGAAAGGGTAAAAAAAAAAAAAGTGCGCTTAATAGTCCGGAAATTACGGTACATCACAACAACAAAAAACACACAAATACGTTGTGAACAACTGGCCTTAATCAAGTCTTAAATAAAATGTTTTTCTTATTAAGGCCTGAAATTTTGATTTTTAAATGTGTCATGACGGATTACTGACCATTTTTGACCATTTGTAGTGATAGCATCACTATAAAAATATAGCCATTGACCACCAAAAAAATGGCCGGAATGAATCCAGACGTACTTGTCGCTTGCTTTTGGCATGCTCTTCTCCTCTCCGCGTGCAAAAGGGCCAACCGCTGCTTCAGTGAGCATGTTAAAGAAAAGCTCGTAGTCCAGATGGTCCTTCTGCTCCGATTCTTCGTTGCCATCCTCATTCTCTAACAGCTTCAGAATGGTGGCAGCCGTACGGAAGAACAGCTGTGATGGAGAGAACAGATATACGAAATAAAGTGCTTTCCAAAAAATTTACACTTATAAAATAAATAAAAAAATAAAAAATACAAATAAAGAAAAGCTTTATTTCATGACTTTCATTACTCACTTCTAGCGCCTCCATTGCCAGATCAGGTGGGTTGTGGTAGTGGATTTTTCGGGGATACCGGGCAGCTTCCTCATGGAGAAAATGAGCAGACTGCGTGGGAAGAAATGTAAAAAAATATATATAAAGTCACACAGAAAAAAAACTTACTATAAAAAAACTCGTTATAATTGTATTGTACATTATATCTATTTTTGAGTATTAAAGTTTGATAGATCAGTTAGTTCACCTGTTTGTACAGCTTTAAATAGTCTTTCTGTGGTAACTTGCGTTTCTCTGAAATCTTGCCCAGCATGTAGTGTATCAGCCACTCTTCCTCATTACAGTCTCCTCCACATTTAGACGCACTCTGGAAGCACTTATATGCCGTCTCCAGCATCGAATCCTTACGCTCCTCCATCTGCGCGCACACACGGTAATTATCCCACAGCTTGTATACACTGTTTACAACGGAGGGAATGCATCAATTCCTTTACTCACCGATTTGGTGAGATCTGGCGGCATCTCGTTCCTCCACTGCTTTAGCTGCCTGGAGGCAAAGGAGTGCAGGGCGTAGGACATGGCGCCGTACTCGATCCACAGGCTCAGATTGGAGCTGTCGATCTCCAGCGCCCGCTTGAAACACGTCAGCACAGCGAGCGAGTGCTTCCACACAGGCCCGTCGCTCTTTAGCTCGTTTGAATTCAGCTTGTCCTGGATGCGAGTGGCCCGGGCCAAAGCCATCCCAGCCCAGGAGTCAAACCTGGTATAATATAGTCACGCTTTACTCTGGGATATAATTTCACCAATGTGTAGAACAAGATGAGAATCACAAGACAGGGACAAGAATAATAATAATAAAAATAATAGGGCCATTCTTTACATTAGTTAATCATTTAAAAAATTTTTTTTAAAAGCCAGGACTAACCTGTTGGGGCACACACAAATGTCATGCATGTAAAATTTAATGGCTTTGGCCTGCTCTTTGTTTTTAAAGTGGTAGTCTGCCAAAAGGTAGTACAACTCGTTGACCAGAGGGGGTGCTGAGGGGGTCCCTTCTGGGAGTGATGGTGCCTGGATAAACACACGCAGTGCACATTTATTAGATTACTTAAAACAGATAGCATCATCTTTTAACTCAGTTGTGACAAATATCAAATAGCAATCTAAACGAAAGGAGAATTCAAGGTTTAGCCTTTTGTCAGTGTATGGAGGAGAGGTAATATTATTCTCAGTGCTGGAAAGCAAGACACTTTTAAAAATGTAGTTACTTGAACCATCAATGTCTAAGAAAAAAAGCACACGTTATTACCAGCTACGAATTGACTTATCTGATAAAGATTTCATTATGTTGCCAGGCGCTGTATAAATGATTAAATACGCAATTACATAAACAATGTAAAAGAAAATACATTTGTTATGTATTACACACAATGTATGAAATTACGTTTTTGATTCGGAGGCGAAAAGTGCGGCGAATACGGTCGTTTTGAAACCGTTTCGCTTTAATACGTTCTAACAGCTTGTGCGTTTCCATCAAGTCACTGCACTATGATGTTACATTCGTGATTCTTTAAGCCGGGTGTGATGCGTAACATTAGTGGAGGGTATGGGGGGTGTCCGAGCAGGACTTAAAGGGTGGTTATGCATTCAGACCTTGAGTGTGCCTCCTTCTATGTAGGCCGACACATCGTCGATAGAGAGCGTTGGCGCATCGGCGCAAGGGATGATTCCGGAAAGCCTCCTCAGCAGGTTGGCCAGATCCGCGGACACTGTGCTTGTCTTATAACTGTCAAACTCTGGCAGGGTCTTGGGCTTGAAGTACTCGAACATGAAGAAAGCGTCGCTCCACTGCAGCTCCACCTGAGAGAGACAGGAAGAGAAGCTGCATTAAGCAAATGTTTTACTAGGACAGTTGAAGGAAACGTGAGCGGTCAACGTTTGAGTTTATAGAGTCCTTTTGCGGGCATGGATTTTGAACTTTTCATTGTGGTTGAAATTTTTTTTTAAATTGGCCTCTAATTAAGTACATTTAGTTTTTGTTCAAAGCCTGAGCAGATTGTTTTCAGGGTTCCTACACAGACTTCCCTAATGATCTTTAAGACCTTATTTAACATCTGAATTATTTGAAGAATGTAAATTCCATCTATAACATGCTAAATGTTACATTCTCTGATGTATGCCAGAGTCTCTGATGTATGCTATTATATTACCAAATAATTAGTTTAAAAAAAAAAAAATAAATAAAGGTTAATAAAAGGTTGTATCATGTTCATTGCAGGGCATTTTTTTAAAATTTAAAATCCAATTCTAAAACAGTAAAATTTTCACTATTTAATATTTTCATTTTAAACTATAAAACTTCAATCCCACAGCAACAGAAGGATTGTCCACACTATTATTATTTTTTTTCGTTTTCAAACTCCGTTTTGGCTCTCTGCCCATGCTGAGACGGCGATTTCAGTCAACAAAAACGTAGCTTTTTTTAAAACGCTCTCTTTTCAAAACTGCAAAGCAACCCTGTGTTTTACTGCCCTTACAACAACCTGCTGACAATTATCGTTTTCATCACTTAACTGTGGCAGAAGGGGGACAGAAAAAGAACTGGAAGTTAAAGGAAATGAGAAAACTTGAGGTAATTGCAAAGCAATTACAGCACAAGTAAAAAAAAAAAACCCAAAAAAACCCAGCAGATCTGTCCTCTCTTTCCCCAGTTATCGAATGCATGCAGGGCTTTCCCCCTCAAAGAAGAGCACTGAATAACGAGGATGTGTGTGTGTGTATATGTGGCCACAGGAGAATCAATCGCTTGATTAGTGCAGAATCGGCCTGCTGCAGACCTCATGCCACCCGGCTGCCTAATTAGCTCTGGGAAAACACATTTGTAAACTCATTAAGTAACAAAGCTCACAAAGGAGCCTCGGGGAGAAGGTAATCAAGCAGAGAGAGGGGAGCTGGGACTCGAAGCAGGAGATGCTGAATCAAACCCTGAGCAATCAAAGCCACTGTAGAGCAAAGAGCTATCGTCGACTGTAGGGGTAATGAGGCGGTGTACCTTTGAGACGTATTTATAAGTCTTTTAGCTACTCTTCTTGTCTGTACAGTGTATGCCTATGACACATTGTGCTCCTAAGGCTATTGTACTCTGATTGTTTGTATTGTCGCAGGAGCTCTTGACCAGAGGTCGACCGATATGGGTTTTTCTCTGGCCTACGCCAATGCCGATATTTAGAAATCGGGCAAGCCAATGGCCGACATATGATGCCGTTTTCTTTGCCCGATTTTCTTTTTTCCACCCTTCATCTCACGGTTTAATAATTAAACGTTATATAGAAAACGTATTAAACAACATAAGCCTCTCCAATCAGTGCACTGGTACCAGAGTCTACCTGTAGCCTAAACTACAGCTGGTTAAAGGCTCGCTCTACTCTACTCTTGACCTAAGGAAAAATACCTGAAAACCTCTAATCTTACTAAAAAGTTTTATAGTCCCGCTACAAAATAGTTTGTCTGATAGTCAAGAACTGTGAGATATCAAACAAATTAATGTCCCATATCCTGCATATCGTCCTATGCCTGTCTGAACATATGTAGAATTTGCAACAGCGTATTAAATGAACTGATCTAAATTGAATGTATTCGCTGAGGTGTGCGCTTTAATAAATGAGATGCGATGCACAAGCACAATCCTGTCAATAGATGTGGTGAATGGAGACTGCATACTGTTGTGGGCTTCCACACAGCAATTTATAAAAAGGACTGCATTACAAACAAGTTCCCCTTATTAATATATAAGAATGTGAATCTTCGACAGCGATATAATGAAAATTGTTATATTTCTGAAAGCTGTTATATTTCCTGGAGTAGAGATGGGTTTTTTTTCAGATGTGGAAATGATACGTTAAACACGAGCATTATGGGAATTTTCAACCACCGGTATCTGATATAACCTGAATCACTTAGATTTAGATCAAGTTCACTACAGCGTGAAACTGTATTAATCAGCTTGTCTAAAGAAGGACATTCATTGTGTGAGAAAATCACACATTGCGCGCAAGAATCTATTCATCTTTTACTGGCTCCTTTGATCAAAATCTTTTCAGTGTTATAGGCAGGGGAAAAAAAAAAAGGTTTCCAGCTGAATTTTTCCCAGAACGAAACAAAGCAGTGTAATGAAACTGTGAGACTACCTGTGGTGCAGCGTGCTCCTCCAGGTAACGCGCTTTGCTCTTCTTGCTTGGGTACGAGTACAGGCAGTAGAAGCACTGTTCCAGTGCCGTCTCCAGGTCCTCCTTATAAGGCAGAACACTGGGTTCGGCTAGCTTCTCCTGCAGTACACGCACCTGCGGCGGACACACGCAAACGGTATATGGTTAAATTGTTTATTAAACTGGGAGAAGAGGGTATGTGGTTAAATTCCAGAAAGTGATTACTGTTTTCAGACTCACAAAGAACTTGAGCAGAGCGCCGTCTGAGTTGCAGCACCAGGACCGGCGGCCCAGGTACTCGTGTGCTGTGTTTAACAACATCAGCGACGCAGGAAACAGTGGATTGTTGTCATCTAGAGAACGTACAAATACAAAGCACAGTGCTGAACAAACATCTGCGGATTTCATTCCTCATCATTCCAACATTGTGGTAACAGTATGGAAAAGAACCACATATGGCAGAAAAGGTCAGATGTCCCAATACCTTTGTTCATATAGCATAGACAGACAGACAGACAGAGAGACAGACAGACAGAACTGAATACTATACTATAATAATATTTCCCCTAATAGTAAGATTTGCAGACTATACCATCATCCTCATCATCAGCTTGGTGCTGGCGGAGTGTGCAGTTCAGCTCGGCCTCGTCCGGCTTGAGCAGGTGGTAGAGCAGCATCCACGGCAGCATGGAGGAGAAGTGAGGTTCCTTAGGGTCATCAGGCAACACCATACTGCAGGCTATTAGCTGCAGGGAAAACAGACTTATCAGACACACCTTCACCAAACAAATTATATTAGATCTGCAAGGAGTAAACACACACACACACACAAACAAACCTGTATGAGGTTGTTGGCAAGGCGAGGCAGGTGGGTGGTCAGTGGTATGCTGGTGAGAAGGCGTGGCTGTTCCGTGATGCACTGTTCGATTCCTCGCAACATTGCCGTCACTGTGGCTACCCACTCCTCCTTAGCAGAGGGACTGCTGGGTAACATGGCGTTTATGTGCTGCATGGCCTCGTTTAGTGCCACTTCAGTGCTCTCCAGACACTGAGCATAATCCTTCAGGCGGAGCAGAGAGCTCTTTGGGACATGAGATGAATAAATATTTGAATAGGGAGCTAGTTGTGTACAATTGTGTGTGTGTGCGCGCGTGTGTGTATGTGTATCACCTGAAGAAGTAACAGCTGTGCTGGTCTTTCAGGAGCAGAGCTGATATACTCCAATGACTTTGGCCGTGCTAAACTGGACCCGTAGTTCAGTGTGGGTTGGAGTAATCGCACCACGGACTGGTAGTCACCGGTTTCAAACAGCCTCTGAATCTCCTCCAGTGACTGGCACCTCTCTAAGGACTTCAGCTTCTTCTCAATCTAACACACACAAAATATTTTAATATAAAATAAGCTGCAGGGTTGGGTTTTTTTTTATATCCTGCTGCTAAATAAATCCAGTGACACAAGACAAAACGTTTTAAGGAAAAATATTTTTTTATTGGGTGAACCCCTATAAATGTATTTGATGTGTAATACTGTACCTCCTCTAAAGAAATGACTGAATCTACACAAAGGTTAGGCATGTGGATGGAGAATTTGTCTCCTTCCCCGGTGTGAAGCTGGCTCTTTAGTAGTCCAATGCACACATCATAGCGCTCCAGTGCCTCTTCCATGTCACCCTACAATCCAGAACAATGCATTGGACTTATTCTTACATACTGAAATAAGCTCACACAGTCAATGCAATAGCAAACATTATAATGCAAGTTAACCATTAAAAGATCCAAGGAAAACAAAGACAAGCATCAGCGCATTTGAGTCTGTTACCTGGAAAGCGAGGTGCCGACCCTTGAGCCAGTGCACTCTGAGAGCAAAGAACAGCCAGTCTCGCTCGAAAATGTCTGTCTGAGAAGAGGCCATAATCAGCATGTACAGATCAGTCAGGAAGCAGCTCTCCTGGCTGTCATGCATCCCGTAATCACCCCCGTGCCCGGACACAGTCTTCCTCTGAGATGCTGAGAAGACAAAATTATTGCTGGGAAACTGCTGCTGTATAAGAGGAATAAAACACTTGGAGTGGTGTTTTAGGATATTAAGCCTGGGTTGTTAACGGTATTGCTGCTTTACTCCTACCCTGTATAACATCTGCTATTAACAAGTGATCCAATTCGGAGTGGACAGCCGAGACCGTAAAAAGCCCTCTCCAGTGACCACTTGTGATCACATTTCGTACACCGTTTCCACTCAAGAAAGGCTGGCACGCATATTTATCATATGTGATTCTGGAGTTATTATGGAGGGACATGGGGTATATCGGTAGGAGAATGCTGAGGATGGAGCCGCTGCCCGAAAGAGGCAGATGTAGAGGACAGAGGTGTATGAGTCGCTGTGGAGACCCCTAATGGGAGCAGCCTTAAAAAGAAGAAGAAGAAGATGATTCTTACTGTTCTTTCCCTTAGTGAGGGCCCAAATCTCCAACTGCATTTCCATACAAGACAAACTCATGATCATCATCTCCTATAACGCACACACACATACAACACAGTCTTATAAAAAAAAGTGCATAAACCCACACACAAAAAAAACCCCCAACCCATTAGATAATTTGCCTTTTGCTAGCATTGCTCTCTCTCACACCTTTATATGCCGGTTGTTGGAGTCTCGGAGCAGTGGATTGGGAAGACCTGCACTGTGTCGCCTCCAGCAGTTGTAGATCTCCATCACCACTCCGCTTAGTCCGGGGGGCCACTCTTCCAGAAACTTCTGTCCTATTGCCTTCAAATAGCGCATAAGGAGTTCCAGGATGCCACCGTTCTCCATGTTAGCTAGCAGGAAGGAGTGCACCTCCTCATGCTCTGTGAAACAACATCCAAACGAGTCGTTACGAGCCGAGATAAAGTGAAAAAATAAAAGAGAAATAAAGAGTAAAAAAAAAAAAAATCGAAATACTAAAAAGTCAAGAGGTAGTAGTAAAGTTTTTACTATGAAATGAACAGTCAATAAAAATATTTTACAAAAGCTTTGATGCTGGTAATATTATGCTTTAGTACATAAATTACAGCACAGTATTAAAGTTTAAAGAGATTCAAAACAATTAAAACAAAAAAATACAGAGATCCAACTCTACCTTTCTCTGCTGAACTGATGTAGTCAGAGAGGTTCGACCCCGTGCCAGGGTTAAGCTTGGAGCTGGGTTTTGCCTCACACTGCCGGTCCATGTTACAAAGGCTTTCCTCATCCTCATCCATGTCAAACTTTCTCAGCCTTTCATATAGATACACATATAGATCATAACCACAGGGATTTATACTAATAACAGAAAAATGACATATGAAAGTGAGATAATGCTGTTTGACTCCGTCCTGATCCGATCTAGATAAATAGGTGAAAAGCATATTAGTACCGTTGTGGTAGGAATTTAAGTAGCAGTTCTTGGAAGTCGATCTTTTCTTCCTTTTTGCTTTTGGTGTTGCGAACACGTGCGGATCTCCTCTTGGCCGTCTCTCCGCAGTCCTCGATCGTTCTCTTCCTCTTAGTGACCTTCTTCGCTTTATCGTTCAGATGAGAGTCGAGAACTAACAGAAAACGTAAATGTTCAGGGTAACTGAAATCGCATTAAATCTGGTCGTTTTAACCAAAATTATCCTGCAAGTTTTTTTCCCCCCAACTACATTTATCATTTACATGCGCACAGCACACTCGCTGCAGGGCTACTGAGGCTGTACCCCCTACATAAATTTCTCTATAACACACACCATTTCTTGAATCCTGCACGTCAAAAATATGCCAATCTTGCCAAATATTCACGTAAATTACACAAATGCTACATTAATTTATGTTTAAAACTCCCGTGTGCTCTGTGTAAGCTATTGTGCAAAACAATTATACTGACAATTAAATCAATGTAAAAAAAAGTATTTTTTTAATCTGTATTATTTTGCATGTATGTCAGTTTACGGCCAAATAAAAGGTTTCGATTTATTGTTAAATGTTTGTTTATGATACAGTTTATACACATTTCCCCAAAATTCTAATTCCTGTAAATTCCCGGTAAGTTTTCAACTTGAAATATTTTTTGAATTTCCCCAATAAAGTTTCCATTGAAAGTGGCCGCTTCTTTGCAACCCTAATCTCAACAAAGAATTTAAAACCCGACACTGTATTTTAGCATTCTGCTTTACAATCATGAGTTAAGCTTTTCATATAGCTGCACTTCTTAAACTCTGCCATCATGAAATCTCTCAGTATAGAATCTGCAACAGACATCCTGATATAAATATTTGTAGGAAATCTGTAAGAAAATAGTACACAAATCCAGGTTTTCAATGACTGCAAATAAACTCTCAATACTTGTTACTCACCACCAGGGGGTGCAGCAGTATTACCAGAAGATGCAACAACAGCAGTACTAGTAGTACTAGTACCATTAAAAAAAACAGCGACAGCAGTAGTGGTTGTAGCAGTAGTGGTCACAGCAGTAGTGGTTGTAGCAGCAGTGCCAACCTCCACTGGGCTCTGGCTCACTTGTATCTGTCCTGTGTTGCTGCTGCTTTGAGCCTGTGGCTGCAGGGGGCACTCAGGAGGCATGGACTGGCTGGCACTGGGGCTGCTGGAGTCTGCCGGAGGTGGAGGAACAGTCTCTGGTGCTGAAGCAGAGGTGGAGGACTGGGGAGACTCTGTGGCTGGTGCTGTCTGAACTGGCGGGGGGGCATCTGAAGGGGTCTGGAGGATGCAATCGGGATCACGGTACATGGTAAGATCAATCCGACGACCGTAGTCGGGTCTTGGAACTAGGCACTCGTTCTGGTGTTTATACATGGTTAGTAGGCTCTCACCAACGTTCTTCCAACTGCAAAGATGTATAATGGCCATATGTTTAATTACCAGGATATGTAAAGTTTATACGATAAAGCAATTGCTGAAGAGAAGAACAAAACCAATATCAATAGTGCGCCTTTATCAGTATTGTTCAGCAGTTGACACGGCGGACTTACGTGAAGCGTTTGATGGGCTCCACTAACTGAAGGTCTTGCACGGGAGGTTGTGCCAGTTTCGCCTGTCTTTGTCTCCTCAGCTCTAAAGCCTCCTCTATAATACTGTGAGCTTCCTCCTCATCCGTGTGACCGTACTGCATGGTCATATCGCTAAGGACAGCACACACACACACACACACACAAACATACAGCACTCATAATCCTACAACCAAAGACAGATTTTTCTATACACTGTGATCTGTGTGAATATCAGAAAAGAGAGTGACATACAGTTTGGAGAACAGCTTCATAGAGTCTCGTCTAAGGCAGGGCTGCTCTTCAAAAATCTTTTCCTTTAGCACCCAGCCTTTATTGTAGCCTATATCCTTCTTCAGGGCCTTGCAAATATAGTACAGGCAACCTGCCAACCAGACACAGATGACAACCATGTTATTCTTTAAATATTACTGCTGGAGCGAAAGAAAAATCTCAGAAACTCCATTATCACAAACCCTATTAAGGAATACGTACAGCTGTAGTCACTAAGGGTGTATAAGACAGTGATGAGGCTGTCGAGGCACGGCCAGTGGTCAGGGTTACAGTTCAGTCCCACCTCGAAGGCATGACGAGCCAGTGGGATGCTCACTCTCCTCAGAGCCACCTGACCCAGCTTATACCACATGTTCACATCAGTGGAGTCCAGCATGACAGCCTGCGTAAAAATGGCACGCTTGTACATCGGGGACTGAACAGTCAGACACTTTCATAAATAACCTTTATGCTAACAACTGGAGGTCGAACGATAGTGGAGTTGGATTGTACTTGTCAATAACCGATTAATCAACTGATATAAATAACACATACTATATTCATAACTATATTAATAAATATTAAGGGAAATAAAATACATGCATTCAAACTGAAACAAAAAGTAACACTCCGAAGAAATAAAAACGGTTACATCCAAAATATTAATGTTTTAATAAACAGCACATGGCATCAGTGATTCGCCTCTAGAGGCCGCTCTTGTACTGTATAACGCAACCCGGAAAAACTATCGGTATGGATTTGGGCGATAGCTGATAGTTCCAGCAATCACCTATCGGTGCAGATCAATCGTCGACCTCTACTAACAACATTTATGATGCTGCATACAATGCGAGGTAAGGCTATCTCAAACACTTCTTAAGGGAACCGTTTGACATAGAAAACCGCCATTTCTTCGATCCATGCGGAGGATTTTTCTATTATATCGAAAGGGTTCTTTCATTCATACATGTAATGAGCACGATGAATTATTACCTCCACATAAAAGTTTGTCGCTGTATCCAGGTCTTCCTTGAGAACTGCGAGGCTAGCCAGGTTTTTATAAGTGGAATATTTCAGCATAAGCCCCGGGTGCTTCAGCCCAACCTTCTCATCTTCAGAAGCCACTGCCTGAAATAAAGGAAGAACCGAATCAATTGTTACAGCCCATTAGACGCAAAGTGCGATTTAAAAATCGAGGTACACACGTGCGTACCTCCTTAAGCAGCGGCGTCTTGAGGAGCTCGTGATAGGCTTTTGCCGATTCCTCGAACTTGTCATGCTTCTGCAGATCGAGAGCTCTGTGGTACAACGCAAACGCCTCGGCTTCCTGCAGCACACCGTAAGAGAAATGATGAATCGGTGCAGCTGACTGCGTCGTTTCTGAGACGAGGATAAAATTACACACACTCACCTGGGCCTCTTTAGTCTGGCTCGGTTTTGCACTTCTAAAGGGATCCTCATGCTCGTCCGCAGTCTCGGAGGCTGCGTTGAGAGCAGCGATCCGGATCTGTAAACCCCGGCAAGGTTACATAATAAATAGAGTGAATATATTACAGGTGGGGATTAGGGGTAAAACGATTCCTCGTGTAACTTGAGTTATGCGAATACAAAAATGCATCGAGGCAAATTATTTGTTAGGTCCATTTGACTACAAATGGAGCACTGCGTTTCCCCACGGACCGTTATTACTGATGCGCCACCCACAAAACTCTGGACCGCTCTGGTAAATGCAGATGTTGCCGAATTAAAAATGGAGGAACGGGAAGAAAACATCGAGGTGCGAGGAGAAGAAAATCATCATTTTAAACTAAAACAAACAACAGTGCGTTTACCTTCTTTAGAATAATTTGAAACTGAGTTTAATATTTTTATCTAAGATTTTTTATTTATTTATATATTTGTATTTACTTTTTGATGTAATATGGCAATTAAGTGCACTAAGTCAGTTTAGTTTTCAAAGATATTCTTGTGTGCAATTCCAGCAATTAAAATGTACATTTTCCTAAAAAGAAAACAAATGACCAGTTCATTTTAAGAGACCCGTCTTATTTTCTTCCGTATATTAAGTATTGCTCTTTAATAAAGAAAAAGTACTTCTTATCCGATCACTCTATCAATCGATGAAATAATCGGTAGATTACATGACTACTAAAATAATCGAAAGCTGCAGCTCTAGTAGGAATACACTGTGGTTTAAAGAAAACATAACGTACCATCTTCTTTTATGTGTGGTTCAGCATTGCCACTGTCTGCTCTGTAAAAACACAAATAAATATCAAATGAGTTATTATATAAAAAATATGCATGCACACACACCTCACCTAATATACTTTTTAGGGAAAACATCTACACTGTCCAGACTCTTAAAGACTTCCAGTACATCAACAGAGACAAAATGTCTCGAATGTTTATACATTTATACCTACGTCTCATATCTTAGTGGAAGTAGAGGCTTAGCACTTTATTTCAATCAAGAAAATCTTGCAAGTGATTTTCAGCAAATTCAGGTTTTTTAATCAATTGACCACTATCTGAGTATCCGACCTAACTGACTCTCAGCATGCTCCTGTTGTCACTCAGCATCTCCATTTATGCTTTTATGGCTCCAAACACGTCAATGGCCCCATCACACCATCTGTATGTACACCACTGCCTCTCTGAACAGTATATAGTGGGATTGGCAAAGGAGGCAAAGAAAAGCATAATTATTCTTACTATTTAAATGACTTATGCATTTATGTCTTTGTGCTTTGTATAAATGACACATTACACATTAATAAAGACCGTGCGAATGTTTAGTCTGGACAGGATTGCTGCTGTAATAATAAAATACTATTTTTCCTCATGTCACATTTCATGATCACCTTACACACCGACCGGGCAAAACGTTATGACCATCTGAATAATATTGTGTTGGCCCCCCTTTTGTTGCCAAAACAGTTCTGACCCATTGAGCATTAACCGATTTAACTTCTTCAGCAATTTGAGTTACAGAAGCTCGTCTGTCAGATTGGACCACATGCTCTTCACGTGCATCAATTAGCCTCAGCTGCCCATGACCCTTTCACCGGTTCCCCACTGTTCCTTCCTTGGACCACTTTTGATAGATACTGACCACTGCAGCTGGGGAACACCCCACAACAGCTGCCGTTTTGGAGACGCTCTGATCCAGTCGTCTAGACACCGTCTAGACGTTTGGCCCTTGTTAAACTCGCTCAAATCTTTACGCATGTTTACTTGGTGCCTAAGACTGCTATCCAACCCTACACCAGGTACCATGATGAAGAGATAATCAGTGTTGTTCACTTCACCACTCATAATGTTGCTGATCCTGATCTGTGTATATGTTGATTTCTGCAAAGCAGCTATAAATATAATACAGAACGGAATCTATAAAGATTAACCTAGATTCAGATGCTCCATAATATATATATATATATATATATATATATATATATATATATATATATATATATATATAATAGAGTAAAAATTATCCAACCAGCAGAAGGACATAATGTATTGTTTGATCACTAAAACTGACCAATCCGGTTTCAAGAGGCTTGTGATTAAACTGGTTTATGTTCAAATGCATACAAACAAACAAAAAAACTGTATAAAACGTTAACGACACAGAAGGTGCGTTAATTTACTCCAAAATTAATCTTAAATTCTTAAATTATATTCATATTTATAAATATAAAATAAAATGTATTGAAGGTAACATCGCTTTTCATTTGGACCGTTATAGCTGTTAGCTAGCTCTAGTCTTTTTGTTGTTTACAACTGGTCACCTAGCGAACTTTTGCCCTAAAAAAAAAAAAAAACCGCGTTTCTCAGATATTACATTTTAAAATCTACGAACAATGTCATTAAAACGTAGCTACATATTATTTATTTTTAGTTAATTAAAAAATATTTACGTACAATTCTGTTTGACGCTCGAGCGAGTCTCCCAGCCGGCTCAGGGACGCGCGAGCTCTTCTCTGCTGTTACGCAGCTTCCTGTTGGCAACACTGAGAATTTTGACTGGCTGACAGGGACGCGCGCGCACGCCACCGCATGCGAACCAATCAGGCTTCAGCTAGCTTCAGAGACCGTGTAGTGACAGAAATCTCGATTCGATTCCATTCGATTCGATTCAATTTAATGTATTTTTTTTATAGCACATTTAACAATAAACACTGCCCAAACCAGATTTACAGATAAAAATAGCTAACAAAAATTTTTTTCATTCATTGACAACGAATTTCAATATCGATTATTATCGATTAATTGTTGCAGCCCTATTAGATATGCATGTATCATAATTAATGCACATTCCTGGTCATGGGTACCTCAGGAACATGTTTAACTCGACAGAGATGCCGAAAGAAAGAGAAGGATAGAGTAGAGAGATGAAGAGAGAAATAAGGGTTTATAATAAGTATCCTTATTGTTACATAAAAGTTAAAGGGAGATCCAGAAGGTTATACAGAGGGCTCTCTGGGATAATAAATGGCCCACCACACCACTATCCACAAACCTGAGTGAACTCGAGAGAACGGAGTGACAACAGCATCCAAATGTCCCAGTTCACCAAAATACGCTTGATCCATGATCCCTTCAGACTGCTTCTTTACCAAATGTGGATGGAATAAGATCATATTTTTTGGTTTTCTGAAGATCATTGCTAAAGGAAATAATCCTCAATAACACACACAAATAAATAAACATGAATTGTGAGAAGTAAATAAGTTCTTAGCAGACTCATTGATTCACTATTTTCAATGAGTTGTATTTATTTAGTTTTTCCCCCAATTGTGTGGCAGACTGAAACCCTGGAATATATATTATTTACTGAACACTACAGACTCATGTTTTTTTTTTATTCATCATAAGTAACTGCCTGGTAAAAATCAGGGTGGATCCAGGGCCTATTCCAGGAACAACGGCCGTGAGGCAGTGAGGAATATATTTATATAAAAATGAATAATTACAAAATAATCATTCAATAAACCACATCATAGCTGTTTATGAGGGGTTTTTATTTAGTAGCACTATTATGAAATCTTTCTTCATCTATGTAATTTGGTTGCGCATTTATTCTGACAAATTCACAAATATTGAGACAATTTACAAAAAAAAATCTATTATTATTTTTTTTTAAAACCACAATAAATATACAGTTGTAAAACAAAAACCTGCCTTAAAACGCTGCAAAGAACAAATGGCTTCCAGGAGACACTTTTCAAGCATCTCAACAGCACAGAACACCAAAAAACAAATAAAAAAAACAATTCATTCATTTTCACAAATTTAAATCAATTTGGTTCTCGGAAATTTGGCAAAAAGGACAACAGCATAGTGAAAATGAGCTAATAAAAAAATTAAATAAAAAGTTTAGCACCCAAATGGTTACAACTCCAACAGGTAGAGAATACCCACAATGCACTTGGTGATCAGAGTTTATCGTGTCCTACACCTCATCACTTTTCAACTATATTGAATTTCTAATGCACAATCACATTGCCATACTGTTATTATCTCATAAAATCTCTACGATCCACTCAATATTTCTGAGCACTTTAGTTATTATAAAATGGTAAAATCTATCATTTTAGGTGTTGGCACACAGCGTAAAGTAAGATGATCTGTCACTAGAGGCCAGCCAATCCAACAGCACTCCTCTGACCCTCAGAGACACTGAGATTCTGGGAACCAAGCTGGGACATGCTGGACGATCTGGAGCTCAGAGCTGAAGAGAGCTTCCCCTCAGAGAAATCATCTCTGTAGGAATAAGAGAGTTTACTGAGAGCACTACGATGGATGCTGCTGGATGAACTGGCCGATTTTGAGCCTCGGCTGCCTCTGCGATTTTCAGAGACAGACTCCCTGTTTAAGTGGGTTGGAGAGACACTCTGCTGCTGAAGAACCCTGGGCTGATCCATTGGAGAAGGTGACGGGTTGGAGGGCACCGGGGCTGGCGTGAGGATCGCCTCCTGTGGTGACTGGAGATTCCGGAGACAAGAGTTCTTAGAGGCTGCAGAAGCGGCAGAGGATGGACTGCTGGATTGAGGTCTTGATGTTTTTTGGAAGTTGGTTGGTATCTGCAGAACATGTGTCAGGAAAGTCAGGGATAACTATGATACTAGACAAGTTGTTTAAATGAAACAAAATAATGCTTTAAATAATTAATAAGGTGACGTGATGCAGGATTAGAAATTAGTTTATTAGAGGGACAGTGCATGTAGGACGTTTTGGAGACAAGGTGCGGGAGGTGAGATTGAGACATGAGGAACATGGGGTATATCGATAGGAGAATGCTGAGGATGGAGCCACCAGGAAGGAGGAAAAGAGGAAGGCCAAAGAGGAGGTTTATGGATGTGGTGAGGGAAGACATGCAGGTAGTTGGTGTGAAAGAGGCAGATGTAGAGGACAGTAGTATGGAGACGGATGATCCGCTGTGGCGACCCCTAATGGGAGCAGCCGAAAGAAAGAAGGTGGTGTGATCTAATCTTTTATCCAATCTGATTCAAGAATTTAGCAGTGCTGTGGTAATTGCAGCCTTTTAAAGTCTGATAACTAGCGATGAATGACAAAATGTTCATGATATGGAAATCTTTCAGAATCTGCTACAATATTTCCATTTCCATGGTTCCTTAATAATTTCCTCCTGTGTAAACATGTTTAAAGATACTTACAGCAATACTTTCTTTCCTCTGCTCGCTGGCCTGGTCTCCTCTTCTCTGTGTGGAAGAGAACTGTGGACGATTCAGAAGCCCCAAGTCTGACTGCTCAATGCCAGCCATGGACACCAACTGACCCAGCCTGCAGTGGAGCATCAATATCATGGATTTTTATTCTGTACTACACTACATTGTACTACACTTATCCCACTGCATACTGAAACGACTTAAATGTTGACATTTTTGACATGTTGACATGATCCCTGGCTAACCCAGCATCTTTCAGCAGGTCAAGGAAGGCATGGAATTTTTGAAAGGAAGCCTCGATGCTGTCCAGAACTTGTTCATCCTCCAAGACTGAGTGACTGATGTGAGCTTCTGAGAGAGACTGATTCAGGCTGCGGAGGCGATTATTCTCTAACTCCAGCTATTCAAAATAAACAAAGACACATGGTAAGAGAAGATGACGAAGTATATGAACCAGTGTGGAAAAAGAGCCATAAGTCATAGCATAAACAAAAGAAAACCATTAGGATGGCTGTACCTCGACGACACGAGAGCTGACTTTCAGCCTGGCATTTCTCTCCTCTGTAAGCCGGAGTTTGTATTCCTTTAGCTGCTCCTGGAAAAGAAAATGTGCATTTCACTGTTAGACAAACACAAACAAACAAACAGACAGAAGCACACAAATAGATAGAATTCAGGCAATCAGATATAAAGATAGATCAAGTTATTAATAGAAACCCAAATACAGATAGATATGCAAACAGAAAAGATAAACAGATATATAGATAGACGAAAGAGTTTGGCACCGACAGGTGATTCATGAGACTGTCAGCAAAAATAAAAACCGATAGTTTTTCCGGATTGCGTTTTGCAGTACAAGAGCGGCCTCTAGGGGGGGAATGACTGATGGCACGTGCTATTTATTTGAAGTGTCTTTTTAATTTTTTTCATTTTGGATATAACTTTTTATTTAAGTGTAATGTTATTTTTTGTTTCAGTTAGAATGCATCTTATTTTCACAATTTTTTTAAATATAATTAATAATCGGTTGATTAATCGTTCATTGGCAAGTACGATCCAACCTAGATATCGGTATCATCCACTATCGAGCGCTAACAGACAGACAGTGAGATAAATGATTAGAAAAAAAGACAAATTAATGGATATAAACAGAACAAAGGACATACACACATACAGATAGTATGAATTACTAACTCAAGTGTTGTAGACAAAATAAAATCTCAGCCAGGCAGATGTAGCATTTGCAGTATCTGCTAATACTGTACTAACATGGTACCTGCAGACTCCTGTAATCTGCCTGTAGACGTCTGAACTGGCTGCTGCCGATGTTCTCCCGAGCACTATGTGCAAACTCTTTTTCATTTTCCTCAGACGCCGACTCACTTTCTGACTCTAATGTAAGTCGAATGGATGAGGCGTTCTGGAAGGAAAAAAATAATTGGACTAGAATTTCATAGCACTAATAAAAGTTAAATGTAAAAAAAAAAAAAAAAAAAAAAAAAAAAAAAAAAAAAAAAGAAAGAAAGAAATAAAGAAAAAACCTGAAAGCTCCAATCTGCTGTTGTGGCACTCTGAGGTAAACCCCTAAAGAAAACCAAACACCACAAAAGATACTGAAAAGATGGACAATATAATAGTTGAACCGTCATTGCATTACTAATAGTAGCCTCACCTTTGAAGTTTGGCCCGTGCTGCAGTGCGCCATGGGATACCGCCAGTGCTGCCGGATCGAGGGGGCCGGCCTCCACATGCCGCTAAAGATGTCCGTCGTGAGCCTTTAACTAATTAAGTATAACGTTAGTATGTGTGCCAAACAGCAAAACGAAGCTTGTTATTGCATCATAACTATAAGAGCCAATCAGGTGTCTGTATGCAAATACAATTTCGTTTGCGAAGTGTTTCATGTATGCATATTCTTACAATTTAATACAATACGCTATATTAATTTCTTTGGATACTGTGCCTTATATCATATTATAATCGGCCCGGAATTCACCATTAGAATAAGAAAACCTTTATGACTTCACGAAATGGCTTTCTGACCGATTCTGTAGGTAGCTTTTTCCGTGCTTCTCCTGGCCGGCGGACCCAAGTGTTCATTTGCATCTTTTGTTGGAGGTTTCAGCCACAAATACTACAATACAAACACAGATATTACTTGTCTTGCCTTTTCTAAAAGGGCTTCACATTTGTAAGGTCGTATCAAAAAGTTTTGAGACTAGTCTTGTAACACGACAACAGATAGCAGCACAAGGCTGCATGGACAGTCACAGGGAGCGCCGACTTTATTAAGTCGGTGCGCCAAAAGACATCGTGCTGTAAACATCGGGAGCTGTGCAACTGGTGCTATTCTGACCATGTGCGTTACCACGTCTGCCCGTCCAACCACGTGCGCAACCTGTCACCGAACTCTTTTCACACACAAGAAAAGAAGATTTCCAGAACACATTCCAGAAGTGTCAGGAATGCTGGGAGCATTGTATTGCTGTGCAAGGGGACTATTTTGAAGGTGATAGTGTGTAAACATTGATAAATAAAATACTTGCTCATACACAGAGCTAGTCTCGAAACTTTTTTGATACCACCTCGTATAAAGATGCTAAATTGTATAATTTAGTTAACAGCTGACGGGAGGTTGTAAACATTACTTATGAACCTGATAATTGGTCTTGAAATGGTGGCATCTCGACGTAATTAAATTTTTTAAGTAATCCAGTGTAACCAACTGGGCTATATGAAAAAGTAGCATTAAGTAAGTCATTATAAAAAAAAAAAAGAAGCCATATTTAACCCTTTACTGTAATAAATATCTGGTCTAAATGGTCTGATGAGGCCTAATATGAACTTTCTAGCCCTACATTTGGTGGAAACCCAACATTTCACATCTCATTGGGTTTTGCATCTAAACAGTGAAGCATGCTGGTGGTAGGATTCATTTAAGAATATTTTTTATTAGTAAAACCTAAAAAACAGCCAGATCTTAAAGTCTTCAAGAGTCACGTGGAGGAAGTGGACACCAATCCTAATTGACCCCGAATTCTTTATTTAATTTACAAGAAACCTAGATTACATTAAACACAACTAGCTCTTCTCTCTTTAGCATATTGCTGCAGCTAAAACACCTACAGCTGTGACGTCTTACCTGTGACTCCTGTCCTTTATTGTTCATAAGCACTTTTTTAATCACGGACTTCACCAGCTCATTATCTGAGATACATAAAGCAAACCAAAAAAAAAAAAAGGTTTAACATCCAATCAGTGTTCTGGGTTTATATATGAGAGGGTTCCAGAGTGTGACTGACCCACTAGGGGGTTCCTCCGGATGTCCAGGACACACAGGGTTGTGTTAGAGTGTAGCACTTTCTCCAGAGCACGAGCTCCATCATTAGAGATGCCACACCGCTGCAGGTCCACTGCTACAATATCAACACAGGATCAAATAATAATAATAATAATAATAATATCACCTGTACAACAGGTATGCTGTAATTATAACTAATTTGTAGGAAATTTGCTCCAGTGAATAGTTTCTAACCTTTGACCCACAGGTCTTCGGTGAGCTCCTGAGCGAGGGATGCCACTCCTCGGTCACCGATTAAAATATTTTCGTTAAGTATGATCCTGCGAAGCCCACCCATCGCCTCAAACTCCGCCTTCCTGTAGCGCAAAGTCTCCACCCACGCCGTGCTGTGTCGCTTCATTGCCTGGCTCTGCTCAAAATCCACGATCCAGCCATGTAGAAAACCATTCAGGTTTTTATATATATTTGCATTTTCATAGATCCTGCATACATGCACTATATGGACAAACATTTGTGGACACCTGACCACAAGATTTGCATTTTGAACGTCCCATTGCACATTTAGTCTCCGTTCGTTTTTATAATAACCTCCAGAGATGATGTTCTTCTAGATTTTGGATTGTAATTGGGAAGATTTGTCCTCATTCAGCACCAAAGGGTGTTGGTACCGATGTATGTGGGGTAAGGAGGCCTGGGGTGCAGTCAGCATTCACAGTCTTCCCAAAGGTGATCAAAAGGGTTGAGGTCAGATCTCACTAGCAGGAGATCTTCCACTCCAATTCATGGAAACCACATCATTAAATTCCGGTGTCCCAATACTTTTATCCATATAGTCTCATTCGTATTTGCTTATATCCCATAGATGAGTAATTGGTGAAAACGTTTTGGAAATTCATATATTTGTTCTCTAGTAAATGAAGCTAAACAGTAACAAAACTCCGTCCTTGGTGAAATCTATTGCTTTCTTTCATACTTTCTAAACAGTAACTCATCTCAAACACATTAAAAACCAGCTCACCTTCATAATGTTTGCCATATGCTCTGCCCCTCGCCATGTAATATTACAGGCAGTGAAATCCACTGTTTTAATAGTCGTTGAATATTTTACACTCTGACAAATAGCTGAATCAGAAAAGGACAAATCAGCAACACAATTTCATTCTATTTGGGAAAAATAAATGATATTTATACACACGCATACACACACATATACATACATAAACACTTCAGTAAAACTCACTCTCTAGTCCATTGTCTCCAATGGGGCAGTGTGCCAAAGACAAATGCTCCAATGAAACACTTGTGGACAAACCCTGAAAAGTATATACATATAAAACATATAAATTTGAACACGGTGAAAAATATTAGCGCTTAAGCTGATTTAACCCGACCTTAGTGAGTGCATCCAGGTCTCTTTCTCTGAGCGGCAGTCCGTGCAGGTGGAGCGTTTTAAGGCTGGCTGAAAGCCCCAGGCATTTCTGTACAGTCCTGCAGAGCTGAAACGTCATGCCCTTCGAATGGACATCCGGAGCCTTCTTTCTGACAGGAGTCTTAGAAGAACCTGGAAGAGTGTTTCACAGAGGATCACATGACTATCAAGTGATTTGAATTAAGAATCAGTCAAGTGACAAATCTTAAAAAAAAAAAAAAAAAAAAAAAAAAAAAAAACAGCTGCAGTAAAATTTTAATCAATCATATCGAGTGGGTAATTCGTTACTTCAATGCCTATATTTTAGTGCTGAGCATCACGCCTAGTGGTCGAACGATTAATCGGTTTTAATAGTTGTCTGCTGGAACTATTGGCAAAAATCCACACCGATAGTTTTTCCGGCTTGCGTCCGTTGCTTAAGCGGTTGAGAAGGTCCGTTGTCATTACGAGAGCGGCCTCTAGAGGCGAATAACTGACGCCACGTGCTGTTTGTTTTTACAGGCGAGACAGCGTGCTGCACGGAGAGTGCGCTGTGCACGGATAAGCACTATATTATATTTACAATTTATCGATTATATAATTCTAATTATGAATAGATATATTAATATTTATTTCATTTTTGTTCTAAAGTTCAATACTAATTTACATGGAGTGTTATTTTTTTATTTTGTCCAGTAGCCATTTTAAAACTAATCGGTTGATTGATCGGTTATCGGCAATTACGATCCAACCCAGATATCGGTATAAATTCGGTCGACCTCTAATCAAGACAATCAGTTTTCCTTTTTGCCCTCGGCCAATTCACACCCACCAGTTTTCTTGTGACAGCCACCAATCTGACAAGTTGAAGGCTATCATGCACTTCCTCAGAGTAACCAGATCTCTTCAACCTGCTGCTGATGCTATACCACAGGGATGCTTAACACACTCGAGTAAAAGAGCTATCTACCATCTTCCACATACATTAACATACATGTTTAAAAGTACCTAAAGTTATGTTTGACACAAAAGAAAAGTATTTTTCAAAGGAGATTCTGATTTGGTTTTCAGTTGACTATGGAATTACCAACCCTGAGTGCCTATTCTGGAAAGATAGCAACTTCGAACGGTGACATGGTGCAGCTGCTTGTTGATGGCCAATGCTGAAAGTATAGCCGCCCAGTCTGGGAAACCGATGGAGTCTCCATTAAAGTCCAACACTCCTTGTCTTAGGCCCGATCTCACAACAGCAACCGGGGCCGAGCCCTGAGTCGCACACAAGGACTCATAACAGGCCTCGAAGTCCAGAGCCGCTCGCCGTCTGGTCTGTGCAGACCCCTGCATCGTTCGCATAAGCACCTACAGGAAGGTGAGTGGAGGAAAGTTCACACACTTATACAGCAACCTCACAATTATACAATATAAAGAAGAATCCTCTGGACATTGTTTTTCTGTAGATTGGGTTCTGGAGTATTGGATTAGATTATATATAATCGCCGTTCTGTGTACTGTTTATTTATATTCGTACTGTTCATTCGTCTACTATTTGTATTTGTCATATCACCACCTTACCAACCTGCACACACGTGTATATTTTACACTGCTACCAATACACTTGTGTTTAGACACCAACTGCATTTTGTTGCCTTGTACCATAATTTGTGCAATGACAAAGTAGAATCTAAACTAGTAAAATAAAATACAATAGAAATAATGAAAAGGAAATAAAAATTGAATGAGCAGAATAAACATGAACTGTTAATAAAGGAAGTAAAGTGTAGCAGACGTGCACTTTTTTTTTCCTGAAGTGGATTTACTTCATAAGAAATGGTACTATTTATTTCTATTGCATTTCTACTGAATTCTTTTTAACTTAGTGCAAAAACTCCTGAGATTTGAACCATTTATAAACATATGACAGCGTTCACTACCTCCAGCAATGAAACACCTGGTTTACACAGTAAACTTTTGTTTATCACCTTGCTAACATTACTAGCTGAAAATAAAAAAAACAATACAGATTATTATTAATATAGTCATAATATTATGGTTGTTTTGTCGCTTTTTGGAGTAAATAAGTCGCCGTTATTTGCATTATTACCTATTTGTTATCGCTGTTTCCTTATCAACCGCCTCCAGGGAGAGTTTCTTGTTGATGTACCGCTTCGGTTTAAAACGTATGCACGCCCTGATTTCTTCTTCTTCTACGCCTTTTTGTGTGCGTGTTAACGTAAAGCGCCTCTACAGGCGGTAAGAAGAACTGTACCTCATCGCTCGGTAGGGTCGTATTGTTAATTGTTTTTTTTTTTTTTTAAATGTTTTTATACATTTGCAAATAACAAGAAAGCACGTCCATTTCAAATAGCCAGGATCTAATAAATAAGAGGTAATAACACAATTTTTTAAAAGAAAAGAAGAGCCATCTTTGTTTTTTTGTTTTTTTTGCGTGGCTCTACCGACCTCTAGTGGAGAGAAATAGAAATGCAGTTCACCTGTATGTAAAGCCCTGAAGTTGCTCATTGAATCTCTTTTTATTAGTTTGAAAATGTACAAACCATACACAAGCATATACAGGTGCATCTTAGTAAGTTAGAATATCATTACAAAGTTACAAATCAATTTTGGAGACTCGTAGTGTCACACTCTAATCAGCTCATTAAATCCAAACACCTGCAAAGGTTTCCTGAGTCTTTAAATGGTGTCTCATTCTGGTTCAGGCTACACAATCAGGGGGGAAGACTGCTGACTTGACAGTTGTCCAGAAGACGATCATTGACACCCTGCACATGGAGGGTAAGACACAAAAGGTCATCGCTAAAGAAAATGCTATTCACAGAGTGCTGTATACAAGCACATTAATGGAAACTTTGAATAAAATGTGGTGGAAAAAGGTGAAACGAAGCCCATTCAAGAGTTTGGGAAGATTCACAAAGAGTGGACTGCAGCTGGAATAAGTGCTTCAGGATCCATCTGCACAGACGTATCTATTGGCTACAACTGACTCATTCCTTGTGTCAAGCCAGGGTGTGGACAAACGACACAAAGGACTGAACTGTTGTTCAGTGGGCCAAGGTTGTCTTTTTAGATGAAAGGAAAGAAAATTTTGCATTTCATTTGTAAATCAAGGTCCCAGAGTCGAGAGAGGAGAAGCACAGAATCCAAGTTGCTTAAGGTCCAGTGTAAAGTGTACATAGTAAATGGTGGTTTGGGGAGTCATGTCATCTGCTGGCGTTGGTCCACTGTGGACCAGGAGGAAGTTTCAGAGCACTAAATGTTTCTCTCTGCTGACCAGCTTAATGGAGATGATTTTATTTTTCAGCAGGACTTGGCTTCTGCCCAAACTGCCAAAAGCACAAAAACTTGGTTAAATGACCATGGTGTTGATGTGCTTCACTGGCCAGCAAATTCACCAGACCTGAACCCTATAGGGAATCTATGGAGTATTGTCAAGAGGAAAATGAGAAACAAGAGACCAAAAAATGCAAATGAGCTGAAGGCCACTGTCAAAGAAACCTGGGCTTCCATACCACCTCGGCAGTGCCACAGACTGATCACCTCCATGCCACGCCCAATTGAGGCAGTAATTAAAGCAAATAGAGCCCCTACCAAGTATTGAGTACATATTCATTAAAAACATACTTTCCAGAAGGCCAACAATTCACTAGAAATGTTTTTTTTTTTTTTTATTGGTCTTAAGTATTTGAATTTATTTAGATAAATTGGTGGGTTTTTGTTAATTTTTAGCCAAAATCATCAAAATAAAAATAAAAACACTTGAAATATTAGTTTGTACTTGATCAATCTATATAATATACGAGTTACAATAATTAAACCAATAACTTACAGTTTACAAACCCAGCCATTAGGGGGGCACAAGCCAGTGTACTCTTAGTGCCGGTCCCAAGCCCGGGTAAATGGGGAGGGTTGCGTTAGGAAGGGCATCCAGCGTAAAACATGTGCCAAATCAAATATGCGGATCACAAATGAGAATTTCATACCGGATCGGTCGAGGCCCGGGTTAACAACGACCGCCACAGGTATCGTTAGCCGACAGGGTACCGGTGGAAATTGGGCTACTGTTGGCCGAAGGAGGAGAAGGAGAGGAGGAAGGCGTCTACAGAGACGGCAGGAAAAGGAGCAGTGTAGGAGAGTAGAGGTTCGGGTTGGTACTTTAAATGTTGGTACTATGACGGGTAAAGGGAGAGAGATAGCTGATATGATGGAGAGGAGAAAGGTAGATGTGTTGTGTGTTCAGGAGACCAAGTGGAAAGGGAGTAAGGCCAGGAACATTGGAGGTGGGTTTACATATCTATCACCAAAGGACTTTCAAGGACTAATTAAATAAATACGTAAATATGCTCTGCTGGCGGCCTCTACCGGCGAGAATTAAAACAGCACCTCATCTCACTGTACAACCGTGTGGTTTTGGATTTACTGTATGTACTGAAAGACAAAGAAGTCAGTGTGAAATAAAGCAATTTACACCTTTAGAATTGTTGACATACCTGTTAAGTTGTTAGTAAGAAATGTTAATTACTCAAATTGCTATTACAAAAACCGTGTTGAACACATTTTGAGAAATTTAGACCTTCACCAAAACCATAAATTTTATGTGTTCAAATTGAAATGTCAGGACGCACAAACAACCATTTTGACTCTCTGCCCAAAAGTTTTAGATAAACAAAAATTCATATTAATATCACCTTAAGAGAAGCAAGAAGTCTTGGATATTGTGGTTTGAAGCAGACTTTAATTTATGATATTCATTTCATTCAAAGTTTAAAAAATATATTACATATTGTGTTCATTTACAGGATCAAATGTTGCAGATGTTTCCACCAGATTCCTTAAGTGTTATTTATCATGAGTGTTAATCATGTTTATGTTTTTGTCTGCTTGACAGGACCATACAAATTTGTGTATCTTGTATTAGAGCAGTTAAAATTTGGTGCTTTGAGTACAGTTCTTTCAAAATTTTAGGAGGTTTTCCAAAAACAGGTTCCACTCAGAACAGACCTCACAAGGGTCGATCAAAGTTGAGTTCTTGTGTTGTACGTCAGGTGCAGAAGCTGCTTCAAAAACAGACTCATGAATGCTGCAGCATTGCTTTGAAGGAGCATTAGGACAATTGTGTCTTGACTAAAGTCAAGCATGGTGGTGGTAGCATCATTGTCTGGGGCTGCATGAGAGCTGCTGGTACTGGGGAGCTGCGGTTCATTGACAGAAACGTGGATTCTACATGATGCCCTCCCTTTAGAAACTGTGCCGAACAGCAGTTTTCCAACATAATAATGACCCCAAACATAACACCAAGATGACAACTGCCTTGCTGAGAAGGCTGAAGGTGATGGTGTGGCAAAGTATGACTCCAGACCTGAACCCTTTTCAGCACCTGTGGGGATCCTCAAGCGGAAGGTAGAGAAGCGCCATGTGTCTAACATCCAGCAGCTCTGTGATGTCATTATGGAGGAGTGGATCCCAGCAACAAACTGTGCAGCTCTGGTAAATTCCATGCCAAGGAAGATCAAGGCAGTGCTGGATAGCAATGGTGCTCACACAAAATAATGATACTTTGGACATGTTCACCTAGTCACTATTGTTGTTCTTTTCAGAGGACAGTAAATCTATACTGCTATACAAGCTGCACATTGACTACTCTTAAATATATCCAAGTTTCATTTTTATAGTATTGTACCTTGAGAAGAAATACTAAAATATTTGCTTAAATGTAAGTGGTGTACTGACTTTTTTGAGATTCTGTATATCATATTGTCAAGCCTACACATGCTTTCTCGTAAATTTCAGAGACAAAACCTTATATTCTAACATGGAAATAAGACTCTGTGCTTTTTACTTAGGCTCTTTCGCAACTAAGAAAGCATACTTTCACTTGGAAAGCAGTTGCAAATCTGGTCCTTGATGTTTTGAATTCAGTCAACAAGGTAACCTGGCCATGTTCTTCTGATTTGTTTCTGAACCCATAAGATTCTGTAAAAAAAAAAAAAAAAAAAGTTTTGTACAACCTTGAAATGCTGGTCAATTTCGAATACAAGTCTCCTATTGACTTGAGTCTCTTTTTTAGAAAATAATGTGACTAGTATTTCTAACTGAATCATGAGAAAAGCCTACTGTAGCTTTCCAATACAATACATCTTGAGTTTGGGCTTTTAGTGTCTCAAATTACAACAAAAAAATTAACAATTGGGAACGGATTAACAATTTAATCTGGAGCTGAAGACATCTCTATAAGCATACCTACACATTATAAACTATATACTGCATGTTTCTATTACCATATTAGTCCATATTGGTGCGACTCGCTTACGCACTCTCCCTTATTTGCATATCACTGAGCCAAAGAACCATCCAAAACTTGGTTGAAAAGTTTTTTCCCCCAACATCGATCATATAATTGCTTGATGTGCTGGGTCTACCAAAAAGAACAATCATCTAAGCTTTTACCCTCAGATTTATGTAAATGTAGATTGAAAAGCCCCTCCCCTGCCCTTTGAATAACTAGTGTTCCATGGCCTGATTTTGCATTATGAAACCTGATTGACTTATATAATTACAATATTTTTTTACCAGTATTCACTCAATGTGTACCTCCTTATTCATATATATACAAATAAACTGTTCTCACAAATGTCTAGGATATCTGTAGATCAGGTAGCATAAACATCTTTCACTTCAACTAGAAGACCCAAACCTGTTCCAGCATGACAGTGCCTCTGTGCACAATGCAGACCATGAACATATGCTTTATGTGGGTTGGAGTGGAAGATCTAGATCTCCTGCTATAGAGCTCTGATCTCAACCCTATTGAATTTCTTTGAAATGAATTAGAATGCTGACTGAACCCAATGTCTACTCACCTCACCTACATCAGCACCTGATTTTACTAACACCCTTGTGGCTGAAGGATCGCAGAACTCAATGAGCACACCACAAAAATCAAGTTGAACATCTTCCCAAGAGTAGAGGTTATTATACTGGCAAATAAATGATTAAGTGTAATTAAAAGTGGAAAATACATGGTTGATAATTACATTTAATACTGTTACTGTTAGGAGATAAGAGTATATGAGGAAAGAAAACACTTTGGGATGTAGGTTTATTGGAAACTAAACATCTTTCAAATCCAACCCGCTCTAGAACAGCTTGCTATTTTGTAAATTATTGTTTAAATATGAAATTTTATATTTTATATTGTATATTGTATGTAGGCGGTGCTTCAAAAAACATAATAATGATGATGATGATGATTATAAATCCAGGAAACTTTAAGTAAACTATTTAGTGCTTGAACTTGGAATAAATCTTTAAAAAAAAGAAGCTCTAGAAGGTTTTACTTGGCGAGGTAACGACCTGAAGCACAACCAGAATCTCCTATATGTAAACTCTCCGAATATGCAAATGAGCACGGATGATGTCATAAATACGCAAATCAGCCCCTGCCGTCATTTAGCCCGTTTCAGTCTTGTTGAGCATGCGCTGAAACTTCTACAGCACTTTTCCTCCTTAAACTCCTGTCCTGTGGCCACAGCGACACGGAGCCGAGCCAAGAACCGAATAGGATGTCAGGAAAAAAAGTCCGAAAAGGAAAGATAATCGCGGATTTCTGACGTAATAATTAGAGTAAAGACACTGAGACGCGGCTGGAGGAACCTGCAGAGGAGCGCGCATGAGCTCAAAGAGGAACCAGGGCTGAACTGATCCGAGGGATAGAATACTAGGGGAAATAATTTCCAAGGAAAAAAGTACGTTTTTTAGGTATAATAAAATACGTGTATTTAGATAGAGAGATAGAGAGGTAATGGCGGGGTGTTGTTTGTCCGCGGAGGAGAAGGAAAGAAGAAGGATCAATCAGGAGATCGACAAGCAGCTCCGCCGGGACAAAAATGACTCCAGGAGAGAGCTGAAGCTCCTGCTGCTGGGTAAGCACCTCCATCTGATCTCCCTCTAAACATATATTAGTCATTATTAAGCTATATATCCAGATGTTTGCCAAGTTTTAGATGAAGAATGGCAAAAAGGCTGAAAAGGATCGCACAGTGGAGTTTGTGGGAATGGGATCATGAAAAGGTGGATCTCCATTGTGTAACCAGAAGGTGAAAATAGTGCTCTAGGAAACAAGCATAAATGGATCAAGCCACTTTGCATATTTAGAGATTTAAGCATTAAAAATAAATCCACCCCCAAGACATTTAAACATGTGTGTAATTTAAACACAGCTGGGAAAAAATTTAGTGTTGAAGATACTGGTGTGAGCTTCCAGCAAAGCTTAGAATTGCAACTTTCAAACTTAGTTATCAACAAAATGGAGACAAGCGTATTCCCCCCCCTCAGTGTCACTCATGTCTACAAACAAACCAATTATCTACATTACTTACAAATATGGAAAAATAGTGCAAACAATCTGGAAATAATTGTGGAGTGCTGATGTGGGCAAGTTACATGTGAAGGAATGGAATTAAACCCCAAAACCGACGTGTCGGACAACACACAGTGTCCAAAAACGTCAACATTCTGTCCTGAAATTGCGCTTTTTCTCCAAGTTACATATACAGTTTCCGCTTTGTTACTTCTGTTACAAGTATTTGCTTCCCCGTGTCACTGATCTCTCACTTGGTACCCAACGAAATCATAGTAACTAAGAAAAACCTCCTTCTCGGATAAGATCCGACGTTCTGAGATCTGAAATCCATCATCCAACAGATCATCCGTCAGATGAACAATGGCGACATGTTCCGCAACATGCGGCGTCTTGTGTTTGTGTTTGAGATATACGTCTTGTGTACTTTGCCTACGTTTCAAATACCTCGCTAAAGAAGCTTATAGAGTTCTGTATGACCCCAACACGGTTCAAGTTCAGATTCTGGTTCAGATCATCCATCAATTCATATTCTTTGTAGATTGCTTTGACTTGGAGACATGGATTTTCAAATGCAAGGTTTGTGTGTGTATTAAAATGTGATTACACAATAATAACAACCCATACGGTATTTATCGTGTAATGATCGGTGAGTTGTACAAGTTTAAATCGAAAATTCTAGTTTAATAAACCCAATAAGTGATACCTCCAAGAATCGTATATTAATATCATGATTTAAAGACAATTGAACCTTGAGATCTGTATTGGGGGTTGACGTTTAGGAGTTTATGGGATTGGTATTTTATGTCATGAAGCAGTTTCTTTCTTCACGCATTTGAATTTGCTTACAATCACAAGAAAAAATTGCCTTTGTCCATTGTAACGTAGCTGTTACTATTGGACGTGTGTATAGTTCAGGGACTTTCCTGCCTCCATATTAACTCTCGCACTGATCTAAGATCAGTTTAACGATCAGTCCGTCTCAATGGTTAACAGCATGGCTTTTGGTCCTACAGTGTGTGTGGCTTTAGATACCGTAGCACGGTTTGGAGAACTCTAGATTATGGCAGCAAGGCCACCGCGACTGCTGTAGGTATGCAAAAGCATGCAAAGCACAGCATCCTCTGGTCAATGATCTCACTGAATTTCCTCAAGAGCACGTATCATGCAGCACATACACTATATCTTTTTTTTTCTATCGTCTATCAGCCTTTCATTGAAATGTTCCCCGCCCTTTTATCATAACTGTACCAACCCAGACACTATAAGAGAAAGAAGAGAATGACGAGTTCTTCTCTCTCAAGTGGTCAGCGCAGCCGAGCATGTGCGAGACAGGGTGTAAAGCTCACAGTGTGGATTCTGATTAATGCCTCGAAGGATTCATTATCTCACCAGCTGACCACACCAGCTCTTCCCAAGAGACTTTGCGACACCAAGGTTCAACCTGAAAAGGAAAAAAAACACAGGTACAGCAAGGAGTAGTATGAGCCACATGAGCATGGACATTTAATTCATCTAATAAACGTTTTACAAATGTACATATTTCAGTAAAATCAGGGTTAAACAACCTAGAATAAATGTTGAGGAACAAATTATTCCCCTGGACATTATTGCGATGTGTACAGTAATATTTTGTTTATATATTATAGCCTGTCCATGCCTCAAATTTCCATTTACAGAACATAAGACCACATAAAAACGATGACTTTTCTTCTATTTTTTTTTTTTATTGGATTGGATTCAACTCAATTCAAATCACACATTCAGGCTCATTTCAAGAATACACACTTTTTCCAACACTAAGGAAACCAAAAAACTGACTGTCTCCCACTTTAAAACTATTTATTTATATTCATTCTAGATGATAGAAATGTATCTGAAAGCACTAATTTATCAACAAAAGACTTCCTTTGGACAATTGTGAAGATGGTACGGAAGGTAAAAATGATATAGGTCTGTATATAATGCTTTTAAATCATATTTCATTTACAGATAATTATTACTATATCAGAAAGCTGTTACATTTCCCAGGTACTGATTTAAGGTTTATGAGTCGTGGGATGTTCGAGAAGCCGTCACTGGGCCTTTCTGGTGTCCTTCCACCTGCAAATGTTTATGAAATGGAAGAAAGTAGGACATGTTTCGTCCCTGTGCTTCCACAGCAACTGATCAATGGTTAATGTTAACTTTAATATAGATGTGTTCCTGTTATTACTTATGTTATAGCAGCTATAAAAAGTTGCGGCTTAATTATTATTTTTTTTTTTGAAGATCAGAACAAAACAAACAAACAGAAATAAAAAATACAGCTTGCGACGTTTCCAAGAAACGCAAAAAAAACCCCCAAAAAAGGCTATTGTTAAAATTAAAATTTTAAAAACAATGCATTAGAACCTGTGAATTAAAAGTAATCAAGCAATAAAATAAAGCACTTTTTGACCAATCAGATTTGAGAATTCACATTAAGAAGATTTAGTCCAGTGTCCACCTGTGACTTAAATACATGGTTTTACTTAAGACTCGGACATATTTTACAGTCAAATGTATTCATATATTTGGTTGGACATTCTGCTGTAACTGGGATTTGTTTTAGTTTTTACTCATTAAGCTAAACAGGAAATTCTGATGATGCAACTTCCTGGTGACCTTGTAGAATATTCCAAATATTTCATATAGGGCTGAATGTGTTCAGGTAACAGGGTTGTGTAATTATACATTGTTTAAAAGCCTATAACGAACCACGACTGTAACGAAAAAGACGTGAAATGGATTCACAACAACTGTATTCGAATAACGATATCAAATAATATTAGATGTTGCGACAGAGACAAAAAAAACCAAAAACATTTCCAGTTATTTAATTAAGCCATGCCTTAAATGCGTCAAAAGTTTCAACCCTCCAATCGAAAAGGTGAAAATCAAGGATATTGAATGAATTGCTAAACCAAATGTTGTTATGTAACTCGTACCGCCAAGGAAACTTGGACCCGGGTACCAAAAATCTGACTCATTCAAATCTGGTCATTTTCATTTGTCCTAAATGTTCGACGTCACCTGGAAGTTCGTACAATTCTAATTCATGCAAAGGACTGGAGCGCAAGGACAAAGGCAGCATGAAAAATTTTCATTTCAAATTACAAATTCCAAATTTGAGAAATGCTTATAAACACTCATAAAAGTGGCCACGGAGGGAATATTATACAGCCAATTTGAGTTCAAAACTAGTAGTGTATAAGTGCTTTTCTTATACCTTTTGTTGGTTGTGCTTCTTTGTAAATCTACTTCCAGTAAAGCCAATAAGTATACACACATGCACGCACACACACACACACACACACACACACACACACACACACACACACACACCCCTACAGCCAATTTGTTTAACAAATAGTGAAGGCTTGTAGTGGTGAGTATACATGGGGAATATCACTCATTTTGTAGAAGTTACAGTTTAGATTATGAATAATTTTAGTGTCCATTTCCAGGTGTTAAAAGATTGCGGTGTGTGATTACGACCTGCGTGTCGGGAAGTCGCCTTACGCTCATATTCAGTTCAGACCTGCAATTGATTGATTTATTATGCGCGTGTATGAGAACAGAAATGAAAATGAGTTGGGGGTGAATGTGTGTGTGTGTGTGTGTGTGTGTGTGTGTGTGTGTGTGTGTGTGTGTTGGGGTTGCTTGATATGTAAATAGGTGTGGTTGTTTAACCGTTTGGACCTAAGAAATGCGACAGTCCTGCTTGTTAGTCTTGTATTTAGTCATTTAACAAACAAACAAAAAACCTGTATCATCCAAAAGTTAGCATAGTTTAAAATATTCTAAAAAAAATGTTTTGTTCATGTGTAGTTTTTTGTTGAATTTTTAGAAGCAGCAGGAAAATTCGATATTTGCATCTATAAATGTGAGGGGGTGGGGTGTGGGGTGTGGGGGGGGTAAATAGCAAAAATCGCTATTCATCCGTCAGTTTAGAAAATCTCTACCATAATTTAGTTTCAAGTTGAAATTCAAGCCACGATTGCCGTGTTGCTGTAAAGGGAACATTTGATTCTCGTAGAAGGTTTTGTTTTCCAAACAGTCAAAATATGTAAAATTTCAAAACCGAATAATAATCGCTGCTAACTGGTCCGAAGCTGAGAAAGTCTTATAGATAAGCATATAAATGAGCGCAGTGACGACACCACCGAAGCTGCAGAATCTTCCAGAAGCCCTTCCACTTTATGATCTATGTTTATGGCTGCAGCAGCATAGTTGTGGTTTGCTGTCTACTGTAAAAGACTGAGTGTTTATAGCCAGTGGAATGATGGACATCCAAACACGCATTCTCTTAAAACAAGCTGTTTACAAGCACCTTTTTTTGTTTCCTTCTTCTTCTCCTCTTTCTATTCATCTGTTACTTCATTAGCACATTAACATCACTGTTGGGGAAACTATTTCATGTTTAAACAGAGCGACTTGAGGCATTGCAAGGTCTCTCCAGCTTACACAGACAAGCAGCCAAGTCCAGGTCTCCTGTCAAACTAAAGCTCAGTTTTATGACTGTAATGATTTTAACAACAGACAGAACCCCAGCTGCAGATTTGGTTACCGAACAAACAAGGCAAAGGAGACAGTGGCATTAGAAGACACATTTAGAGGAGTCAAAAGGGTACAAAAAAGGGGACCTCCGTACCTTTCAGAGTGACAACAGATAGTATCATTGTAGATCATTTCAATATACAGATGTTGAAGACATAATATAAAAAATGTATGGAAAAGTAAACAGCATCAGTCTGAAATGTCTATCATTCTGTGTCTTATCCTCAGGTACAGGTGAGAGCGGAAAGAGTACCTTCATTAAACAGATGCGAATCATTCATGGCGCCGGATACACTGAGGAAGACAGGAAAACCTTCACAAAGCTGGTGTTCCAGAACATCATCACAGCCATGCAGTCTATGATCAGAGCTATGGAGACACTATCAATATCAATGGGCAGTGCTGACAACCAGGTTACACACTCACACTGTCTACCATTGTGTCTTGATAATGTCTTTTTTCTTTAATCTCTCCATCCCCATCTCCTGGTCTGTGTTCTTTCTTCTAAATAATGATTGGATACATATTTGTGTGGCTGCAGCCCCATGCTGATTTGCTGATCGAGGTGGATGTAGATAAGATGATGGAGTTGGAAGAAAGCTACGTGGAAGCCATCCGCTGCCTATGGAAAGACCCAGGCATCATTGAATGTTACGACCGCCGCCGCGAATACCAGCTAACCGACTCTGCCAAATAGTCAGTTAAATATTAAATGTTATAGGACATTAATTTTTCTGGTGCTTAGATTGACTGTATTAATTTGTTGTTTCTTACAGTTCTAAAAAAATAGACAGTAGGGTTTTTTTTTTTTGCAATTAAGCAGCATTTTTGGTGTAGTGGTCTACAATTCCCATTGGAGGTTTTCAGAGTCCTGCACTATGATATTTTCCTTCAGGGAACCCATTTAAAACCCTGACCCCTGACCAGTTTGTTCCATATCTGCACCTTTGGTTATTGTAAATGCCCAGTAGTGATTAAGACAAGTTGTGGAGCTCCACAACAACGTGATCCATTAATGGCACTCGGTTCTTGTCCAGAGTAACTAACAATTATCTTATTTATACAAACTTGAGCAGTTGTGGGTCAGTGGCAGCTTGATAGTGCTGGGATTTAAACTCATGACCTTTTGATCAGAAGTTCCACATCTTAACCACTGAGCTACAACTTTTAATTTTGTAATCTTAAAATAACTGGTAGCACAGTGGTTAAGGCATCGGACTCTGGATCGGAAAGGTCACAAGTTCAAATCCTAGCACCCCCACAAGCTGCCACTACTGCTCAATTGTAAGTCGCTACAGATAAGGGCATCTGCCAAATGCCATAAAAGTAAATGGTCCAAAAAAAAAAAAATAATAAATTCATGTCATGGTGTACTTTGATGAACCTCATCCATCACGGACACCATTGGTGAACAGGATCTGAGGGGAGAGTTTCATCAATCAAATTAAACCACTATGAAAAGTAAAAAAAACAGTGCACCCTGCCTGAACTAGGGGTAACGGGACCATTTTTATTAACAGGCTTGGGGATGGTGTCAACACTCAAGGCTAAAATAGGGCAGTTTTTTTGGCATCATCAAAATGCAGGGTGCTTCAGGTGCAGTGGTGGGCCAGGTGGCAAGCAAGTGATGGATGGTTTTAGACCCTTGTTATGAAAACTGGTTGGCTTCACGTGTCTTGCTGGTAACATTGATAATTTCCAAGTAGGTAGCAGTTGCAGTTACATAAGAATTATAGCAAAAAAAATAAAATTTCGCCACATTTGCCCGTGTGCCATATTCCATGTTTAGTCAATGCAATTTATTCCCAATTCTAAATGTGTTTACTTTTCCCCCCGTGTGCTACAGTTACCTGAGTGATCTGGAGCGCATTGCTGATCCAGGATATTTGCCCACTGAGCAAGACATCCTGAGAGTACGAGTGCCCACCACTGGTATCATCGAGTACCCGTTTGACCTGGAAAACGTCATCTTCAGGTGTGTTTTTCTGCCAATATCAGAAGTGCTCTCAACAAATGACACAAACTTTTAATTAACGTTGAACTTTTTGACAGGATTACCTAGTAGCCCTGTTCCAAATTAGCGAAATCTAAAATTGTTATCTATGACATCACTAGGATGGTGGACGTGGGAGGACAGAGGTCCGAGCGCAGGAAGTGGATCCACTGCTTTGAGAACGTGACTTCCATCATCTTCCTAGTGGCGTTGAGTGAATACGACCAAGTCCTTGTTGAGTGCGACAACGAGGTCAGTAAATCCAGACCTTCATTCCTTCACCAAACTTTTGAGTTTGGTTCCTCTCAGGTTTTCTTCGTCATATCATCTCAGGAAGTTTTTCATTGCCACTGGCTCGCTCATTAGGGATAAAATGATAGGAACTCATTTCTATTTATATATTAATATAACTCCCCCCCCCCCCCCCCCCAATCTATTTACCCCTGTAAGGGGGACAATGTCCTGTTTTAACAGTGCCATACAAATAAAATTGATTTGAATAGAAACACAGATGACTTGAATAGTGGAATGAACACCAGGGCTGATCGTTCTTTTAATTCACTATTTCAACTCTTTTTTTTTTTTTCCTTTTGCTTCTTCTCAGAACCGTATGGAAGAGAGCAAAGCTCTGTTTAAAACAATCATCACGTACCCATGGTTCCAGCAATCTTCAGTCATCCTGTTCCTCAATAAAACGGACATCCTGAAGGAGAAAATCGTCTATTCCCACCTTGCCAATTACTTTCCAGAGTTCACAGGTAATATGAGCTTAAAGCAGATTCACTGCATGCTATAAATCCTGCCCAAATAGTTCTAATAAAACTGAAGATGGTGACCAACAGCAATCGCAGTACATTCTGGAGGTCATCAATTTTCCAGTGAAAAGATTATTAATGAATGATGCAGCTTCCTTTTGTGTGTCCAAGTTCACAAATTTCGACTCAAATTGAACTACATGGACCAAATCAACGCTTGGAGGCTAAATCCTTTTTCACATTTGTATAACTACCAGGCTACAAGACACATAAGTGTAGGCTGAACAAGGAAGAACTTTTCCTACGTAATGACTGATGTATTGCTTCACCATACATAACTAACTCCAAACGTGCAGCGAAAACCAATGTCAAAGCTCAAATACAATATGATTGGCAAGCGAATGTTATATGGAAGTTGTAGGACTTCAACATTTATCCTCATCATTTATCACCTTGTGAATAAAATGTCACTGATTAGCAGGAAACATCAATTTTTATGTCAAGCTATAGTGTTGTTTTGCAGCTTATGGACTGTACCCTCGTTCTTATTTGTGAACTGCGCTTACCTTATGCAGCATCTCTTTCTTACCATTGTGTTCATTGTGTCTCAAGGCCCCCAGGGTGACCCTAAATCAGCACAGGAGTTTATTCTGAAGATGTACCAGGAGCAGAACCCCGACAAAGACAAGACCGTCTACTCCCACTTCACGTGCGCCACCGACACCGAGAACATCCGCCTGATCTTCGCCGCAGTGAAGGACACCATCCTGAGAAGCAATCTGAAAGATTTTAATCTAGTCTAAAACCACATTTCGAACCCCAAGTCCAGGAGCATTAACCTCTTCCTCCTCTTTGACAGAACTTCCTTTACATTTTCTCCCAGCCTCAGTTCTGGAGGTCAAAAAAAGAACCTCCAGAAGTGTTTACTGGAAGGACCATGGGACTGAATTAAGGTTGGGGATACCATACAGGTTCACACTGAAGAAGCAGTTTGTGGCTTTTTTTTGTTTTGTTTTGTTTTTCGGATCTTCTTTCGGGGCTGTAACACACTAAATAGAAGAAAGTAATTCAGATGTAGCTGCTGATGGTTGCTTTGCTGAATGTAGTGGTGATTTTGGGAAGGGGCATGATGTTTAAGATTATCTGAATCTTTCAAACAAGGGCATGATTTTCTGAACGTCTGAGGAAATGTACTTGTTTGAACTTCACTCCACATGTACAGAAATGTCCGAGTACAATTACAGTTACACGCACACACACAACTGTCAGATGAAAATGCCTTCCGTGTGAATTTAACATAGTTGCACTCGTCTTTAGTCAAATTGTGCAGAGTCAGCCGTATGCTATTTATTTTTAGTTTAAACAAGGTAAATTTCTTTCAAAAAAACAAAAAAACAAACAAAAAAAAACTATACCTCCTTCACCATGCAACCTTATCTGCTGTTGAGATTGCTTTCGAGAATGTCTGAGAAAGTAAAACCATCTTTACTACCTTTGACGACATCTTCGACCAAAGTAATAACAGCTTCCTGGTGTATACAAATGTGTAGTTAATGTATTTTGTGATATCTTTTCCACAGATTTCTTATCTCTGTATTTAAACCAAATGTTATATTTAAACTTAAGAATGAAATTAAAAAAAGAATAAAACGATATTGTACTCTCAATAGGTCTTCACTCTGCTGGAAACCAATAAAATATTTTTTAAAAGTTCGGTTTGTTTAAACATGTTTTTAAAGCTGCCGAAAAAGGATAAATGTACCGGAAATGGGAAGAAATTTTTTTCCGTGCTTCGATGCAAAATCAGTGAAACCGAACGTACATTTTTTTCCAAGCTTTCCATTTGGAATTTTCAAAATAGACACAATTATACCCACTTTTTTGTGTGCTTTTTTTTTTGTATGCACAAGAATGATCCCATGAATCATCAGATTTACTCAGACCAAAATGTACAACAGTCTCAATACAGGCTTTGATAACCTGTTTCCCATGTCAGATTATATGATGCAGATCTTTAAACAATAGACCTACGATCAAATATGACCAAAAATAATGACCACAGTCCTATTGGTAGCTTTTCAAATAATCATCAAAGTTTGTACGACAGAATATTCAATGTGAAAGCGGCTAAAGGTTATCTAGCTGGCACATTTCACAATTTAACCAATACCTGGGTACAATCTTATTGGTCGAGATAAACATACTCCTGAGGTTCCACTGCCCCTCTTCCCTCCGTGGATCTTCCCACTTCGACCAAGGCCTGCCTCTGGATGGTGTTCTCTTCATTTGGAGGCCACTCTGTGCAGCTGAGGACGGTTTCTCATCAACACCTTGGGTGGTGCCATGAAGTTCCGGAGTAAGAACGGGAGCTTTGAGGATGGATTGGACTGTATTTAAATGTCAACAGTCTCCTACACTGACTTAGGATTTTAGTTTGCTTCTGATCATCATCACTGACCCCGCAACATGGTATATCTGCAATTAATGGACATTCGGTGAAACCCAGATGAGGATGAGGTTTCCTCTTGAGTCTGGTTCCTCTCAAGGTTTCTTTCTTTGCCATCTCAGGGAGTTTTTCCTTCACCACAGTCGCCACCGGCTCGCTCATCAGGGACAAACTTACACTTATAAAGAACATCTTAATTTTTTATCACCACATTATCTGTGTGAAGCTGCTTTGAGACAATGTTAAAAGCGCTATACAAATAAAAATTAATTGAATAATTCATGTAATAATTATTACATTGACAATACAAATAAACAGCCATAAAAATGTTCAAACACTGATTGATATGTATTACAATTATCATGAGTCCAAAACCTTCTTTTCAACTACTAAAGTACAAATAAATGTACGTGTGTTGTGGCAAATTCGAGTCGCGAGTTTCTTCCATCATTTATTCCCCTCGAAATGTTCTGCTTGCTGTTGAACTGACGCTGAACCGTATGTTGGTGATGAGTAGATACCACCGAGCGCCAATCAAAACAAGTTCGAAACAGATCACGTGCTCTACGCTGATTTTTGGGATTGCTGCGTGTTTGACCAGTTACGTTTTTAGACTGATTTTGCAAAATGTTGTCAAGTAAAATTCTCCCCAAATGGAAACACTTTAAAGTGCAGATGCGTGAAAAAAGCTACTTCAGAATTACGTTTACTTCATTACTGTCCACCACTGATAACAAACTAACTATTTGTCAGATTATCCCTTGTCAGATTATCTGATGAAGCTCCTCTAACAATAGAGCTATGATCCAAAAAATATTACTACGCCCCTATTGGTGGCTTTTGAATGATCGTCAAAGTTTGAATATAAAAAAAATCCCCCACAAAGGTGTTATTTTTAACCAAATTCAGATTACAATCAATCGTACAGCATGAAAGCAGTTAAACCCACCAGACCAATTTCACTTATATGCGAGTACAAATTTACCAAAATATGAGTGCAATCTTATTCACGTTAGAATTATTACATTGACAATATAAATAAAGGAATGCGTATAAATTGTGACCTTTATTAATAGTCTAATAATAAGTCTCCTTAAGCCGAAAAAAAAAAAAAAAGGGACAGGACACTGCTGTAATAATCGATAAATACTTAATAAACAAACTGTACATTAGCGCCCTCTGTGAATGTTACGAGAATTGTTATTGCATATTATATCTCAGAGATGGGTTCAGGGCTTAAAGTTACAGAGGTGAAGAGCATCCATCAGCATGAGCTGCATAGAAAGGCAGAGAACAAAATGAACAGTAGGTATCAAAGCCGCTGATTATTTACAATACAATACTGTCGAGCAGCTGTAAACAGTTAATATCATACACTCATGGCTAAAGGGAAGGCTTCATGCAAAAGCCATAAGTACAAAAATAAAATTGTAGAGGATGACACGCTGATATGTTCGTTTTTTTTTTTTTTTTTTTTTACTTAATTATTAATAAAATACATAAATATATCGGTAATTTGTTATTTCATTCAACAAATAAAACTGGTATGTCTGAATGGAGGAACAAGCAGTGTTTACTGACAAAAACGCACAAACCGTACGATGGCATCGACATCGATTTCGGTGATTACTGAGCTGGAAAAAAAAAAAAAAGATTCCTGAAATGCCGCTGACACAAACGCATGCTTTTCTAGATTTGGCTTTGCAAAATAAGTGATCAGATTTGCTTCCATACATTAGGTACTTCTGTTATGTCTACACACGAGTGATGCACGTGAGCGATCCACACACCCTGACTAAAATGAATTTGTAAACAAGAACACACACACACACACACACACATACACACACACCCCCACACAACACTTTTTTTTAACAGTCACTATAACGTACGGTAGATCTTCGGTTATTTCTGAGTGACCGATGTGCAGTGTAGTGTAGTGTAGTGTTGCATATAAGTGAAGGCACACACTAAAGTGATAGAGTCTCTCTTGAAAACGTGTGTGTGAGTGAGTGAGCTTTTCTCAAGGCTACCAGACACACAGGTTATTTCTGAAGGCTATCTCTCGCATCCTGAAGCTTGGTCAGAACCCACTGTGGAAAAATAATCACAGAAAAAAATTAAATCAAACAAAATTGAGAAAAAAAAGCATTGAAATTGTGCAGAAGTGTGAAACGAAACATTTGTGCCTCTTATTCAGAGCAATAATGGTTTAGAATTAAAAGGGGAATAATGGCGCCATTCAGCAGCCAGTAACCTCCAACAATTCTTACTCTCTACCCTACTGATTGGGTAGAGCAAAGGGCCAAACTGATCCTTATTCAGCATAAAATACTCTTGAGGAACGTGTGATCTGTCCCGTTCTTTATATATAAGATAGCAGATGGACAGGATCGCCTGCTGACTGGATACTGACTTTACCTACATTAGTACCTGACTTTACATTTACCTTTCTGGTTGAAACCTCTCTCTCTCTCTCTCTCTCTCTCTCTCTCTCTCTCTCTCTCTCTCTCTCTCTCTCTCTCTCTATATATATATATATATAAATATATCTCCCCCTCTCCCTATCTCTCTCTTTCTCTCTATACATCTCTCTCTCTTTCTCTCCCTCTCTCTATACATCTCTCTCTCTCTCTCTCTCTCTCTATATATATATATATATATATAGCTCATCTCTCTCTCTCTCTCTCTCTCTCTCTCTCTCTCTCTCTCTCTTTCTCCCCCCCCCTCCTCCTCCTCACTATATATATATATCTCTCTCCCTCTCTCTCAAAAAGCACTTCTCTCCACAAAGTTCCATCCATATAGTAAATCTAAATTAGTTTTTTGTTTGTAGTACATCTACACTAATATAGCTGAGGAATACACAGCTGGATGTGTGAATGCAGCTGTTTATCAGCAGAACCCTCATCATACCTTGGCTATTTCTGGAGTCTTGAAATTGATGATCTTCCCAAACTCTTTGGCATGAAACACAGACTTCACCCTTTCCTGTAAAAAAAAAAAAAAAAAACACAAAACAGGTGTAAAGAAAGCACTCATAAATATGTGCACATGATCAATGCTGACAGTGTTAATAGAGATATAGAGGTCTTATTTGCTAAAGACAAGGTTTTTCCATGCTAATCGGCTTGGATTCTATTTTGTCGGAATATTTTAGATCAAACAAATAAACGAATATTCAGAAATAAATGAATACACGTTTGTAATATAATTCCCTCAATTAATAGTAATTACACCACACAGCCCCGGTGAAAGGAAGCGAACGTCTGCTGTACCTTCGCCTCGATGCGCAGTCTTCTGTCTTCTACAATTGTGGGATCTTTGGTGAATTCATCGAACAGATACTGCCATTCGCACGTCAACTGTCCAAAAGTGCCCTTAGTCACGAAAAATATGCCCCTGCAGATAGAGGAGGTGGATGACATCGCTAGAATGATACTTTACTCAGTTGGATAGGTTTATAGACGGTTTGGATTTATGCAAACCTTTTGGTGATCATCAGGAAATCGGACTCGTTCACTTTGGCATGAGCGAAGTATCTGTACTTCGCAAACCGTCCGTTTTCAATTTTCTAATAAAATATAAGAAGGAAAGCGGTTACAGGTTGAAACGGCACAAATGACTACACATTTCGATCTACATCTATCAGAACTATACGATCGCCGTTTACAGCAGGATAAGAGTTGAAGAGGAACACAGAAAGTGGTTGGATGTCACACAAACAATGGGCAGAATAAATGATCAAACGTAAGGGAAAAAAAAAGTGTTGGGACACCTGACTTCAGCCATATGTGGTTCTTCCTCAAACTGCCAGCACAAAATTGGAGGCTTTTGTGCACAAATGAAAATATGATCACGAAGGTTACATTGGAAGATCTTGATTGACCTGCTATAGAGTTCTGACCTCAACCCTATTGGGGACTTTTGGGATGAATTAGAAAGCTGACAGGACTCCAGGCCTTATGACTTCACCCTATGTTTTATATTACTAACACCCTTATTAATAAATGAGTGGATTGTAGATTGGGAGGTTCAGAAAGCACACATGAATCTTATGGTCAGGTGTCCACAAACCTTTGTCCATATTGTGAACATGGAGAGGGGTAACACAGTGAATTTGAATGCAAGATGAACATTTAAAAAAACAGGACAGCAAAAAAAATTCTTATATCTAAATATTGCCTTTGCAGTCAAATTTAGTTCACACTTATATAATCTACTATAAAATAGTACCAGATAGATAAATCCAGTCATGCAGTCATATCAAATGTAGAATTGTTTTGAGAAATCACTCTATACATTTTGGTTTCATTTATGAGTTCAAAGACATTTCTAATACATCAAGTCCTCTTTACGACACTGTACCAGAGAGGAATGTGTGATAACGTGCAAAACTAAAGACACCAAAACACGTCTTCATTGATCGACTGCCTCAAGTGTATATGATAAATATCCCACAAAATATCTAAATATTACCAGCACAGAGTTCAGCATTAAGGGGATGATGAGATATGAATGGGAAAATGACAAGACATGAATTTTGAAGTGATTTTATTTCAGAAAAGGGAGGAAAGGAATCAAGAAATGGATGGTGGATATGAATAAAACAATAGAATGAAATCTTAAAAGCAATAAATCTATTATTAAAAATCTTAACAACAAACCATCATATTTAGATTACTCATAAATCTAGTTCGCTGTAAACAGTGTATAACTCTGAGTTTATTAATGGCACTTGTATGGTTTTGCGTGGCCGTCTAACAGGTCTAATAACACAAGTTTTACTAGCTGTCCTGATTCTCATCCTCATCACTGTCAGAGCTATTCCATGCAGATAGGGCCACTCTTTTCTGCAAACACGACAAAAGAGAGGAGAGCTACAGTCAGGACAGCTTCTTATGTTAAAATATAAATTCTACACACATCACTAACCTTATAATAAATCACTGATTAAACTACAGGAGAATTAATGATGGATGAACTAACAATTAATTTTCGTTTAGTTGTTGTTAAATCGCCAGAAATACGAAACATATACTTGAAGTAATAACTACAATATTTACTGGTCACTTTTCTCACCATATTGCCAGCCCATATTTGATTTTATGTCATCTAGGGGTTGTAAAGGAGTAACATAAAAAGCTAAAAATCAGCAAATAAAATTTCAGCAATGAAGAAAGGGGTGTTTCAAAATCATTGGCCAAAATAAATAAATAAATAAAATTAAATACATTTATATATACATATATACACACACACACACACACACACACACACACACACACACACACACACACACACACACACACACACACACACACACACACACTTAAATATTCTGAAAATGTGTATTTAAATGTTAATATTATTATTAACATTTAAACTTTTTGGAAGTTAAACGTGTCACCTGTAACATCTGGCTGCCGAAGCCCTCTCTCTCTTTATACGGTCTAATGACGCCGTCCTCGTGAATGAACCGCGGCGGTCGCAAACTCTCCACATCCTGAGACGTTTCTGCCGCTCTGAATGCACAGAGGGATAATTATTGGCCAAACAATTTAGAAAATTGCTTTAGTTATTACAACAAACTTAAATATAACTATTTTGAAATCTTTCGAGTCTGACGGCTTGAGAATTCTGATTGGTTCCGTACTGCGTGTTAATGCATTTCCTTTTTTAAAACGGAAAATGTGAAGTATCCCCAAATCTTTAATAACAATACTGAACAATTTTGAAGTTAAGATGATTAACAAAACTCGTTTTACTACTGGTTATACTACAGACTGACACGCACCTCTTGATGCCCTGGAATGTGCTGCTTGCCATGTCAATGATGCCCCCTGTTGGTCGAGTCACGGCTCCTACAAGACCTTTGCCGAAACCCTTGAAGAAACCTGCTGCTCCCTCTTTCTGAGCACCTACACACACACACACACACACACACACACACACACACACACACACACACAACCACATACACACATGCTGAGCTATGCAGAAATTTACCTGACTAAATTATTATTCTCTGACACCATGATCTTACCTTTGATAGGTTTAGTAACAATGCCTGTAATACCACTCACAAAGCCCTAAATGGAAACAAGAACCAGAGTGTTACTCATCTAAATAGAAAATAAAACCACTTTGAATAAAAAAAACAAATTACAAAAATTTAGAAAAAAATGTCTAAAACAATCTTAAAAATCAGTAAGAAGGCAATGCAGTTTTACTGTATGTGATCCACTCAAACATGACTGATGAATGCAGCAACTATAATTGAAGTTAATGTATGTTCATATATATATATATACACACACACACACACACACACACACACACACACACACACACACACACACACACACACACACACACACGGCAAGTTTTATACTGGGCTCCATTTCACTTCTTTGGTTATTTTTCTATATCTACATTTTATACGTTAATTGTTTCATTTGTAGCTTTTGCACGTTACATACTGAAACAAGTCCTTTCCCTCCTCTGGTGAGACCCTCTTTCAAACCGCTCGGCTGCTTGTTCATGGCCTCTCTTCTTTTCTGCTGATACTCCTCATCCATCGTCATGGCAGCCACGCCTTTAGCCATCGCCCCCGTGATGCGAGATGCGGCTCCGGCTAAACCCCCTGAGACACGGAGCATGAAGAAAACAAGTCAGACGAATAAATCACTCGTGAGGAAACACCTTGTTTATGCATAGCCTATATGTAAATATAAGTAAAAAGCAAACAAAATAAATAAATACACTTACCTACTGCACCTCCAACCAGAGCCTTCATACCCAAAGCCACACCCTCCATGAACTCCTCTGGACCCTGAATGGCTCCCTGAGGGACACCAAGACAAAGATTTTGAAGTAATCTTTACCACTGGAATATGATCGTTTCCTTTAAAAGGGTCAAACCTGACCTGATATGGCTCATAAAAGAAGGCCTCGACTCCCTCTGACAAACCCCGGATCAAACCAAATGGGTTACCAAGGACGTCTAAACCCAGAACCAGTACGTACATTTGCTTGATGGCCTATAGAACACACACAAACCAGATGAGAAATGCACATAATAACGTGTTGGAAATGTTGAAAATAGGAGGTTAAGGGTGACCTGTTTGGAGTAATGGCGGATAACCTCCCACTGGAGCTGCTGCGTGGTGCGGAACTGGAATGTCAGCTCAAAGAACGCCAGCCTGGAATAACACAGACACTCTTATAAAATCTTAAAATCCTGAGCTTCATCAGCAGGTCCAGATGACATTTTCTACTACATTCATTGTTGTTACTAATAAATTTGTCTTGAAAACATATTGATAGTTTTTCCAGGTTGCATTATACAGTACCAGAGTGGCCTCTAGAGGTGAATCACTGATGCCACATGCTTTTACTTGTGTCTTTTTTTAATATTTTGGGTGGAACTGTTTTGATTTATTTGGAGTGTTTTGTTTCCATTCGACTGCATGTCTTGTTTTCCTCAATATTTATTCATATAATTATTCACGTTCAAATACTGAATCATTTTTATGATTCAGTATTTGTGTTTTATTTTTTGTAATAAAATCCAATACTATTTTACATGGCTTTTATTTTTTTTATTAATCTATCGTTTGATTAATCAATTATCGGCAAGTACCGATTCCAACTACTACGATCCGTCAACTTTTATTATTCAGTATAAAGTCTGCTTTATTTAAACAAACACCAGGGGGCAGCATTAGCAACACTGCAAAAAAGAAATCCCTGGTGTGTGGTTACATGACCATGTGTGAAATCCTAAACTAACCACACTGTAATACAGTAGGAAATACTGTTTAAAGATGGGGCAAGTGTGAAAGAGAATAAGGAAGTTTAAACCACAGCCAACACAGATGAACGAGAGTGGTAGTGCAACAGACACACACTCATACACTTTGACTGTTCTTTATATCTCCTGCATACAAATGAATCCAGGTAACATAATATTCAAATAACATCTGGTTCATAGGAAATTTGGGCAGACTCACTAAGTATTTATAAAAAGAACTAAACTATAGGCATGATTAATTCCAAAACCCACATAGACACCAGACTGACCTCAGTATTTAGTTAATATAGTAAATAAATATCCAAGACCTGAATATCCTGATTCGACTTTTTACCAGTGTTGCTTTTTCAGACACCCCTTATCCAGAGCGATAATCTCGATTAACTGAGCAGTTAAGGGTTTCCTTGCTCAAGAGCCCAGCTGTTGGAACTTGATAGTGCTGGGAACTAAACTCATGATCATCCAATCAACAGTCTAATGTCTTAACCACTGATTTACCATTTCCCTTCTCTTGCACCATTAGCGATTACGTTTTATAACACTTGAATGTCATGTTTCTTTACCTATGCCTGAATGCAGCAGTAAATCAAAACATCATAAAAATGGTATCGTTCGTGGGATTTGCTGTAGTGAAACCGCAGAACGTGGAGTGAAAGCGATTACTTGAAGACGACGTCCTGGACGTCGGTCAGCGTTGCGCCGATACTCTTCAGCAGCAGGTTGAGGGATTGCACAGGGATCATCTCAGACTCTCTCTTCTCCTTGTTCCCATCCTCACCTCCAGAACTCAGAGAGAAGCTCAGATGGAGCTAAACAAACCAAACACTATTGTCATAACTTAATTATAGTAATTACCATTATAAATTGCCATATTAAAATCATTTAGCAAATTGAGACAGAGAATTGGATTCATCAAGAATAAAATGTCATCCACAAAGTGGGCCTTTTTTTTTTTTTTTTTTTTAGAACGACTTACAGTAATTTATACACCTGAACAAATGAGAGTTAAGATCTTTGTTAAAGGCCCCAAAAGTGGGAGCTTGGTGGTGCTGAAATTTGTAATCATGACCTTCTGATCAGAAGTTCAAAATCTTAACCACTTATCTACCACCTTCCTCATGTGTGTGTGTATATATATATATATATATATATATATATATATATATATATATATAATGTTCATGTATATAATATACAGTATAATCACGATTTTCTCCGGCACGTAAAAAATAAAAGAAATTATTAACATAGGAAAGCTGTAATGTGGCACTATAAATTTGGTAATTTGCCAACCGCCCCCGAGGCCTAATACACAGATGCATAGACCAATACCAGGTGCCATACCTTAATGGGGGTGATGTGAAAGTACTCATAAAGACTGATGGGGGAAGTGTCTGTGGCAGAAACGTGGTTCAAGCCGGTCTTTAAATACTCAATGTCCTTCTCAAACAACTCCACCTGAACACACACACACACACACATACACACACACACACACACACACACACACAGAGAAAGAGTAAACAGCATAAACAGTGGGACCAAAAAACTCTTCCAACACATCTCTTTGACTGTGCATTCACCTCACCAGGCCGACTAAATCAGAGGCCAGTATTAAAAATTGTGTTGCATTAGTGTGAGTTTATATTACTTCCTGTTCTGTGGTGACTGCGACAGCGTTCTCGGCAGTGAACAGATCCAAAATGGCGTACAGGAAGCCCAAGTCCAAACGTAAGTCCATTTCCTGAATCAACACCTTAAAATACCTGTAAGTACAATGGCACTGATGAGTTAGTCATACTTCAGGTTGAATGTGGAATAAAAAACAAAACAAAAAAACCAGGAATATACTTGATGCGTAGGATGTCCGAGTGTCCTGCTGCTCTCGTGATGAGGCTGAGATCGATGAACGGTTTTGCCTCTGTAAAAGACAGAATGACTTTCCGGTTATACAGCAGCTCCGTGATAATCGTATTTACTTTATATAAATGTTACATCGCTGACCTGAGTCCATTCTGACTGATTTGGGAGGTTTGATTGGGTAGAACACGAAAGGGAAAATGGCTCCAGAAAGCTGATTCTGGATCTGCACAAAAAAAACCGTTTAACTTTTGTAAGCAGGGTTTCTACAGGTTTCACCAAGTCAAATATAAGACTTTTAAAGAAAGAAGCAAAGCATGCAAGCGAGTATACTACGTGTTGTGAGGTCCGTGTGTGACAGACGAACCTGAACCCTGTTAATCTGCACACGGTACGCCTTCTGTCTGGCCGAGACGCTGTACTCAACCTTCAGAGCTGGAAGGTAGTTTCTTCGGAGAGGCGCATCATAAGGCTGCAGCATTTTCATGTCTGAACCGTTAGGAGTCAAAATCACCTGAGAGAAAAAGGGAGAGAGAAAGAGTGTGTGTGAGTGAAACAGAGAAAGAACGAGTCAGCCAAATAAATAAATAAAATGGAAAAACCTGGTACGATATCAGGGTTCAGTTTCCATGCAGGACACACATTATACACTATTGTTTGAAGGAATCTGTGTGATTTGTAACCTGGTAGCCGTTCTCCATGTCTAGGATGCAGTGATCCACAGGGTTGCTCTCTGTGTACGGTTTGTAGGCTTGCTCTAACATCTCGGCGTCTTTTCCGCTCAAAACCTTCCAGCGCCTCTTTTTCTTCGGCTTGGTCTCCCACACCACGTCAGAGCTGCGTGCATAAACAGATCATAGTATATTTCCAATTTATCCATGATCCATACAAGTTATTTTCTTACATCATGCGTCTAATTGGAAAAGTGCAAATTTTTAAGTCTCATAATTACTGACATTTAATATGAACAGTGTGCAATTTTGGAGCCCTCTATTGCATGCAATGCTTCGGTATAAGATTTAACGATGTGATGTGAAGTGAGCAACAGATACAAGTTGCATTGTTTTTAACATATTTGCATTGGTAAAAAAACTATTTATTTATGTACAATTATTAGTAGATGCGCTATATTTGTATTATTTAGAAAGTGACCGATAATTTGTGGGACTGATATCTCTTCTCGAGCGTGTTCTCTCTGCACCACTGCTGCTACGTGAATATGACGTATCGCAATACGGAGAACGAGGCGTGTCCAGACAGTCACAAAGAACATAGATTAACATGGCAGAGGTAGAGCTGCATCTTCCTGGATACAGAAAAGGAAAATAACGTCTGGTTTTATATAATATTTTTTTGTATTGTATTGTTGGCTATGCTTCGAGGATGGGAATCGCATCGGACTCGGTTCTGGAGATGCACTGATGAGCTGAGTCTGGTATTTTCTGGTATTGATCAGAAAGATACTACATAGCAGTATAACAATTTAAACCTTTCTAGACAATCTTATAAAATTATATATGATATGAAGCTGCATATAAGTTACATAAGGTTTTATTATACATACTTCAGCAGTATAAAGTAGAGTTTTCTATACCATCCAGCCCTACATTACAGTACCTGGTGATACCAATATAGGCCACCTCCTGGCTGGTGCTGTTGTTGACTAATGAGATGCCCATATCCTGAAGCGAGAGGCTAATTTCCTGTTCGGCGAGCTCAACCCTCTCGCTCTCACATAGCAGCTTGAAGACACGCTCCTCGTTGGTGAACAACGCCACCCGCTGAAGGCCTTCATAAAAGGAGATGACGAACAGTTTTTTTTCACCGTTTATATCGTTCAGCAGGTCCTACACACACACACACACACACACACACACACACACACACACACACACACACACACACACACACACACACACACACACACACACACACACACACACAGAAGGCGTTAAATAATTTGCAACCTGTTGTTTTTCTAATTTGAACTTTTTCTAGATTTCATGCTAATAAAAAAAAAAATATATATATATATAAAATAAATACAAATAACACCCTTTGTCCCCTCAAGACACCTAGTCCAAATTCAGATGCTAGTATACCTCACCTTCTCATTCTTTAGCTCACCACTGTAATCTCCCCATTCCCATCTGAGAACTCTGGATCCTGTGGGCTCGGCCCATGTATAGTAGACGGCCTGGCCTGGACCTAGCTTGTCCTTCTCCAGCTTCTGAGAGCTAACAGAGCGAAACAAGCAGTATGTTAGAATCAGCACATACGACCAAACACCATACCATTTCTATGCGGAACATAAAACGCAATGTCTTGGAAGTTTGGGTGAATGCTGTTTCTGCTTTGCTGGAGTTCGTTTGCACTTAAAGAGATCACTGGGCAAAACACTACAGCAACTATGCAGCCTACGGAGTGAAAAATCATCCAGCATAGATGAGAGTACGATCCTTTAGAGAGAGAAGGTCTGAGCAGCCTTACTGTCATAGAGGACAGAAAGTTCACCTTGCGCTGGAAAGACATGCTGTGTACACAACGAAAGGCTGGATGATACAACAAAAATATAATATCATAATAAATTATAATATGTCACTGCAAGTTTGCATGTTTATTATGCTGCATCGTTTATTTTGTTTTATCAGCATACCCTGCAATGTTTTAGTTAATGTCCAGAAAAAAAAATACAATTCACGAATAAATACGAATATATTTAACATCCAATCAGACACTGGTATCTACAGCAAAGGTGTCAATGTAATTCATTATAAAATATATGATGTCATTTATCATGAAACTTATATCGTCATATCACCCAGCCGCAATACAATCAGAGAACATAAATGATCTCAGAAAATCAATCTAGGAAGTGGCAGGATTTAAGTCAATCACATTTCTCATTTTGGAGTGGAAACGTTGAAACATTAAGGACGAAGAGAAAAACATGCTGTGTAGAAAGAAGGAAATGAAAGCAGATCATTTATTTCACAGCACCAGCATACATCTAAAAGCTGTAACGGTAAAAGCAAAGCAGAAAAAATGAATGGTTTATTTACCAATTATACCGTATATATATGCAAAATTAAACAGGAATATAAAAAGATTGCGTAGCCTGATGGACATTTTGTAGTACAGAGGCTTAACACTCTTAAAGTGCAGTTCTGTTGCCATGTAAATGTGTGTGTTTGTATACCAGCTGGACTCTCTGTCCTCCCCCCGAACAAAGGTTCCCTCAGGAACCAAAGTAGAGGGTCTACGTTCCTTGCAGCTGAACATGTGGCAAGGGGACAAAAAACATTTAACAAACAGTTAACAGACCTGTAAGGCAAACAAACTTAAAACTAAACAAAAAATAAACAGAGGAAACAAATCCAGCACATTATTATGTACTGTTACTTCATTTAAGAGCAAAGGGAAGAATGAGTTAAAAAAAAAAAAAAAAAAAAAAGTGTGTTAAGACTTTTATTAGACATTTATTTAGGCATGCAGATCCTACTGCACAAATCCATCACCCTGTATTATGCTGAATTACAGTTGGGACACAAAACACAGTAGTTAGAAGTATACATGTGCACAATATTGTTATAAAGCAGGGACACATTCATAGCACTATTAGTATATTTGGGTTGCAAAGGGGTGGAAAATCTTCTGAAACCTTCCGTAGGAACTTCATCTGGGGAATTTGGGAAATATTCCAAATTGGGAATTGATTGGAGTTAGAAAATTTTGGCGATGTATCGTATTTTTTAAATTTTGTACTTAATTGTTAGTATTATTTCATTGCACGATAGCTTTCACACAGCACAAGGAGGTTTTAAATGTAAATTTATGCAATATTTTCTCGCAAGATTTTTTTCCCCAACTACCGTAATTTCCGGACTATAAAGCGCATATATAAGCCACACCCACTGAATTTTACAAAGATTTTTATTTTGAACATAAATAAGCCGCACCTCTGTATAAGCTGCAGGTGTCTACACTGTGTAACTAGTGAAATATGTTGTGGCTCCTTTAAGAGCAGAGCGGCATTTTGAGAATAGCCTGCCGCCGCATTTTTCCGTTATTACTGCATGTGTGCAAGACCAAGGAATATGTCCTTATTATTTTCTGATGCTCAGTTCTAAGTTTCTTTGACTAACCCATAACGCTGTTGCCAAGAAACATAAAAAAGCACGAGTTTTGGAAACCTGTCTGTGCTTATATGATTTCTGTTGCAACTGGAGTTAGTGAGTGAGCGGCAGGTCAAACGTCATAGGAACCTCATCTATATTTATGATGTGGTGCGGTCTGATTCAGTGGGAGCTCGTCTGATTTAATATAAAGAGTTTCATTGGTTCACCTGAACCCGTTCCGCAATTTCATTGGTCTAATGTTTTGGGTCTCAGTTTTGAAACTGGGAAAAACCCAGGAAAAATCCATAAACGAGCTGCTTCGTTGTTTAAGCCGCGGGGTTCAAAGCGTGGGAAAAAAGTAGCGGCTTATAGTCCGGAAAATACGGTACATGTAAAATCCTTGCTATTACCTGCAATTCAATACATCCCCAGTTTGTTCCTATTAATTCCCATTGAAAGCTTCCAGTCTTGAAAATTCCCATAATTTTGCAAACCTACTAGTATTAGCAAGAACTATTATTAATATTTTTGTTGTATAATTGAAGCATTAACACAAGTGTGTTCGTCTTATAGCCACTGTATAAATACTTCTGTGATGCACCAGACTGAGTGATACTAGCAAGAAGGTTAAATAAGAGGGTCACTCATTTCTGTATAAATCTACAGTAAAATAAAAACATGTATTTGTTCTAAAAATACAAATAGTTTCTTCCATTAGACTGGTTCAGTTTAATCCCTCACCTCTGGTGGAACTGCAGTGTGTTTTCCTTGGTGTGGTTGATTATAAGAAAAGGAGCTGCACCGTCATGGTAATCAGAGAACCGAATTACGGCCGAATGCTCAGTCAGGTTTACGTCAACAATGATGCCCCCCAGCTGGAACCCACAAAAAGAAACCACAACACTCATTACTGAGAGTCGTTTTCTATTAATGTGCATTTAGGGAGAGGTTTGTTTTGTTTTTTAATTTAACTTACAGTGTTGTCAAGGTGAAGTAGGAGGCAGTTCTCAGGCTGATGGAAAGCGATGGCCTGAGCAGTGGACTTGCAGCCGTCCACCTTCACTCTGAGCTCCTTAGAATCTCTCTCTGGCCAGAATGGAGTGGCAGTCTGTGAGAGAATTGTTTTCGATTCAAACAAATTATTAATGAGAGCTATTGATATCAAATTCTCTATTCGATTACTATCTAAAGGACAAAATTCACATTTGATGTCCGATCATAAAAAATAACCCTGTGAACACGAGCGATATTAAAATGATTTTGTAGTGAAAAGTCTTTTGTGGTTTAACCACACTGTTAAAGTAAATACAGGTTAAAATATAGACGACTGAATGTAAAACGCTAGCCTTTTCAGTGGTTAAAAATACACAAACCTTTCTGGCTTCACTTTCAATAAGAGTAGGTGTGAAAACAATTATTTGCTAATTGAGGAAATATATCACTCTTTTACAGCTCATTGAACCAATACAAGACTCAACATGAGTGCTGACCTCTCCAGGTTTTGCCTCAGTCCAGTCTTCCTGTCCTTCTTCGCATACATGGATGACATACTTTGTTTTGTTCACGAGCATGTAGAAGGGCAGGAACGTCACCAGGCGCGTCAGGCTGAAACTGCTCGTGTCGATCTTCACTCCAACCTGAAAGCATGTCTGTATTAGTTTACTGTACTATAAGGCAAAAAAACTAAAATACTTTACATATACATATACACACACACACATTATATATATATATATATATATATATATATATATATATATATATATATATATATATATATATATATATATATATATATATATATATATATACAGTGAGGAAAATAAGTATTTGAACACCCTGCTATTTTGCAAGTTCTCCCACTTAGAAATCATAGAGGGGTCTGAAATTGTCATCGTAGGTGCATGTCCACTGTGAGAGACATAATCTAAAAAAAAAATTCAGAAATCACAATGTATGATTTTTTTTACTATTTATTTGTATGATACAGCTGCAAATAAGTATTTGAACACCTGAGAAAGTCAATGTTAATATTTGGTACAGGAGCCTTTGTTTGCAATTACAGAGGTCAAACGTTTCCTGTAGTTTTTCACCAGGTTTGCACACACTGCAGGAGGGATTTTGGCCCACTCCTCCACACAGATCTTCTCTAGATTAGTCAGGTTTCTGGCCTGTCGCTGAGAAACACGAAGTTTGAGCTCCCTCCAAAGATTCTCTATTGGGTTTAGGTCTGGAGACTGGCTAGGCCATGCCAGAACCTTGATATGCTTCTTACAGAGCCACTTCTTGGTTATCCTAGCTGTGTGCTTTGGGTCATTGTCATGTTGGAAGACCCAGCCTCGACCCATCTTCAATGCTCTAACTGAGGGAAGGAGGTTGTTCCCCAAAATCTCAGAATACATGGCCCCGGTCATCCTCTCCTTAATACAGTGCAGTTTCCCTGTCCCATGTGCAGAAAAACACCCCCAAAGCATGATGCTACCACCCCCATGCTTCACAGTAGGATTGGTGTTCTTGGGATGGTACTCATCATTCTTCTTCCTCCAAGCACGTTTAGTGAAATTATGACACAAAAGTAGAATTTTGGTCTCATCTGACCACATGACTTTCTCCCATGACTCCTCTGGATCATCCAAATGGTCATTGGCAAACTTAAGACGTGCCTGGACATGTGCTGGTTTAAGCAGGGGAACGTTCCGTGCCATGCATGATTTCAAACCATGACGTCTTAGTGTATTACCAACAGTAACCTTGGAAACGGTGGTCCCAGCTCTTTTCAGGTCATTGACCAGCTCCTCCCATGTAGTTCTGGGCTGATTTCTCACCTTCCTTAGGATCATTGAGACCCCACGAGGTGATATCTTGCATGGAGCCCCAGTCCGAGGGAGATTGACAGTCATGTTTAGCTTCTTCCATTTTCTAATGATTGCTCCAACAGTGGACCTTTTTTCACCAAGCTGCTTGGCAATTTCCCCGTAGCCCTTTCCAGCCTTGTGGAGGTGTACAATTTTGTCTCTAGTGTCTTTGGACAGCTCTTTGGTCTTGGCCATGTTAGTAGTTGGATTCTTACTGATTGTATGGGGTGGACAGGTGTCTTTTTGCAGCTAATGACCTCAAACAGGTGCATCTAATTTAGGATAATAAATGTAGTGGAGGTGGACATTTTAAAGGCAGACTAACAGGTCTTTGAGGGTCAGAATTCTAGCTGATAGACAGGTGTTCAAATACTTATTTGCAGCTGTATCATACAAATAAATAGTTTAAAAATCATATATTGTGATTTCTGGATTTTTTTTTTTAGATTATGTCTCTCACAGTGGACTTGCACCTACGATGACAATTTCAGACCCCTCCATGATTTCTAAGTGGGAGAACTTGCAAAATAGCAGGGTGTTCAAATACTTATTTTCCTCACTGTATATAAACACTGTGGGCGTAGCCTTTGGTTTAGAAATATAATATTAATTATATTTAATTTATATTTTAGAAAACTGAATAGGGCTATTGTATGGAAACACAATTGTATGGAAACACGACCCCCCAGTACTAATCCAGACCTGGAATTCACCCGAAGCAAATTCCATACTTTTCCAAAATGCGCATGTACACTATTTAAAATAATCACTCACTAGGTAATCTTTGGCCCTTCCTTTACATTTGACGTCCCCATAACTACCGACTGTGTCTATGGAAAAGTCGTCTGATAGCTCGCTGTCTGAAATCATCAGGCGGACCTGGGGAAAGGAGAAGAGATCCGTTTTAGAATAGATCCAAAAATCTGCATTGATGTTACATTGTGTCTGTGTGTGTTCTGTGACCTTGTTATTCTGCAGAAAGTTGCGTGGTTTAAAAGAAAACAGCAGGGGCATGTCGTAATCTTTGGGGTGTTTGCGGTGGATGTCGTCGGCTTTATACTGCAGCAATCTGCCCGTCTTGTTCACCATCCAATAAGGAGAATGGATGGCTACCACTACTTGGCCCACCTCCTTTTTCACGTGAACGGCTATATCAAGCTCGGCCTTTGTGGCCTCTCCGTCTACCTCATCGTCCGAGTGGCAGGAGTGGAATGTGATGAAACTGATCTCTTCGTGGTCAGAGCTGAGGTGGTATTGGGCCTCCCAGTCCTGCTGGAGGTAACCGAGGAGTTTTAACTGCAGACTTGAGTGGTCAATGATGGCCGTGTGGAGCTGGGAAGAGTGGCCTTCCTTCAGCATGGTGGGGGCAGGGCTTCCGCTAACCTTTCGAAAACATGCAAGATGTTGTGTTAGGATATTACGAACTGTAACGCATAACAAGGTTTTCCTAAAATTTGGAAATTTTACTTCTCAGCCAATTTAATTTTATTTATTCTTTCCATAACTTAGTCATTTAACCTTTTAACTAATTGAAGAAGCATAAATGACATCAGTATACGGTTTTAGCAAGCCAATAGATACCATTAACGAGTAGGTGATCGGGTATGGCAGCAGATTCCGGAGAAGAACGGGCGGCCATAGATGGAGGGCAAACGGTTGGTCAAATTCTTCCTGAGTGCTATTAGGCATCACGGTGTCCTGAACGGGAACCATGTTGACCTTGAATATGTGAGCAGCGTCGTCACGGCGAGGGCACGTCTTCTCCACGCATCCGTCAGGTTTCAGAATGAGATTTTCGTAGCTGAAGCTCTCGGAGTGCTTGTACTGCTCGTCTCCTTCAATTATGGGCTGCAGGGTAAGTTCTGATCTGTGAGAACATCACAGCTATGAGTGCACCAAGGCAACTGAATAAACTAATATTTATATATAATTGAATACATTCTAATAGGGACAAAACTTAAGTAACACAACGTAATGGGCATTATCAGAAGCATTCATAGAAGATGTACAAAATATAAACGAGGCTGGGACAAGTCTATATTTCTATTGTAACATTTATTCCTCTTCATTGTTTCCATGAAGAAGATGCTACAGGCATCTGACATGCAAATATCAATGCGTATTTTACTTGTAGGAGCCGAGCGGCACGCAGAACTCCTCAGTGGGGGAAGAGATGCCCAGACATGTGGAGCCCTCGAACACCCGGAATGGCAGTGAAAAGTGATTAATAATCTGGAAACAGGTGAAAAGTTCAATGTGAAACCAAGTAGTCTATAAAAACTTAAAATCTACAGCTTGTACATGGTTTACTCATCACATTGAGTAGATGTCAGATACCAGGAAAGGTGACCGGATCTTGACAAACTTGCTGCCCTCATTGGAGTAAATCTGCCACACGAAGAAGCGCGTGACCCCAGACTCCAGGTGCATGACGCTGTATATGCCTCGGCCCACTTTGATTAGCGGGATGGCGCTGGCTGACGTGTGGCCGACAGGAGCTGGAAAACATCCAATCAGGACATTTGGGCATCTAGTTAATAGTCGTATTTGCAAGTGTATGGACCATCTTATAATTTATTTACTTTTCAGAAAATACAGCTCATTTATTTAATTAGTTTTTTTTATTTTATGGACTACTGAGCATTCAAGTACTAAACAAAATGTGATTAGTGTTGCAAAATCTCAGGAATGTTCAAGACTGGAATCTCTGCATGGGAATTAACAGAAATAAACTAAGAATTGACTATATTGCAGGTTCGCCTGCAACAAAGAATTTGAGTGTAGTTGAAAAATTAAATCTTGCAGGATAATTGTTTAATTAACAAATAAATTCAAAAACACCATTTAAAATCTGTATTATTTTGCATGCATGTCAGCTTATGACCAAAGTGTTTATCCTTATGCTTGTATATGATACAGTTTGTATACATTTCCCCAAATTCCCATGAAATCTAGGGTTAAATTTCCAAAAATTCCTAATTCCTAATCCTAAATTTTCTTACTTGGCTGAATATAGTTTCTGCTGCTTAGGCTGGTCATAGCTGAGAACTGATCAGCGTCAGCAGCGGCGAGGGTGTAGTCCATGTTTAAACACTCTCCGTCCTGCAGCTCCACCATATGGTCTTTACACTTCTTCCCTATAGGTTTAAACACGTCACTGAACTGAACAGAAACAGGTAAACCTAATAGGTTCTTCACCACGAATGGAGCCTGGTCCTTTTGGAAACATTCTGCTGTCTGCTTGGCAGCTTCTGCAAATGCCTGGGATTAAAAAATAAAATAAACTCCTCAGAAGTGCTTTGAGAAAAACCTTTCACCACACCGGGTTCTAATTCGAACAAATCAAGGAAAGTGCTCGTACCGTTCCTAAATTACTGAGCATGTTCAGGCCACATTTGGAAAGAGTAATGTTTAGCTGGTCTTTGCTATTGATGCTGATTACGGTCTTGTAGTCTGGAACAATGTAGTCCACTTCATCGGAAATCCCGGACCGCTTCATTGACTTTTTCTTCATCTGTGTTTAAGGAAATATATATGTATATAATATAATATATATTATATACATATATATTGCTTAGAGGGTTTAGCTTAAGAAAATGTATTAAAATGTGACCTTCAGTTCCAGTCTCCATGGTCGGAAACCGTCTTTAGCTTCATCTTCAAGTGGCTCTAAAAGTGGCTCCCACACTCCCAAGATCTCGTTATAGTAATTGACCTAAAACACAGGCGCATAAGCAAACATTTAAAGCTATTTTCAAACGGTGATGAAAGGTTTCGGCACACGTTCAAATAATATCAAAAGCTGATTATTCAAAATCAATTTGTTTTGTACTAAACCTCCATGTTGAGGTGGCACTGCAGGTTGATCAGGGTGCTCCAGTTCTTCACATCTCCATGAAAAGATGATTTGGCAAGCAGCATGGGGACAGTGCGATGACCCACACCTGCCTCTAGAGTCAGGCAAATGGAAGCGATGTGAAGCTGGAGTGATTCACCCTGAGGGATAAGCGGAGCCACAGACTTGGAGTCTTCCTCTCCATCTTCCTCCAGGAACCAGAGTTTGAGATCCCGCCAGTCCCTGCGCTCCCACAGGTCCGGAGGCACCGGGCTCTCCAGTTCCTCAGGTGTCTCGGCTGCAGGAGTGAGCGCTGACTGGATAGTGATGACTGTGTTTATGATGATAGGTGACACCTAGGAGTGAAAAGGTGGTCAGATTTGATGGAGCCAAGTTGAAGATAAAGTGATTAAATGCACTTCCTGGAGAACCCGATTTTACCTTCAGGGTGAGAGAGTTTATAGAAAGCTCTATATTTTGAGGCTCAGAAGGTGACTGCGATTGCTTGAAGAACACCTGGCACGGTTGCAGCACTGTGGTGTTGTTGGTCTCATCTTCTCCACGCACGAACGGACATGCTACAACCTTCAAGTCTTTGATGCCGGCTGTCATGCACTGAGCAGAAGAGTCACTGCTCATCAGCAGCTCACACTGCGTGGTCATTACGAGGGCCGGAGCATCGGCGCGGCTCAGGTCAGCCACGAACACGATCTCGGGGTTCCTCACAATCACTTTCATCTCAGTCTTCGCCACCGAAGGCTGAGCAGATGCTGCTGTGGGACATGATGGGAAACCTCACAATGTATTCAATGCATTGAAAATAGTTTCCCTGAATCAAATCTTTTGACTGTTTAGGACACTTCTAAGGTCATTAAGAATAAATGTAAGACATAACATGACATTGAAAACAAACACACACCCACAAATACGTTGTTAGCAACTGGCCTCAAACAATTGAACAAATGTATTTGTTTCGAGCCGAATATCGCTACACTTGCACTTCGGCATCACTGAAAAATAAAATACGTGGCACAATCCAAAAGAGATTTGCGCCAATAACAGAAAGCTGATCGGCTGTTCGTCACATTTGTAGTCGTATGAGGAATTATATTTGGACTATTTGGACAATTAAGACTGGTTTAAAATTATTTAACACCTAGAACAACAAACATAAACCTTTTAAAGGCCTAAAACTTTGATTTTCAGATTTTAGAATTATTAAGACCCTGTGGAAACCCTGATAATAAAAATGTTGATGAATGATGCCTTTTCTGGGTTTTTTTGGATAATTCTTAACAAATGAATCACATTTATGAGAAGATTATTAACAAAATTACCAGAGTCTTTGATAGAGGGGGATGCTGGTTTGCTGCTTTTGGGCTGGCTGGAAAAGCCCTGATTCATGGCTTTCAGAAAAACATCAGCCACCGTGAGCAGGAACTCCATACTGGCGCAGAGGTAGAGATCCTGGACTACAATGTCGAGAATGGTTCCTTCCCGGCCCTGGCGATAATTCACCTCTACCATGACGTTCTTCTCAGAACCCTTTCGCATTGCCATCATCCTGAGTCAAGCAAAGTCACACACACAAACACAGAATTGAGAGTTAGGATTAGCTTTTGTGTTTGCATAGAAGAGAAATTCGATTGATTTATTCGTAACCTCTAACCTGGAAGTGATCATGTTGACTCTCTTCCTCTTATCGTCCAGCAGACATTCAGCGAGTTTCACAGAGGCCTTCATGGAGCCATCGGAAAACATGTGCACTGAGTTGGAGATGGTGCCCAGGGTGAACTCTGCTAGCTTCAACTGTTCATCATGGGAGTCCAGCAATGAAGTCTGAATACACACACACACCCACATTCACATACACACACACACACACACACACACACGTAGATTTCATATAATATTTTAACTTAAGCACATTTCGAAGACTGTCTTAAAAAAAAGAAAAAAAAAAGGTGTTAAACTCTAGAACACATAATTCATAATTCATCATTCATAATTTTAGTGTTATCTACAGCACGTGGTGCACTTCCCAGAGATCGGATCGGATTACCTCACTTCCGCTCGAGCTGTAGAGAACCAGAGTCAACGAATCAAACTTGAAGTGGAGTTTTAACGTGCTTTTCAGTTTGGCCGTCTTCTGTCCCTCCACTACTGCTGCTGTTACCACTGTGGTTCCTGCGAGACAATTAAAATTGACACGACAAATGATACTTATATTCACACAGATCTGCTTTACATTTCCCCCCAAAACATTTACAGGTAGTCCCTGACCGTAACCTTATGATGGTTACGATGTAGATGCAATACAATGACGCCAATGTAATGAGTCAAGACATGGCCTGGAGAACCCAGGAGTTTTGAAGAATAGTTATCAGTACATAATTGACCCAATTTACACTATCATGATGTATTAACTTTACAGTATATACCGTATGTGGCAATGCGTGCATGCACAAGCGCCGGTTCGTGAAAGGTGGAGCTGGACACGCTCTTTTTTAATGTCCAAAATGGACTTTGAAAAACCAAAAACAGGCTCTAAACCAAGAAAACCAAACTCTGTCGACCGATGGCGAGATAAAGGCATCTCACTAAGCGGGAGTTGCGTACATTCTGGCAACGTTCCAACGTATCGTACCAAAATTAAAATGGCGCGTGAATATTTACAATTTCTTTTTTTTTGTAGCAGAAATGGTCATCATAAGCTGTGAAAATTCGATCCATCATAACGCAGGGACTACCTGTGTATATAAAAGTGTAAAATGAAAGCATAGCCGCCACACTTAATGAACAATTGTTATTGTGTAACAAATTACATAAGTGTGAATCATGATCCAGTATGCACATGTGGCCTGTCAGAAACTGGTTTACTGTGAGAAACTGGTTTACTTGGGATTCCGGAAAACCTGAATTTTAAATGCTAAAACTCAATTTTTGTGAATGTTTTACGTACAAAAAAAAAAATTTTGGTTATTAAACGTATGTAAAAAAATAGGAACCATGTGAAGCTTTTCACTCCGAGTGTGTTTGCGTGTGAGCGTAAGTATATACCTCCAGATTCTTGTGAATCTTTGGTAGATGCCGTCTCCGTCTTATCAGAACTTTTGGGAGCAGGAACCGTGTCAGAAGTCTCGGACAGGTTCTCATTCAGAGTCCTCAGAAGCACAGTTAGATCCTCCTGACTCAAGATCAGCTACAGTATCATCACACACGAATATACAAGTTAGACACAAATACAAGACAACGTGAAACTTTTCAGACCAACAAACACACGCGTACACTCATGGGCTTGAGGTGTGCGTTGATCTGGTTGTCAGGGATGCTGTGGTACCAGGAGGCGGAGAGATTGCGCTTGATTGACAGGTCCATGTTGACTGGCTTCAGAACCTGAATCTCACTCTGGAACTGGCCATCTTTAAATGTGGTTCTAAGTACACAAAAAAAACCCCTCACACTCATCCTTTATATTTAAAGTATGTTCAATGCTTAAATTGATTTTATTCAGTTGAACACGTGACCCGGCTCCACACCTGTACATCTTCAGCTCGCTCAGAGCCACACTCATGGTTTCCAGGATGGGGGGAATCTTGGTGTGGGTTTGAGAGGGCACGATCTCAAAGTGGTTCTTGACCGTCACCAAACCCAGGTCGGCCACGATGACGTTCGTGGAAACAGAGGATTGGGGGAGGAAAACGACAGGTGCTTTGATGTTCACATTTAGCGAAATGCGAGTGCTTTTCTCGGCAAGCTCCAACACACCTGTGGCCGCTTTCTCCGCTGCCTGCACTGTGACCTCTGCTAGAGCATCTTTTGCTTCCTGGAAGTTATTGATGAAGGCCTGGAGTTGGACCCGTGACAGAAAAAGGAATATACAATGAATTTGTGTCTTTTTAACACAGAAATATAACATCAATATAACACATTGTGGCACAAAATCACAGGTTTGTTTGCTACGCACCAGTATTGAGGAGACAAACTTGTTGACGAAGACGACCTGGATGCAGCCCACTGTCAGAGTCACGCTAGTGTCCACTATCTGCATATCTGTGTAGGCATCTCCATCTGTAGCATCTACATAGTTCACCATGTGGAAACCAAACACGTCCTTATCTGCTACAGACACTGCCTAGAAGGAACGGTTACGACGAGTTATTACTATGTCTTAAAATTTATACCTGAAGACCTATAAGTGCCTGAGGGTTTATGGTTGTATGAATATATGTTGGTTATGAATTTGTGAATATCATAGCATTTGACTCATCTTAATACAATATAATACTGAAAAATATTAACATGTATATTTACATTTTTTTTTATAGTTTGCTTGTTAAACAAATATTTAATGTGGTATATGCTTTTTTTTTTTTTTTCTCCAAACAATTAAATATATATAAAAGTTGGACCACCTCTGAGTTGTCCTGATGTGATAATGTGTACTTTAAAACACTTGACGTAACGTTTTAATTATTTTGACGCTAAACCTACTACCTTTTTGTACAGAGCATCTTTGTCGCAGTCCAATATGACAATATTCTTCAGGTTAGCTGAAATCTCGACTGATTTCTTCTTCATCTGTACTTCAGAAACCAGACCTGCAAAAGAGAGAGAGGTTTGTGTTCTCACCACATGCGCGCCATTTAATAAAAATAATCAGATTCCTATTTTTCGAAGAGAAAAGCACAGAATTCATTGTATTGCTGAGATTATGGTTAGGGCTACATTGTTAATCATGTGTACATACTTAATTACAAATACTATAGTACTAATTACATAAATATACAACTAACAGGCATAATATTATGACCTTATAGCATTATGAGCGGTAAAGTGAAAAACACTGATTATCTCTTTAGCATGGCACCTGTTTAAAAATACCAGTTTTTTGCCGGTCGTATTATTTTATTTTGCTGTATTTATCCGCCAAGCCTTAAAGGACGGTCGGTGAAAAATATTGTCCGTGGCGCCAAAAAGGTTGGGGACCACTGGGCTAAAAGACTGGGCCAGCACGTCTCTAAAACTGAATGAAAGAATGCTCTTCCCGGCCTGCAGTGGTCAGTATCTATCTAAAGTGCTCCAAGGAAGGAACAGTGGGGAACTGGCGACAGGGTCATGTCCGGCCGAGGCTCATTGATGCACGGTGGGAGCGAAGTCTGTCCCGTGTTGTTCGATCCAACAGACGAGCTCCTGTAGCTTAAATTTCTAAAGAAGTTAATGTTTGACAGGTCAGGACTGTTTTTGGCAGCAAAAGAGGGACCAACATAAAAGCATAGAGTTATACCTGGTCAATTTAAGCTGTTATCACTTAGGGTGTGCTCACTTTTGTTGCCAGCTATTTAGACAATAATGGCTGTATGTTGAGTTATTTTTTAGAGGGCAGTACATTTATACTGCTATACAAGCTGCACATGGACTACTATAAAATATATCCAAGTTTTATTTCTGTAGTATTGTATCTTGAGAAGATAGTAGTAAAATAGTTGCTGAAGTTTTGCTGATCTATGTGTTTATATATAAAGTATATATACACACACACACACACACATACACTTTATTTTTATTTATTTATATATTTTTTCTTGTCATTATTATTTATCTTTAAAGTTTCAAAATTAATAAAGACAGTGTTGTATTTATATATATGTACGTGTGTGTGTGTGTGTGTGTGTGTGCCCTGTATTATGTGTATTTTGTTACCTTCTATACTGATCTCAGAGATCCTGGCTTTCTCTCCTCTGATGAAGGCCTTCAGACAGGACAGATCTGCTCTGATGTGCAAATTCACCACATCCTCAAACTTCGACTTCTTTGTAGCTGCAATAAAAAACAAGGAATGACAGGCAGAACGAATGAATATTCAGTTATTATGGGAAAAAAAACCCCACCAAATTATAGAGGTCTTGTCCAGGAACAAACAAGGTAATCATTATTACAAGACTCCAGGAGCCAAGGTGAGATCATAAATCACTACACATGACTTGGTTATTGACAGCCAAAATTAAGGGAACATTACAGGATTTCCTTGTAATGGGGGACTCCTCTTTCTTCTCCTCCTCGCTGTCTGCCTCTCCCTCATCATCTTGTTGGGGAGCAGGCTGCTCGGCAGGCTCCTCCTTCTTTGCGGGAGGGAGGAGGCTGTTCAGGAAGTTCATTGAGTTGAGGAGGGCTTCGATGTGGAGGTGCACATCCAAGGAGGAGAAGTTTACCTGTGATTGAAAAGGGCAACTGTTTATACCTGTGAAGAGATATCGCCTAGCTAGCTCTCAATAGTTTAATACTTTTAAAAAGGTGTAATTTGGTTCTCTTCCTATTTTTTATCTTTTGTTCCGACCAGTTTTCATGTTACAAGCCAGACGTTATATTGATGAAAAAATAAGGCGAACAGCTGGACTCCAGTCAAGTTGTAGAAACATCTCAAGGATGATCAGTGGAAATAGGATGCACCTGAGGTCAGTTTTATTTGTTAAAAGATATCAATCAAACTTCCCTCACGTTGTCAATACGGGGTATTGTTTGTCACGTGAGTGTCGTTTTAGCAAAGATATTTTAGTAGCTAGATGCTCGGACTTACCTTGATAAGCTGCTCTGTGTTTTTATACACCGATTTAAAATCTGGAGCGTTCTTATCCGCCTAAACAGAAAAAAAAAAGACTGAGTTTGCACGTGTGCACCCGTCGCGGTTTTCCTGGAGCACCAAATGCACAAACAGAAAACCCTTTACCTTAGTGTACTCCAACGTGAGCAGATCATCCTCAGTGTTATCCAGAGTGGTGATGAGGTGCACCTTCTTGTTTTCTCCATCTTTAAACAAACACACACACAAAAAACTTAATTGGGTCAGTATTCGATAAGCTTTAGGACAAATGCTACTGTTATCGATACCTGCATTGTTTTATCTCCTTACAATTTGGTGGTAATGATGAATTGGAAGCTGCTGTATTTTCCGACCCTGAATGATGTCATGACGTTGCCCACGTTGTACATGTGCGGTGTGCGTTTGTGTACAGACAATCAGTCGTGGCGGCAACGTTGAAACGTTCAAAGGTTTGGGCTCACGTTACAAAACTAACCGACACCAGTGACACTATATCTTCGTCGTCGAACTCTTCTGCCTCAACATTCATTATAAAATTATTTTCCGATAACCGGCACCGATTGCTAGAACAATCAGCAAAAATCCATACTGGTAGTTTATTCGGATAGTTTCTGTTGCTGGAGCAGCTGAGAAGGTCTGCTGTCATTAAGAGAGCGGCCTCTAGAGGCGAATCACTGACACAACGTGTGGTTTGTTTTTTTGCGCATGAGACTGCGCGCTGTACGGACAGGGATATATTTATAATTTATTAATTATATATTTATAATTTATTAATTATATACGGGTGTTGATAAGCAGTATCCGTATCATTACCGGTATCAATAGAATGTAAACGATACCCATCCCTACACCTGACAAAAGCAATGTGTCTATGAGCTCAGGAGGACATACCCATGTACTCCGAGCACTCCAGGCAGATTTCCCGCAGAAACGTGTAGGAAGTCATGTCGAATGTGCGCACTTTGAGCTCCGTGCCCAGGCTCTCGATTTCCAGTCGCAAGACGGGAACCTCCAAGCCCTCGGAAAGGCGGCACAGCTGAATGGACAACTGCATATACCGAAGAAGATGACAAATGAAACACGTACAGGAAATAAAACTAAACGTGCTGAATATATGCGAACACAAACACGCTAAAGATTCATGACGTTTTCACACCGTGTTTATCTCAAAATTCAGCAGGAACTCGGTCATGTTCTTTTTGGGGTCATGTTTCACCATCGTCTTCTTTTTTATGGAGGTTGATCTCTCTAAGGAGCCACAGCTGGCCTCAAAGAACGGCAGATCCTCAACTGGCGAGCTGGGGGCGTCAAAGAACAGATCCTCCTCCGAGCCTGAAAAATAGGCAAAGTCAAATATTCGAAAAAAGCTCGAGAGATCCACAGTTCAGATGGAAATCGTTGTTCATAGAAATACAACTTAGACCCGGAAAAAGAGTCTTATGAAATTGGTCAGACGTTTGCAAACAGGAAAACAAAGATCAAAGATATGATCAAAAGTGATACAACTTTCAGAAACACAATCCAGCCCAATGTGAAGCATGGTGGTAGCATTGTACTAAACTTTACTTTCTGCCCTTTGGTTGCTTCTCTGACTGTTTGTTTTATACCTGGTCAGAGTCACAATTCCATTTTTTTTGTAACAGAATTAATGGTGCACCACAGGACCCTGAACGTTTGGGATATATTTGTACACACCCTCACTGATACTAGAGTTTGCTTGATTGACATTCTTTTGCCCAGAACCTATTCTATGTGCACACTTTTGCGTATCTTACCCGAGTCAAAAATGATTGAGGAGCGCAGGTCAACCATTGCTGGTTTTCTGGGGGTCAGCTGAGGGGTCTCTTTTGGTTTGAGTACCTACAGACATGCAATGAAACATCACAATTTCACACACCTGTTTAAAAACATTAGCCACAAACACACCCTCACCTTTCATGTACTAATAATCTTAAACGAGCATGCTGGATTCTAACCCGAAGGTGCGGTTGAACACACACAGACACACCTTGGGTGTTGTTTGTGAAGCAGTAGCTCGAGGCGAGGGCCGACTCTCAGGCAACGGAATGCTGTCGATCAGCTCAAGGATGCCGCGGACTTTGTCATCCGAGATGCGAAGGGACAGCAGCCGGAGCTCTCCAAATATCTTAAACCTATCAGGCAGGAAGAATCCAGATACACATTATATCATTAATGATTTTTATATCCATGTACAGACTATAGCTTAATAGAAACAGAACAAAAACTGATCTAGATTATATATATTTTTTTTATGTATGTAGAATAAACTTTAAGGACAGTCCCCTTACTTTGGCATCCTTGAGTCAGTGACCACCATGGCTCTGCTGAAAACCACCTTCAAGTCGACGGGCTCCAGAACATGGAAGGAAGACTGCCTCAGCTTCCGAGCTTTCTCCCAGTCTCCATCTGAAATTAAACCAGCCACTGTGTTTTCTAAACGCTGTGTATAAATGTGTCAGATAAGCAAGATTAAGAGAATACGAAGTGGCATCAAAATGTTTGAAGACTAGTTTTTTAACACACCAACAGATGGCAGCACAAGGCTGCACGCACAGTCACAGGCGGCACCAACCTTTAGAAGTCAGTGTGCCAAAAGACATCGTCCTGTATACATTGAGAACTGTGCCCCTGTAATCCACGACATTGCTGCCCCTGCAATCCACAACACTGCTGCCCCTGCAATCCTCAACATTGCTGCCACTGTCAGTGTGGCATACAGAACAGTCCAAACGATCCACAAGTGTGATTTGAACATGCACGGTGTTGATGGCACGTTGCAAGCTGCTGACCCAGGAGCAGAAGGAAAACCGTGTCCAAGTCTGCAGAGAACTCAGTCAGTGCCGTAGTTGAACCGTCCTTCATGTCGACAAAGGTTGGGTGGGCGGGTTTCATGGTCTTTTCCGAAATTCGTGGCATTGTGCATCGAGAATTCGTCCCCAGGGGCGAGGCCATCAATAGAAAGGCGCAGGACATTCTGCGAAAGCGACCGGATCTGTGGATCGCTAGTCTCGAAACTTTTTGATACCACCTCATATAAGAGTTCATACCTGGTTTAGAATACAACAACTGCAGGCTGGTGAGTTGGACATCAAAGCTATCATAGGCTCGAGACATGATGTCCTCAATGGTGCTCTTATCCACTGAGAGCTGTGGCAAATTGGCTCTGCTCTGACTCAACATCTGCATGAGATTAAGGAGGAACTGTATAAACTTCTCTTAAAATTCAATTGCTTTTGCATGTCCTTAATAGCAAATCCGTTTCCTGATGTCATACAAATGTATTTTTGCGATTAAGAGACTAAAATAAATCTCAAATGTGGGACGAAGTTACCTTAAAGTGTCCCAGGTCCAGAATGATAAGGCTGTGCTTTGGGTCGTAGAAGCCCTTTTGAGGCACAATCACATAGGAGGCCATCAGGTTGATCTTCAGGTCAAGAACTTTCTGTGTCTCGATGATGTACATGAGTCCTACGTTAACAAAAAAGGCTTTGTGTTTCAAAAGGATCGCTTCGGTTATTGTACTGTGCAGAACAATGCAGCATAGAATATAAAAACTTATTGTGCTTCTATTTAAGGTTTTCACACACATGCACACCGCACAAACACACACCGGTTGAGGTTCTGTCTCTGAACTGCTCCAGCTTCATGCGGGTTGCGTTAGTCAGCTCATCCAGCTGCAGGTCATTTGGAGGCATGAAGAAAGCTGACATGTTATTCACCGTCATCTACAGAGTGAACACAGAGAAAACACTCGTATAAGACCAAATGAACCCATGGTTTCTTTGTTATAATCAAAAAATTACTCTTGCACACTGACTGCATCATAGATGATCTCAAGTGGCTGAGATTCCACATGCAGTCTCTGATCTGCCTTGGCATCCAGTGGATTGGTTTCGAACATTAGGCTGAGCAGAGGCTTGTCTTCCTCCACCACACGACGTGGAGAAAGCAGTGTGGGAGAGACACCATCCCTCAAGACACCGGTTACCTCAAAGGATGACAACTGTGCTGTGATCCTGATTGGAGAAATATTGACAACTGTTTAAATCTGCTGGATGTCAGATTTCTATCTGGTCAACATTTGCAATAGAATCAGTTATAATACTACTATATGCAGTTAGGGGTGTAACGGTAAACAAAATTCACAGTTCGGGACTTTTCGGGATTTTTTCAACAATTTTAAATAAAAACACCTGTTCAAATCAAATAAAAATGAGAAAAAATGTTCATAATATTTTGTAAAAGATAAAATATTTAAAAATAAAATCGAATCATTCAAAATAATACAATACACTTTTAAATAATTGAGTAAATTGAGTAAATGACAATTGAACAAATGGCACAAATGAAATAAAAAGTAATAAATGCTTGTTTGTGTCGGTTTTTGCATTAATATTACATTTTCTAAAAAAAAAAATATGTTCTACTTAATACATTAATGACAGAACTCAGATTTTAACTCTTTCCACACTTAAAAAAGATTGCATTCGGGACCAAAAGCCCTGTGCTTATACGGTTCGGTACGAATACGTGTACTGTTGCACCCCTGGTTGCAGTGTGAAATGGAGGAAAGTTATGAGGAAAATAAAAGAGATTACTTTAAGGCCTGAGCGGAAGGTCTCTGCGTCAGCATGACTCTCAGGTCGATGACGGACAGTTTGATAATCTCCGGTTTTTCTTTGCTCTCTTTGAGCGACACGGACATGCTCACCAACTGGAACCGAACCTTCATGTCCTCAAACTGAAAAAGCAGAATACATCAGCATGCTTATTGCTTAGTGTTACACATTTGCATCAAAACAAAAGCTTATATTATTGTTAGATTAGCTAGCAATCAAGTGTGTATGTAAAAAAAGTAAATAAATAACAGATCAATTCATTTATTCCACTTTCTGAGGAAACAGACAGAAAGCACTCACATTTTTTGGCAGATTAGGATTGACAGCTGTCTCGTGGTATCCGATGGCAGTGTAGAGTTTGGCTTTCTCTGCTGGAGTCATCAGTGTGTCAAAACCTATGGAGAAACACCAAGAGGTTACATTACGCAGGTCTCAAATGTGTACAATATTTCTAATATTTTAATTTGTAAGACCTTTCAATGTTGGAAAACTGAAACTTATTTTATCACTGACCAAATGCTAACTACTTCAAAAAACTTCTAATTTCCCCTCACAGAAGATTTCACTAAATCAAATTTTTTTCAAGTGAAGTTTCTGCCAATTAGGTCCCTGTGAATTTGTTGTTATTATAAAAATTGTAAACTATTAGAGTTAGATCATGAATAAAAACTGTCGGGTTCACTACCTCCGGGTTTGACTTCCTTGGTCTGGTCACAGGTGTCTCCAGACCAGTTCCACATCCAGCCGAACCAGCCCTGCGACTGCTCCTCCTCCATTTTCAACCCGGGCCTGTAGATCCGCAGGCCAGCTTTAGAGGCCTGTATAAGTGGATCATTAAAACATTACACAAAAGCCTGCAGCACTCACTAAAATAATGTACAGACTTTTATCGGTGCTGTGATTAAATTACACCATTTATGAAATGTTTTAAATAAGTGCGTGTGTAAAATAAACTGTACCCGACCTCCATCTCGGCTTGCTGTCTTGCGAGCGTGATATTGAAAATATCCAGAGATTTCTCGGTCTCCTGTAAATAAGAGAGAACATGAAAGAAGCTTGACGGGTAATGAACAAAACACATGAGAAATAAAAGGGAACGTTATAAAAGGCTTTATACGGCATCAGCAGCACATCGGTTGAGCTTGAAAAAATAAAATATCCCTGAATGCAGCCGTGCCATTTACAGTAGTCTGCTATGTGTAGTTTTCCATTAGCTCAACCGAGATTCATTAGTTTCTGATGCGCTAATGGAAAACAGTAAATCTATGTTCGTGTTTATAAATTAAAGTAATACACTGTGTCCTAATTCACATTGTTGGGTCTATATGGATGTGCTCTAAAATACAGTATGACATTCTAGTATGACCATATCCTTATATAACTATATAAAAAGACAGATTAGGAAACAGTGTATTACTTTCATTTATTACCATGAACAAAGTTTTACTGTCTATTTGCCATTTGACGTGTATTTATCTGTACACATTGTCCCTTTTAAAATAATTCATATACATTTATACATATACATGTGTGTATGTGTGTGTGTATGTATGTATATATATATATATATATATATATATATATATATATATATATATATATATATATATACATATATATACAAAGATGAAATAAAGCTGGACATAGTAGAAAAACTAAAGTCCAAGTCGTTATTATTTACCTCCAGACTCTTTAGCAGGGTCTCTGTCGGCTTCTTGCTGGTGATCTTGGTCTTATAGAGCTCTTTGCACTGCTTCACTTGCTGACGGTGCCGTTTGATGTGCTTCCAAGACCACATGTGCAGGGAGGGTTTAACGTTCACCTCCAATATGCCCGTGATGACAAAACGCCACCTGATAAATAACAATAAAAAGAAAAGAACACAACGTTTCTCACTATCAGAAATCAATAGGGTAGCTCTCAGAAATGAGTTCAACTATCGCTCAGTTATAATAAACTGAAAGATTTGATCATGTATGCAGAAGAGGGTAAACAGCACTTTGGGTTTCGTTGAACTGGGATGCAGCAAAAATGCAAAGGGATGACTTCTTGGATTTCACCATATTCCACTCCTTGTGATTTGACTAACTAGTACTTTTAATGAGTTTATTGTTCCCAGTGGTGCACAGTACCAAAGAACATGTAATTTCGTTACTGTACTTAAGTAGCTTTTTCTGAGCACTTTGCTTAGGTATAGAACTTTATAGTATAGTATTTATACGTATTTAACTTCACTTTCACTACATTTTAAAGTCAAATCTCTTTACTTAACTACATTTAGCAAAATCAGTCGTTCCTTTTTATTTACGAGTGGATAAAAACTTAACCGGTCAGTCACGCAACGAGCCATCAATCAGTGTAGATCTGTTTTGAACTTGTTTTGATTGGCGCTTGGTGGTATCTAATCATCACCAGCATCAGTTTAACAGCAAGCAGAACATTTTGAGAGGAATAAACGATTGAAGAAACCCCAGAGACTCGAACACGGCAAAACTTTTCTCATTTGCACGATTTCTTTTTGCAGTAGTTGAAAAGAAGGTCATGATCATTTTAATAGATATCAATCAAAGGTTGACTTATTAATATCATTCTATTAACAGATCGGTGTGCTTAGAGTGACTAAGTAAATAAGAGTCTTTTCACATGAACTGAGTTGATTAAGCAAAGAGTCTTGAGGCAAAAATGATAAATTATAGCCATAATAAATCATACTTCTTTGGATACTTAAGTACATTTGAAGGCAAATACGTTTAATTTTATTCAAGTAAAAGTTTAAAGGGAGCATTTTTACTGGAGTCATATTTTACCCATCTCAACTTTGACTCAACTACAAGGTTTGTGTACTTTGTCCACCAATGTTTGTTACTGATGATGTAATCCATATTATAGCACCCATATAAAAAAGCTTGAACTAAAAGAGAACTGGAAAACCAATCAGAAATCGGCTTTTCAAATTTAAACAGGAAGAACGCAAGTTAAAATAAAAAGAAAGCTATGTAGATGCCGTAGATCTATGTAGAGGGAGCCAAAATAATGATCGGGCAAGATACAAAATGTATTTGTAATGCACATATGAAAAAAATTAATGGTTGCAGTCAGTCAGACACTGAATAAAAAAATACAGCTGTAAAAGCTCTTACCACTGGTATGCATTGGTGTGGACAGGCACATCTGGGCGATACTTCCTGTACGGAAGATTGCGTGACATCATATCCACAGAGCCCAAAAGCTCCAGAATGCTGACGTACTGCGAAGGAACAAAAACAAATTTTGTTCAAAGCTCATATTTTATTTAGACGGTATAATAAAAGCTTGATTTAACCAAACAGAAATTAAATGATCAGTGTGACGGCTTTGAATCACCTGAGGTCTGCTGAGCTCCACAGCCACTTCAGGAAGATTGACAACCAGATCCATTTTGGGCGAGGAAAAATCCACGTCTGAGCGAGGGTTCATACGGAGCTTAGCGTTAGCCGATATCGGGCGGAAAACTATAAAGGCAAAGCGGGAAGAAGTGATGATAAGTTTAATAACAGCATCAAATTGGCTGTTCTGGAATCAGAAGTGAAAGCAGTCACTTACTAAATTGATAGTCATGAGGAACCGAGTTCTGAACAGCCATATTTTGCTGCAGGCGCCGCTACGAGAAATGTAGAGAGAGATAACATGAAAGAATGAGACGGTGGGGTTCAATTTTAATTTTCCAGCCTTGTGTAATTTTCCATATAGTAGATTAGGAAATGATCACTTACCAGGGCTTCACTAGCTGAGTGAATGGAATACAGTTCAGAGTTCACGTTCCAATACGCAAACAGATTATCCAGACGGACGAGCTGAATAAATCAGAACACAATTTACATACAATTGGTACATTTTATAACTTTAATTATTTTCACATTTAGCTCCTAAACTCTGGAATAGTCTTCCTGACAGTGTTCGGGGTTCAGATACACTCTCCCAGTTTAAGTGTAGATTAAAAACATATCTTTTTAGCAAAGCCTACACATAACACACATCACATCACAACCTTGTGCTCCAGAATATATGATCACATGCACATTATCAACTTGTGCTGTTAATATCATGAACAGCAGCTACGCTAATTCCTCTCCACTGCTTCTCTTTCTCTCCCCATCCCGAGGCATCCTGAGGTTTGGCCAGCTCCAGTCACGTTTCACCTCGTGAAGATTATGGACCTATGGATGATCATGGAGAAGTAGATGCCGAGTGTTTAAAGGCCCTGGCATGGAGAAGCTGATGCTGGATCTATGATGATCACAAATTGTTCTGTATTGTTGAAAGATTTATGATCAAACTCTTGATGTCACCCATATGAGGATGGGTTCCCCTTTGAGTCTGGTTCCTCTCAAGGTTTCTTCCTCATATCATCTAAGGGAGTTTTTCCTTGCCACTGTCGCCACGGCTTGCTCATCAGGGACAAACGCACACCATTCACCTTCACTGTTGTTTTCTGTAAAGCTGCTTTGAGACAATGTCTGTTGTGAAAAGCGCTATACAAATAAACTTGACTTGACTTGATTGTAACTCCATGCAGTTAAACTCAAATCTGACTAGTCTGAATTTTGTGCATTTTCATTTCATGATCACTTCTGGAGTCGCCTGTGGTCTGTTAACAGGGACTTGTATTGTGGACGTTGTATAATCTAAACAGAGTTCTAACAAAAATTTGCGTTAAAAGATGTCCTGTTACAATTTTTTTTTTAATCTGTGATACGGTCACCATTTCTGTATGGAGACTTTTTTTTCTATCAATATTAATGGAAGGAGTCTCCAGTACCAATACAGTGTTACAACAATGGAAAGTCTTCAAGACAGAGGAATTCGGACTAAAAAAATCGTGGTGTGAGAGGAATAAAATCTTGCTGCTGTTGCTTTCCTACATTGCTGCAGCAATAAAAAGATCACCAGACTACAGACTGCCAAAAAAAATAATCCAGATTATCTACTGATTCTCAACATATCCAATAACCTTTATTCACATTTCAACAATTAAATGTTTTCACAGTCCATAAGAAAATGTCACAGCAAAAGAGACAGGACTGCAAATCATCGACTAAACATCATAAAAAAAAAAAAAGGAACATTTTAATTGGACTAGTAGTCCATTGTGTGTATATAGAAGATTTACTACTAGACAGGAGAATGATGACAGGACCTCACAGGTTGCTCACCTTCCATGCCATTGGTTCAATGTTAGAAGTTAAAGTTAATGAAATAGGTCACGTCTTATTGATTTTTCTAATATAACCTATTTAGTATATTAAGTATAAGCGTGATGAATGAAAATGTGGAACCATTGCAGGTCTTCATAACAATATGGTTACCTTGAAAAACAGCTTTGCTTTCTCATCCAGCAGGCACGGGTTCCAGTTTGCATCTGCTGTCTAAAAAAAAAGAGAAAAAAACCTGCCATCATTGTTAAATTCTTATATAAATGTAGAGCATTTATAACCTAAATCTGATCGAGGTTAATCTTTAGATTTCCAACCTTTCGTTAAATAATTCAGGGTGCTTCTATATTTTTAAACGGATCAATCTAAAGAATGAATTTCATCCTGAAGTAGTATGTACCTGGAGACTGAGGTTTTGCAGAGACACTCCGAATGAAAGAGGGGAATTCGTATTGGTGACCTGTGTGAAAAAATTAATTGCATAAACAATAAAGCTTTTAATCAGAACTTCAAATGATGTCAGTCATACGAGCACTTACGCTATCTTCGTAGCGAACGTGAATGTTGGAAATTTTCACTTGCAGGTTTTTGATCACCTGCGTGACCAGTTTCTCCACAAACGTGTCTTGCTTTTCCATCTTCGGATTTTCTGCACACACACAAAAAAAAAACGTTTACATAGTCAACTCACATAAGTGACAGTGTGGATTTTTTTTTTTTTTTTTTTACGTAAAAAGTAATAATCTTTTATCCTTACCTTGCTCGGCCGCTTTCTGTTTGGTTTCCTCGATCCTCTGAAGCTCCCTCTGCCGAGCCTCCTGCAGCTGCTTCTCCTCCTTTTCCGCATCGTACTTTATACCTGATGTACAAGGTGGACATGCACTTAAAACGTTTCCAAAAAGCTTAAATTCTCATGATAAATTCTCATAAAATTCACTGATCACCACAAATAAAAATAAATAAATAAAAAACACATTTGAAACAAATAATTTTAATATACAGTGGGTACGGAAAGTATTCAGACCCCCTTCAATTTTTCACTTTTTGTTATATTGCAGCCATTTGCTAAAATCATTTAAGTTCATTTCTTCTTCCTCATGAATGTACACATAGCACCCCATACTGACAGAAAAACACAGAATTGTTGACCTTTTTGCAGATTTATTAAAAAAGAAAAACTGAAATATCACATGGTCCTAAGTATTCAGACCCTTTGCTGTGACACTCATATATTTAACTCAGGTGCTCTCCATTTCTTCTGATCATCCTTAAGATGGTTCTACACCTTCATTTGAGTCCAGAAATTTTTGATTATACTGATTGGACTTGATTAGGAAAGCCACACACCTGTCTATATAAGACCTTACAGATCACAATGCATGTCAGAGCAAATGAGAATCATTAAGGTCAAAGGAACTGCCTGAAGAGCTCAGAGACAGAACTGTGGCAAGGCACAGATCTGGCCAAGGTTACAAAAAAATTTCTGCTGCACTTAAGGTTCCTAAGAGCACAGTGGCCTCCATAATCCTCAAATGGAAGACGTTTGGGACGACCAGAACCCTTCCTAGAGCTGGCCGTCCGGCCAAACTGAGCTATTGGGGGAGAACAGCCTTGGTAAGAGAGGTAAAGAAGAACCCAAAGATCACTGTGGCTGAGCTCCAGAGATGCAGTCGGGAGATGGGAGAAAGTTGTAGAAAGTTAACCATCACTGCAGCCCTTCACCAGTGGGGCTTTATAGCAGAGTGGCCCGACGGAAGCCTTTCCTCAGTGCAGGACACATGAAAACCCGCATGGAGTTCTCCAAGATGGTGAGAAATAAGATTCTCTGGTCTGATGAGACCAAGATAGAACTTTTTGGCCTTAATTCTAAGCGGTATGTGTGGAGAAAACCAGGCACTGCTCATCACCTGTCCAGTACAGTCTCAACAATGAAGCATGGTGGTGGCAGCATCATGCTGTGGGGGTGTTTTTCAGCTGCAGGGACAGGACGACTGGTTGCAATCAAGGGAAAGATGAATGCGGCCAAGCACAGGGATATCCTGGACGAAAACCTTCTCCAGAGTGCTCTGGACCTCAGACTGGGCCGAAGGTTTACCTTCCAACAAGACAATGACCCTAAGCACACAGCTAAAATAACGATGGAGTGGCTTCACAACAACTCCGTGACTGTTCTTGAATGGCCCAGCCAGAGCCCTGACTTAAACCCAATTGAGCATCTCTGGAGAGACCTAAAAATAGCTGTCCACCAACGTTTACCGTCCAACCTGACAGAACTGGAGAGGATCTGCAAGGAGGAATGGCAGAGGATCCCTGAATCCAGGTGTGAAAAACTTGTTGCATCTTTCCCAAAAAGACTCATGGCTGTATTAGATCAAAAGGGGGCTTCTACTAAATACTGAGCAAAGGGTCTGAATAATTAGGACCATGTGATATTTTAGTTTTTCTTTTTTAATAAATCTGCAACAGTGTCAACAATTCTGTGTTTTTCTGTCAATATGGGGTGCTATGTGTACATTCATGAGGAAAAGAAATGAACTTAAATGATTTTAGCAAATGGCTGCAAAATAAAAAAGAGTGAAAAATTTAAGGGGGTCTGAATACTTTCCGTACCCACTGTATATATATATATATATATATATATATATATATATATATATATATATATATAAAAAAATAAAAGTTTGGTAGGTGTACACAAATCATTGTATTAAATAAAACTCTTCAAAGTGCATGCGAAGGGAACATTTTTATATAATTATCGACATATGTATATTCCAATATATATTTATTTCATATATAGAAAAACCCATCTTGTAACATCTACACAAGTCGGCACCAACATGACTCGGTTATTTAAAAAAAACGACGACGCGTAAGAAATAATCTCTAGGCAGAGATTAGTTATAACCAGGTAACTACAGGTTTCATTTTCTGGTTTAATTTCCATTTCCGTTTGCATGAACGTTTCGGCTTCCTATGCAGAGGTCGTCTGAATGACATTAACACCATACTCCGGTTCGCGTGTAGGAGGTGATCACGGAAAAAAAAACCAAAAAAAACAAACGGTGAATGGTTTATCCTTGGATGTGCGTGTACACACAAAGGCATTGAGAGTGGATGGTATTGTAAGGGGACACATTTTCTGATAATTGTGTTCAACTACAATATACAACGTACAGTACGCGATTGTAAAATGTCTTCGAATCATAGTACATTAAAAAGAAATGATGCTACATTATTAACATTTGGTTAATAATAATAAAGTTTAGATATGAATTAAGACTCACAAACAGACTTTATAAGATGTGACCAAGAAATTGCTAAATTGCCTGTTACACCATTTCAGTCAAACGTAAACCAGTATAATTCGTGGTCACATTTCATTTCAGTAAATGAACTTTAGGTTAAAGGAAATGTTAAATATGGGATGTGGGTGTGATTAAGAGCTCTTACTGGCAGTGGGGACGATGAGCAAGTAGACCTCGTCGAGTGTCGCCTCCACGGACTGTGTGTACAAATTCTTCCATGGGATCTTCAGTTCCAGGCGACCTGAAGGACAAGAACATTACAAAACATTTTATGATCCAGAAAAGTTTTGCTTTACATGAAGTCTTCGCTCAATGGTCAAGGCTCTCGGTTACTGATCGGAATGGTCGGGGGTTTAAGCCCCAGTATCGCCAAGCTGCCATTGTTGGGCCCTTGAGCAAGGCCCTTAACCCTCTCTGTTCCAGAGGTGTTGTATCATGGCTGCCCATGTGCCCTGCTCCTAACAAGCTGGGATATGTGGGGGGAAAAAACATTTCAGTGTGCTGTAATCTATATGTATCTCCATTTTTCTTATTCACATGGTATGTTTATTCATTTTCATCTATTTTTTTTTGACAATCTGTCTCACTTAAGAAACCCATCCGTATGTTTTCAATTGAACGATGGGTAAAAAGTTAATTTTTGTCACGAATATTCTACAGTTACAGACAGTATAGTTGGCTATAATTGAAATCACAGGTTTATATCAATGCACTCGTTCTAAACCTGTTGTTCAGTAGGGTTGAGGTCAAGGGCTCTATAGGAGGCCACTCAAGATTTTCCACTCCAACCCATTTAAAGCATATCTTTGTGCACAGGGGCATTGGCTTACTGGAACAGGTGCGGGGCTTCTAGTTAAGGTAAAAGGAAAAATGCCATTCTAATGCATCCAGAGACATTTTCCTTCAGATTTGTGGTAAGAGTTTGTAAAAGAACAATATGTGGCTAGAAAAGTCAGGTATCCCAATACCTTTGGCTACATAGTGCAGCTACGGTAATTGACACCTCTGAAAGCTAATCAGTTTGAACCCAAGTGAAATCATTTGAGTAAGAATTCGTTTAATTTGTTGAGGTGTGCTGAACTGTACAAACTATCTACTCTCAACACATGCACCAATGTGCAATGCTTCTTCCATCCAAGCTTCATAATAATGTCTGTATATACACCTAATGAGTGTTTGGTAATGACAGGACAACTATGATGAGTTTTTCTTTCATTTTTGGAAGTCAAACCAGAAAAACTCACCTCCTGTAGAACCTAACGTGTATCACATGGCGACTATGCAGAAGGCGAGTCTGGGAAATCCTTCAAGCCAATTGCATAGAATAAAATAATAAAAAAACTAAAAACCAAATGGTACCCGTTGCACAACCTCTGGTTATTTTATCTGAAATCGCGGCTTTGTGTTGTACGCGTGTGCGTAACTATTTTCCTGCTGCGCCGAACGAAGCGATAGTTTTGTGCAAAGATAAACAACAAACCTCTTAGCAAAAGAATCTGATCTGCAGTAATTAGAAACCAAGTTACACTTTTATACACGTCGCAAAAGATGCACAAGGAAGCGGTACGATGCATAAAATCTTCAGGTGTTTATGAAATGAGGAATTGGACTCACTCACCTATATGCCCCGCCTTGACTTTAAAAGGAATGTCCAGCTGACTCTGATATGCAAAGAAAGATTTACATCAATTTGCATTCAAATGCATTTGGGGCAGATAGGACACGCCCACGTCTTCACACACACCGTGCTTTTCCAAACATTCCATAACACTTACCAGGGCATTTTCCTTTATTTCCAGATTCCGCAGAATTGCATCACCTAAAAAAGACGAGAGGTGACAGTAAAAAGTGCTGAAGTGTCATCTTTATAATCAGATCACTTTGATCTACATCCTTAATACGGTACGCAGAATAAATTCCCTTTTAACGTTAACACGCTCTAAAAGCCTTTGGGTATTTCTTGCATTATTAATAATTAAAGTTATGGCTTTTCTTTGCAGACGTCTTATTAAATGGGCAAACAGAAAACTTTATCCGTGCCAAGACGCCTTATCTACACACTGAAAGATATGATCTCCTTCTACAACTCGTAGCTTCTGAATATTTACAGAGCGCTTGTATAAAACTTTCTTTTCGGCTTCTCCCGTTAGGGGTCGCCACAGCGGATCCTCCGCACGTTTGATTGGGCACATGTTTTACGCTGGATGCCCTTCCTAACGCAACCCTCCCCAATTTATCCGGGCTTGGGACCGGCACTAAGAGTGGCTGGGGATGATTCCCTGACCGGGAATCGAACCCGGGTCGCAGCGGTGGGAGCGCTGCATCTTAACCACTAGACCACCAGGGGACATTACAGAGCGCTTGTATAAAGAGAATAAATAGGAGCTTCTTTTCGAATTTTTTCTTTTTAGCTTTAGGAGTCTCGAGTGTCTGAGCTTTGTAACGATAATCGGGACAGATTCCTGTGGTGTCCTGACGAGGTGGGCGTTTCTGTCCTGTTCGTTTAAAAACACAGAAAAAACATATTATGTGTATTTAGATGATGAATGCGAGGAACTCATTCTGGAGAGTTTCACAAGCTGAAATTTTAGTATAAGGTGGTACATGGGGAATAAACCACTTCCAGAATGGTGATTTCTATGACAAACAGTTTCTAATATAATATCAAAACTAAACTATTGATCATCAGTAAACAAACCGAATACAAAACCTCGGTGGTGCGACGTTTTGGGTTATTGTGCAAATTTTCTTTTTTTGCATAAAACTTTAGTAAAAGGCGGTACAAGGGGAAAAATACACATCCCGGATGCTGATTATTTGAAGTACGGTTTCTTACATGATAAAGACAAAAACCGTTGATCATCAGTAAAACAATCCGAATACAAAACCTTATTAGTGCGATTAATGTGCAAAATTAGACAATATGGAAAATCCGTCTGATGGATTTTCCTGAAATTCGATACTGAGGCAATATTTCAGGTCAGTATTTTAAAATCGCCTGCCTTCCATGTGAAAAGTGAGGAGCAGAAATCTAGAAGAACCCAGACATTAGTTTCTAGCACAAAACTAATGCAGGCATTTCCTGAAACCTAAATGATATAATGACTGTATAAAAAGCAAGAAAGGGATGTGAGGCCATTTTTTTTATTTAAAATAAATAAAATGTCTAAAATAAATAATCATAAAAAAAAAATATGATAGAATCTTACTTCTATGCTTTCACTTTCACTAATTTAAGAAAGACCCCCCCCAGTATAGATATTGATATATGAATTCCAAAAACCGCCTTCAATACTAGGTAGGGCACTATATAGGGTGCAAGAAACATGAGTTTGGAGCCCTAGGTAGCGCGCATGCGCGGGTAGTAAGGAGTGGTTTAGTATTAAACCACAGCTGGACGCTAGCTACCCTCTGGTATAACGCTGCCTGTCCTAAGTAATGTCATGAACTTGACAGGCGTTATAGCTAGCTAGCCAGGCGGCTAATAGGATATAAAGGTAGAATTAGCCTGCTGTGCTGCTATCCGAGGCACAAAGGTGTGTGTGTGTCTGGGAGAAGCACAGCGCTCATGTTAGCTCTGAACCGCGCGTTTGTGTCTCATACCTCCCCATATGCCCAGCTTGAGTTGGGAGCTGTCGAGGTTCCCCACGTAGTCCCCAAGAAACCGGTTCAGGACGTCCACCACCAGCGACTCGAACACCATCTTCTCTTGTGCTTGCTGTTCACACGCGCAGCACCATGTTTGCCTTCAGTTTCGGCCGCGTTCTCCTGCTGAAGCTCTGACAGACCCTGTTTCCTGAAATAAACATATACCGGAGGAGAGCAGGGAGGGACCGCGTGCACGCTCTCCACCGCGACGTCACACCGCAAGGCGCGCACGAGCGCCATCCGCGGGCGAGGGCGGGAAACAGCGATTCTCCTGAAATTTCACTGTGCTGAAGGTGTGAACTTTGTCTGGATTTTTGTTTTGGAGGTTCTTTTGTTGTTTGTTTGTTTTGTTTGTTTGTATTTGCGGGGGGGCGTTGGGGTGACATTTTTCTGGATTTCACCGTGGTGACGGTTTGACTGTTTCTGGATTATTATTAATTGTTTTTTTTTTTTTTTTTTTTTTGCACTTTTATTCTGGAATCCACTGTGCTAAAGGTGAACTTTGTTCTGGATTATTGGGTTGTGACATTTTTATTTGTATTTCTTTTTTTGGTGAAGGTGTGACATTTCTTAAAGATTTCACCGTGGTGACGGTGTGACTATTTCTGGATGTTTTTTTGGTGAAGGTTTTTTTTCAGCGCTGAAGGAGTGAACTTTGTTTTGGATTTTGCTCTAGAAAAATATTTTGTTTCACAGATTTCACTTTGGTGAAGGTGTGACTATTTTTTTTGGATGTTTTGTGATGCAGTTTCATTGTGGATTTCACTGTGGTGAACTTTTATTCTGGATTTCACCACAGTAAATGTGTGCCTTTCTTCTGGATGATTGTGGTGAATGTGTGACTGTTTCTGCATTTCACTGTGGTGAATGTTTGACTTTTTTAGGATTTTTGTGGGGATTGTTAAATTTTTTCAGGATGCTTGTGGTGAAAGTGTGACTTCTGTATGTTTGTGGCGGAGGTGTAACTTTTTTGGATTTTGAAGGTGTGACTTTATTATGGATTTCACAGTGGTGACGGTGGGATGGTTTCTTTTTCTGGATGTTTATGATTAATGTTTTTTCATCCTTTTTCTAAATGTTGGGGGGGGGGGGTGTTTAAAATTTTTCTGGATGTTTGTGATGAATGTGTGACTTTTCGAGATTTTGCGGAGGATATGTGACTTTTTCAGGATTTTTGTTGCAAACGATTGTTGTGCAGGACTGTTTAGTTTAATTTGTAAGTTTTTTCAGGATGTTTGTGGAAAATATATATCTATTTTTTTTTTCAGGATGCTTTATGGTGAATGTATGACCTTTTTGGATTGCTGAACATATAACCACTCTTGATTTGACTCCTTCTGCAAAACTCAAATCGAGTAGCAAGTGTCCCTTTTTCAGGTGGTAAAATAATACACAGAGCCTCTTCAAACGGCGAGAGTGCGTAATAATGCAGTAGCTCAGAAATGATATTGCGCTGCTCTCTCGATGTGGTTCTAACAGAAAGTTCATAGCATCTTTGAAAAGTCGCTGCTAGATAATAATCACGAAACAGCAGAGAAAATGTGACCATTACTGATAAACATTAACCGATAATTCAAGTGGTGCTGCAACAGCAAATAGTCTTTGCTGCTTTACTATTAAAAAACATAAAACTGTATCAGTTTATAAAAACACAAAATATGCTTCTTAACGTTGATCACCAACATGTTCTACATATCTAAAACTCCACCTTATAGATAAAATAAATGCTGAGGGTGACCTCTGTGACCTGAACAAGATTATTACAATTCTTTATATCGCTTATGAGTCACTTGAGCTTATACACACGGTGGAAAGTGTATGTTATAATATAATATAATACACATACATATATAATACTATACTATATATTGTGTGTATATATGTGTATATATATATATATATATATATATATATATATATATATATATATATATAATATAAAATACTATACAACAGTATATAATACAATATATAAAAATGATTGAATCAAGTTCATAATGTTGGAGGACATTTCTTTTTTTATATACTGTAAATTTTTATTGTAAACATTTTCCAGAGTTAAATGGAACATAAAAATAGCCTGTATTCAGCTTTTTAATAAGCTTATAATTGTGGTTTAACCTAAACCTTAGCCTCACCAACAGGTGGTGCTACAGTCCCACTTTTAGGAAGGTGTGCTCTCGATTTAAATACAATAAAACAATACTGCACAGTATTGTAAGTCCAGCTAAGTGAAATAGCAGTGCAGCGCAAAACATGATGACAGTAAACATTGTCACTGTAAAAGCAAACGATATGAATGGCAGTAAAGTGACTGTGCATATGGTTATGAATAGTGGATGCTGGCAGAGATTATAGTTTAAGTTCAAATATGGCTCGGTGAGCTAATCCTAAACTTGGCTCAGAGCAGTGTAGTGTCCCAGCACAGTGACTGCTGTTGGTGCATATGGCATCCTGTAACTCTGCTTTCTAGAACTGAGCTAAATAAATCTTCTGGTGTTTTTTTCAGTAGGTCATGAAGAGGATGCTGTTCATTGTCTAGAATGGCTGAGTTTATGGTGTCCTCTTTTTTTCTCAGCACCACCTCAAAAAGAGGTGGTGTAGGACATTAATCAAGAACTCAAGTCAAGTAGACAGATTGAACTCGCCATGGCTTGCATTAAAATCTAATACATTTATAATTACGTTAGCAGCATTTGGTGGACAATCTAATCCAGAGCAACTCCAGAGTCAAGGGCCTTGCTCAAGAACCTTTCTATCTACATGCAACAAGCATTGATCAACCAAAAAATATTAGGTTAAAAGCCCTGAACAATGAAGAAATATAACCAAAAAAAATCCAGGTATAGGGTAAATTCCCAGCAATTTCATGAAGTCGGTCATCTGGTCCATTCTGGCCCCATAAATTCCTGAAAACCTCCCAAAATAACGAAAATGAAGATAAATTCTGAAAGACCGTCTCGTCTAATGACTTCTACTTAGTCTGAAGACTTGCACAAATATTATTTGAGGTGATGGTAACGTAGTAACTAGACATTCCTTAAAAAAAAAAAAAAAAAATAAAAGATTACAGAAGGCTGATGCATATCGATACGATTATGTCGTTGATAATTGTGGCTGTGGGAATACGAGGGGAAAACAATGCACAGTGAGTTACGCTTAGAAAATAAAAATAGCTTTAATAAATAGGGAAGGCTTACAGTGCTTCAAGGAATAAACAAGTATTGTGTTTTGTGAGGGAACGTGGATATAAGATTTATTTGTCTTGGCTGACGGAGAGGTAATTATGAGTGCCTGTGGGAAATATGTGTTTCCCGTCCTTGTACCTTTACCAGACATTCATTTAGATGCCTGGCATTTTATAATAATGCTTGAAAATATATTGAAATGAAGTGTACTGTATGAATGGTGCATTTATGTGGCATCCTGGGAAAGCACTTTGTGAACTTTTTTCCTTCAAGAAAAGTTCCTTTGGGTTAATGCCCTAAATATTACACTAGCTGTGAACCTATGTATCACTTAAAAACTTAAAAATAGCACATACCAACCAGGTAGCCAGCTGGGATACTCCCTCATTATATGGCCACATAAAGGGTAGTTCATTAGGACCTCTGTATTGAGCAATCTATAGCTTAATATATTAGATTGCACAAAAAAAAGTGCAAACATCTTTTTTTCGGCTGCTCCCATTAGGGGTCGCCACAGCGGATCATCCGTCTCCATACCCCCCCTGTCCTCTACATCTGCCTCTTTCAAACCAACTACCTGCATGTCTTTTATCACCCCACACACATAAACCACTTTCTTGGCCTTCCTTTTTTCCTCCTTCCTGGCGGCTCCATCCTCAGCATTCTTTATCCGATATTCCCGTGTCCCTCCTCTGCACATGTCCAAACCATCTCAATCTCGCCTCCTTTACCTTGTCTCCAAAACGTCCTACATGCGCCGGAAGACATGCAGGTGGTTGGGGTGAAAGAGGCAGATGTACAGTACAGGGGGGAATAGAGAAGAATAATCCGATGTGGCGACCCCTACTGGTGGAAGCTAAAAAAAGTGGATAAACAGTAGTAGTGTACACACACCAAGACTAATGGTTTACCTTACTAGGATAGTGAGGTTAGACAGAGTAAATATCTAATGCTAAAGTGTGTGTTATCAATTTAAACCAGACCTTGATCATGTCTACATCAACAGAGCTCATTCACACGCCACAGCACTGCTCTTGATGTACAATACACCTTTCTGAGGAAAAAAGAAGGCAATAGCAATAATAAATGAGGTGGTAACCAATACATCAGCTCGGACTGTCTGACTGGGTTTTTTTTCATTGAGAACTCACATCACTCATTTCTTTTGAAGAAAGCAGTCAGAAAGACCCTTCAACGATACAAACAATAGGCCTCTTGTTTACTTTGACCATTTAGCCTCAGTGTTTCCAACTAATATTTTTCTTCTTACCATCGTATTTTAACCACAGAAGCGGAACGACCTTCGCTTATTATAAAGAGCCATCTACTTCTCTCCTATTATAAAGTAATCATCCAAATTACCTACATACATCACATCTAGGGTATGCCACACAGTGAAAGTACAGCAAAATATGCCCTGCAAAAAAAACAAAATACAAAACCCAACAATAACCTTCAGATCCTCTTCACATCGAATTACACAAAATCCTTCATCAGAGCTTATATCCTAATTACAGCGAATCCTTTTAAATGTGTAATTGTTCACATATACCCTTGTGTGTTATTGTTTTCATTCAGGTGTTTTTGAAACTCATCGCTGTTGAAAACGAGGGCTCGAACCCTCACCTATTTTTATATATTTTATCAATATTTTTCGACCCCTCACAGCCATGGCACGTTGGAGCGTGAGATGAAGAGATGAAGAGATCTCCAGTGGCAGAAAGCCTTTGAGAAGCGAAGCGGGATGCAAAGCCGGGCGTAATCCCCAGAGTCTCGTGGTAGGGTTGATCCTGCTAACGATGGACAAATCTACGTGAACATGACAGCTGGAGCTGTTGAAGAGAGTTTAATCAAGTATTATAGAACAGCACAAGATGATAGAAGAGCAGAAATGTCAGAACGCAGTGATGTTAGCAATGTTAAAATCATTAATACTAGAATTTCAATGCTCTAGGCCTAAACTAAAGCCCACTTTCTGTATCAAAATGAGTAAAGATGCATGTTTGTGCACTTGGAGGAACCAAAAAAACAGACATCCACTCATCCAAGACGTCTAGTATTGCTATGTGACTATTTCATGGCAAACTGCAGAACACGACGAAGCACCATGAAGAATAGGAACCATGTTTATTTTATCTTGAACAATTAAAGAACGCAAACAGGTCAGAGCAAAGAAAACAGCGTGATAGACGTAAAAGCCAACAGTAAGTAAAAGTGGAACTCCAAGCCAACCTAAACATTCATAGTAGGTCTCTAAATACTAAATACTCTCTAAGAGGAGAGTTCCTACTATAAATACATGGAACTCCCTCATTGCTTTTGATGCTTCTTTCAAATCGAAGTCGAATTTGAAGATTTGCAGCTGCACCGGGGTGGATACTTTGGTGGCAGGCGCTGTTTTGCTTCACTAGCTGGTGCACTAGCTAATGCCATATTTTTCTGTCAGAACAATTTCAAACACAATTACAATCCTTTTCAAAGAAATTCCCTGCGGCCCACAAATCTAGTGCGAGTCCGTTTCCCTAACGAAACTTTGCATTACGTTTAAACTTTGCTGAGATTTTTCGAGCCAACAGCATCACTGTCTCGTCTGGGTCGATATGTGACGGGTTCTCCAAATGATCCTTAAATGATGGAAGTGAAAACGGAGAAACGCAACGTCGCAGATCCTTAATGCACCAAAGCGGACGATCTTTTCACAGCAAATATCGTTCAGGCGTAAAAAAAAAAACGGGAACCTCAAATTGCAGATTTCTAGTAGTTTGATTGGCTCCATATGAATTGAATTTTGTTGTTGCTTTTATGCTGAAATTTTATATCTGCCTTTAGACTTCGTTATCAGTTACCAGTCCACGTATTTTTCTCAATACAGGTGTTTGGTAATAATGTATTTGCTACAGGAGTTTACAGGAAAACACTTAGTCATGCATTGGTTATGTGGTGAACAGTGTTAATGTAAAAAAAAAAAAAATCATAAAATAAATAAAAAATAAATAAAATAAAATGCTTTGAAAATACAAAGGGATAAAACAACAAGGTATATTAAAAATAATAATAAATAATATAATTATACAAAATAATAAATGTGTTTGGGTTTAATATAAATGACAGAAATACAATAAGACAAATAAAATAAAATTTACAATAAAAAAATCTATGGAATATTTATATTCTATTCTATATTATTTTTAAATAATATTTTTAATTATGTCGCATTTGTGTTAACATTGTTGGTACACATGACAAATGACACCTGACTTTTCCAACCATATGTGCTTCTTCCTCAAACTGTTACCACAAGATGTATAGGATGTTTTTGGATGCGGGAGCATGAAATCTTTCCTTCACTTGATCTAGGAGACCCAAACCTGTTCCAGCGGCTCCATGAAGATATGGTTTGCATAGGCTGGACTGGAAGATATTGAGTGGCCTGCTCTCCAGCTCTGACCCTGACCCTATTGAGCACATTTGGGATGAATCTGAACGCTGACTGCACCCCAGGCCTTTTCACATCACCGAAATCAGTACCTACACTTATTCTGTTTTTGTGGCTGAATGAGCTTAAATCAAACTCCAAAAATCTAGTGAAGCATTTTCCTAGAAGAGTGGAGGTTATTATGGGTGGGGTGACCTCCACAAAAAAAGTTTATGTCCGCTGCTATAATACTGAGTCTTCTCACGCTATCAGATTGAAAACGAGTTGTGCAGGCAGAAAGCATTATCGTGCCTTTACCATGAGCATGATTTTCAATGTCCAGGAATTCTGAAACGCTATACAAGTGTGAGGTTAGGTCTGAGTATTCGTGATGGATTTGCCTGTGGATTGATGATGGTGTGTGTTCCATTATTCAATATATTTGATGATTGTATGTATTTTTTCCTCATGCATGTGCGTGTAAGTGTTCGTGATTAGGCTGAGGAGGGAAGAGGTCGCTTCTGGTTTAAACCACTGTTATTTTGCATATAGTTCATCCTTCTCATATTCTCATAACTTGGGTTACGCACATTTAAAAAAACAAAACAAAACAGAAAACTGTTTTTCCACAAAAAGTTGGAAAAGTGTTTTTTTTTTTTTACACGCATTTGGATACGAAAGATGAGAGAATTGCCAGAGAGATGCAGCGAGAAGCTTGTTGTTCTTGCGCGGCATATATTTATCATGACAGAAATCAGTGGAGCAGAAAACTGATGGCAGGCTTCACTCTCTCTCTTTCTCTCCTTTTTTTTTTTTTTTTTTAACCTCAGTCTCTTTCTGTTTTCTTTAAAAAAAAAAAAAAAAGTTTAAACCCCACGTTGGCTCCATTGTGCCTATAACCACTTGAACATTTCTCCTTTGTTTCTCCCACGTGAGAAAAGGTCCGACTTCAGTGCGCTGCACATCTGGACGGATTCCCTCTCATTTGAATAAACCAAAGCCAAGTTTCAGCACGTTTTCTGCGAATAAAAAATAAGCCTTTCCATATGGGGAAACAGTCTTATTTTCCATATTGGACATTCTCGTAGGTTCGAGCGAGGATTTGACTGCATAGACGTGTGTAATTGGAGGGAAAATCTGTTTTCCACAAACAAGATGCTAAAGCCTCGCCTTCAACGTGTTTGCCCATAGCATTCTTTTTTTCCATTTATTGAAATCCGTTATTGGATGGCAGGGTTGGTTCAACTCCAGCTCTACGATGCGGAGTTGGTTGGTCCACAACCAAGAACCGCTCATGTTATTCTTGTTGCCACGGCGGACAACTCAGCTTAATTACTTCATCGGCATTACGCCAAAATTATCAATACGAATACAACCGTAGGACCATGAACCAACGCTCTGTGAAGAGAACAAATGAACTGGTCGTTGCTGCAAACCAAAAGTCTCCAGGAGCAACGCCAGGGTTACTGATATGCTTCATTCGGGCACTTGAACCGTTTAAAAAGCATAACAAATGTATCTGCTGTCTTTCTATGGATCACTTTGGATGGTAAAATACCATCCTAAAGCCAGAGGTAAAACATTTAAAAACACTGATTATTTTTATAACAAAAACCCTCTAATATGATTATGGTTCATGTCTCACAAACGTGAGATTGCAGGTGGGTTTTTTTGGTATACATGCAGTGAAACAGCAATCATCACATAAAGGGAATGCCTTAATATAATTAGAATATATTATAAATATATTGGGGGAGTGGTGGCTCCAGTGGTTAAGGCGCTGGGTTGCCGATCGGAAGGCCTGGGGTTCAAGCCCCGGTATCGCCAAGCTGCCACTCTTGGGCCCTTGAGCAAGGCCCTTAACCCTCTATGCTCCGGGGGTCCCTTACGAGGGAAATATCAAGGTCCGTGACGTCGGAGTGACGTGGGGCCGCCTTCCCGTGGGTTTACCACCTGCAGGAGGGACCGTAAGGGACAGTGCTGTGAGGATTGGGCAGCAGTCGAAGGTGGGGGCCTGCTTAGACTGCTGCCCCCGTGACCCGAATTACGGATAAGCGGGAGAAAATGAATGAATGAATATAACTATATTTAATGTGGAAAAATTACGCAGAATTTTGTAGTTATTATTACTTATTTAAAAAATTGCTAAATTCACTACAGTGAAATAAATAAACGCAAGATTGTATCGTGGATTCGAATGTTTCAGTGAAAGCTCAATGCTAATGACAGCGTGATTTCTGCCTTCATTCTTTCATTACATGAGGCATAATGCACTTCAGGGTGTGCCTTTTAGGAAAATAATCAACACGGCACAAAGAGAAGAGAAAAGAAATCGCAACATTTAAATGTTTTAATTCTCTTATACATTTTATTGGATTTATAAAATAAATTATTTTAATAACATTTTATTTACATTACCTCCATTATAGCAGCTATAAACAGTCATTTTTGTCATCCGATTGTCTTTATTTTGATTTTTTTTTCTGTTGTCACATTACTGTGAAACAGCAAAGCAGAAGGACTGGTAATGCTGACATTGGAGACCCTCCAAAAAATATTAAAGAGCTCTTTCATGGAAACGTCTTTATTTGATCAATCTTCTTTCTATAAAATCTGCAGGACATCTGCCATATGAATAATATGTGTTGCTAAAAACAATAACATATAAGAGTGAATGCAATATTACCATATATTTATATTTCTTATATAGTAAAACTTTATATCAGAGCTGCTGTTATAAAAAAAAAAAAAAAAAAAAAACTTTCGACCAATCAGATTCAAGAATTGAACAGCTCTGTGGTACAGTATACTGTATGTTTGGCTTTATCATGGACAGGGTTGCTCTCCAGAAGAGATCCAACAAAAAAGATCAATGATGTTTACTTTCAGTAATTGTGGAGGTCGTGCTTAGATAATCGTTTTTTTTCCACCACATGCGCCTGCATTATTGTCATCTTCAATAACTTCTGAAAATCATAAAGAAAATGATTTATCTTCTTTGGAAGTCAAAACACTATCATCAGGAGGGTGGAGAAGGTTTGAGTTGTAACGTCTAACCTTATCTATCTCCTGATTGCAAATCCTCGTGTGAAGTGGATTTAGGCGAGATTTACAGTAGCCTTTAACACTTTTGTGTCAGGAGGCGAGTAAGATAGCATCGCCACCTGTTCTGAAGCCGAGCTACAAATCTGTTAACACTCGCTGCACTGAATACGGCTAATTCCGTCCGAACGCATGAACCGATAGATCTTAGACCCCCCCGACATGGTGCTCAACGGTTTGCTTATTGTTGACGTGATAAAAACAGAGATATCCAGGTACCCCAACCAAAACTGGCTCAAGTAAGGAGTCCCTGGTATCAGCGCAAATAAATCTTTCATCAAAACACATATTTTTGATACAGTATGTGTTTTGGACTGAAGCAGTCTTTCTTAAATCTAAGGTTGCAGGGTTTACAGAAATAGCAGACTATGGAACAGACTGAAATCTCTCAACTAACAAGAAGAAAAGATTACTATATAACTAATTGGGATAGAAAGATCTGAAAACATGTTAAGAGATCTGGTAATTCTGGAATAATTAACTGCCATTTGAAATGACATAATTAGTTGTTGCCCAAGTAAATCATTATATATATATATATATATATATATATATATATATATATATATATATATATATATATATATATATATATATATATATATAAAATAAAAAACCTTATGGCGTTGTAACACAAGGAAGTTGTCCACCAATTATGGAAGGCTAAAGGTAAATAAAGCAACCAAGTTTGTAACATTACATAATCTTGAAGGAGGTTGGGGTTGGGGGAGTTCCAGTACAGTATACAGTATATTAAAGCTGCTGATTGGAGACCAATGAAAATGAAAGAAAAAGATGTGCTATATACTTGTATGTGTATTTTACAGCACAGTGTAATTGCTTCTTTGCATATCTTAATCCTATTGAAGTTAGAAGCTGGGGTCAGCCATGACCCCTGAAGCAATGAGGGATAAGGGCCTTGCTCAGGGGTGCAAAAGTGGCAACTTGGTGATACCATGGCTTGAACCCCAACTTTCCGATCAGTAACCCAGACCCTTTACCACTGAGCCACTGGGAATTGCAATAATACATATGCATGTTGATAAAACATTGCAACATTTTCAGTGTTAAGAAATATAACCCTTTAGCAACCAAGGATCAGTTGGGGGGCCAACAACTAAAACTTAACCATAAGAGCACCCAGAATGGATATAATGGATTCTTTGTGTAAATCTCAGTATCATCTGGATAACAAGGAAAATGCGATTGTGGCAATGGATGATCTCACCCAAGTGTCACATGTAAACTGATCCTTGAAGACCCCCAAGAGCTAAAACCAGCAGCCAGCCAGTTTAAACAAATGATGTCTGTTAATAAGGATTAGAGAGGATTAGAACTGGTCAAAAGATAAGACTCTAATCCCAAGGGCTGCGAGATGGAAAATGTCGAGGTCAAGCTTTTCTGTTCCAAATGGCAAGCGATAAAAATGCCTTACAATGCTTGCCAATTTTGCTGCAATCAGGCTGTTTATCAAAATGACAGTGTGGTTTACATATTTGTGTAATTTCCTGCAAACAAATAACTATAAGTCACATAAGGTTTGATTTACCAAAACATAAAGTTTCTTTTGAGAACTTTTTATTTGATTTGTGATATGAATCACAACAAAAGGGGACTCATGCAGGTCAGGTGTACGGACATTTTTTTTCCTAAAACACAAGGTAATCGGGCAGGAAAGGGTACAATGCAGTCTAGAATAATAACTTACACTATAAAGGGTTTAATTTGGTCTTTAGAATCATCAGAAAAATACAATGGAGTTCCTGTGTTGACAATCTCCCTTCAGTGGCTTAACACCTAAAATCAACAAAATAATTAACACTATGAGGACATGTATAAACTTAAAAAAATAAAAGGGCTTATTATTCAACCATGTCGAAATAACTCAGAGATCTTACAGTACATGTATGTAGAAAAGTGTTTTGCCTCAGGTTTATTTACAGCTCCATGATTGCTGGCTCTAAAAGCACACTGGTGTCACTAATCAGAGGAGGTGTGCTGCTCTTGGAGACAGATCTGTTTCAGTATCGCAAACCGTGTAGATCTTTTTTTCTGCCGAATTCGACTAGATTTTTCCATCTCTTATTGATGGGGGACGATGACGACAGAATCTATTTTGTTCGACTAATCAATAAACCATTACATATTTGTTTGACTTCCCATTCCTAGTCTAACTACTCTATGAAAAATTGCTACTTAAATTACACTAATTACCGAATAGTATGCCGTCTGTTATATAACAGAAGTACAGGAGTTCAAGGCTTAAAAATTAGAAATCCTCATTACACAAGTTGGAGTATGGAGCCATGTTGATTCAGTATTCCTTTGACCTGTAATATTCTCCAAAACAACCCCAAATAATTGAGCTTCTATCTCCATGTTTGATTGAGAGTTTAAGACAGTGTGGTAGTCATCTGGTTCTTCTAAAAGTTTCTTTCTCATCCCATCTCGGGGAGATTTTTCTTTCTCCACAGTTGCCACTGGTTTGCTCATTAGTGTTTCCAGTTTGCTCATTAAATTACATTTTATACAACTTTATAAAAAAGGCAATGTTCATTGTTGAAAACGTTCTAAAAATAAAAATCCATTTTTATTTTGATTTGGTATCATCTTTTCTCTTCTTTTACATCTTACAGTATAAGTTCTTGTTTGAGCTGTAAAATTTTGGGTCATCTGTCCAGAGAAAAGTCATTCACAGGCACATTCACTGTCGAATTGTGTGTTTTTGCCTTTTACCTGGTTCAGAATCAGAATCAGGAAGAGCTTTATTTTTAAGTATGCTCGCACTTACAAGGAATTTGTTTCGGTGACAGACGTTTCCACATTTTTTTTTTTAAGTAATAAATAAATAAAAAAAATTAAAAAGTGTTATTGCACATTTTTATCTTTGTTCCATGTAAACATAACGTGTCTGAAAAAACATAAAAGACAAGGTTTCGCCAGACTTTTGACAGGCAGTGTATAAATCTATAGTCCTCTCTTTTGCTCCTGTGTTTTTGTGTCTGTTGCGACATCACACTTCCTTTTTGGGACTTCCTAAAGTGCTCTCAACTCTACTCTACTTTTTTTTTCTTTTACTGTATCCTAAATAAAAAGCGTGGAAAAAAAAAAATCTCTTTTCACTTCTCTTTTTTTTCTTTACCAACATGACAATTTTAGAAACATTTTGAATGAATCTGGAGGTGATTCCTACTGGACAAAATATAAATAAAAAAACATGCAAAACGCAGCCCAATGTTTCGAGCAATGTGCATGTCAAACGCATCCTGTTCAAATTAGGACTTCAAACAAATACCAGTCTGAGAACAAAACGTTAGCCTTTTGGATGCTACTATGCTGTTGGTCTGTAATGTGACTCGAGTGTGAAGCAAGTGTTGGTGAGTTCTGATCTCTCCGCTTTTTCAGTTCTTATCATGCATGCCAGTCCAGCAGCAATTAACTGAAATCAGGGGGCAGAGGAAGCTGAGAGGAAGGAGAAAAAAGAGCAAACTTCCTGGGGAATGTGCCCACTTCCTTCAAAGGCGAGGCTCCCAAATGGTGCCCAAGTGTGTTGTGGTGTGTTTCTGCATATGTGTGTGTTTGTGTGAGTGAGAGGAATAGAAATAGCATCTTGAGCCTTTGAGTCTAAAGCCTTAAATCAATAAAAAAAAGAGAGAAAGGATCCAATGACTTCCTCCTGTCCTTGGAATCCACAAACTACTCACTGCATCGGATCTGCTCACGCACAGCCCCGATGCTGGACGACGTCCAGTCGTAATTGATTGAGTGGAAACGAAAATAATGATAATAAAATAACTCTTACTATTACAATCAGGAAAAGAAGCAATGATTCCAACCAGCTGCTGTGATATTGTAATTTTTAGAATGACATTTCAGATTGATGTTTTCATCACAGCCCTGCATTCTGCATCGCATGCAATCACAGCCTTTTAGTACTTACAGCAAACTGATATTAAAGACCTGTCACTTTTCAGCTCATTGCTGACGAGCCTCAGAGCGATCAGAGTGTCCTTCTTTGGCTCTGTCCACATGGGTTGTGGCTAATTCTGAAAACGTTTGTTTTTGCATTTCTTGCAAACAGTCCATAGAAAAAGCGTATTCAAAATAGCCTTCCATTTATCATCAGCTGGTTGGATGAGGAAGTCATACTTAAAGGTGCATTGGGTACAATTTGGCAATATACAAAACACTGGAATCCCCAAAACACTTTAGTAAGTTCCAAGTTAAAAAAATATTAACATGCAAAATTAGAGTTATGATGATTTCTAAAGTGGTTTCATGAATCAATTATGACCAAAAAACAGTGTATTAGCACTAGGCATTCTTTGTAAGAAAAATCAGCCGATTTATTTGATAAAATATTGCAGTGTCTAAAATATTTGACAAAAGGCCGATCCAAAGTTTTGCAGTCCTAAGCGTAAGTGTCAGCGCTCTGTCACTCAGATTTATATCTCGAATTTACTGTGTCTTCTGTCCCTTTTGAGAGACAGCCATACTTATTATATTTTTTTATTATATATTTTCAACATCATTTTCAACATTGTGTTAGTAAGAAACAGGGACGTGCACAGACATTTTGAGAAACTGGGAATCAAGTGGAAAAAAGGGCACTTTTTCATATTTATATGTATTTACATTTTTTTTATATCAAAAAGTTAAATATATTGACTATATTTAATATATTGGTTAAAATATATATATTATTTATAATATATAAATGAGAAATTATATATATATATATATATATATAAATATATGCAAATTAGTGCATTTTGACACCTGATTTACATATCAATGTAGTGATTTTGATCATGTTATTAATTTTACTGTATTCAGCTGTTGTTTTTCCATTAAGCTTGTATGCCCATGATATATTGCCTTAGCTAAACCTTAGCTAACATATTACATGGTAGGTCATGAGTCATGGATGTTAGAAAGACAAATTTACTTTATTTGCTGTTTGTCTTTGGATAATTAGCTGTAAATTTGAGGCACAGCTTACTCTTTTGATCATCACCACTCACCTCCACTCAACGACATCTACTAGAAAGGAAGGAGGCCTTTACTTCTGCGGCTCTCTGCCTGTCTCCGATGAGTGTGTGCTACACTGCTGTGCTGAGAGAAATCTACTCTTAGATTCTACTACGATCTCCTCAATATACCACCGCGTAATTGCTCGCTTTCTTTTTCAGTATCAGTGAAATACATCATGATCATACGTAAACATCGCATTGCTAATTATGCTAATTGCTAACTAATTCGTTTTCAGTAAAATACGACTTCGGATGTTAAACATACAGAATATATACGGAATACAAAACCTAATTTCTCACTAAACTCACAATTCACATTTCACATTTCCTTCATTTGAACACTTTTCTATCTCACAACGCAGCCTGCCTCGTCTCAGATCGCCTTTGCAAACCTGTCATGCTTTTGCTACCTAATATGTGCAGCTGTTTCAAGCCCATTCCTTGATTTGTTTGCAATTATTTACATAACATGGAAAAAAAGAATTGTGGACACCTAGCCATAAGATTGGTTTTGTTCTTTTTTAACGTCCTATTGTACGTTTAGTTTCCATTCGCTGTTAAAATGACCTCTATTCTTATGGATGGATGGATGGATGGATGGATGGATGGATGGATGGATGGATGGATGGATGGATGGATGGATGGATAGATAGATAGATAGATAGATAGATAGATAGATAGATAGATAGATAGATAGATAGATAGATAGATAGATAGATAGATAGATAGATAGATAGATGATCCACAGGGGCATTGACATTGGCATTGTTTGACACTCCAAGCATCTTCAGCATCAAGACATCCTTCACAATGGTGTACTTCCAACTTTGTGCTAACATAAGCAGTATGGTCAAAAAAATATGACCCATACTAGCAGCAGGCGAATGCCCAGTGGTCAGGAATGAGTGAAACTGAATGTGTTTGTCAGGCAAATGGGAAATCTATGCATGACTTTTACCTCACCGTGTAAACCCCGCCTCTTGACCCACTGCAAATCTCTTCCTACATACTATTTTTTGTCACCATCCACATGAGGACCACCAGCATCGAATATCCATCTAAGAGCATGCATGCATACCTACTTCTTCACCCCCACCCCCCTCCTCTACCTCTGAGATATTAATCAGACCTGGCTCCAATCACCAAAGTTGTCTTCAGGTTTGGGCTTTATGCAGTCACAGACCTCTGATAACAAATCCCTGTTCCCCTTTCAGCCATCATAAGATCTTCACATCTAATCAATAGATGTAAAATCTGGTTATTTAGAAAAATTACTCTGTTTGGAGGGAGAGAGAGAGAGAGAGAGAGAGAGAGAGAGAGAGAGAGAGAAAGAAAGAAAGAAAAAAGAAAGAAAGAAAGAAAAGACTTTGAAAATAACTTTCGATGACTGTGTTTGAGCAAAACTATTCTGCATACAAGAAAAACTGCACACAGATGGACTAGACAGATTAAATAGACTATAGCATATCTGATGTCCAGACATGGATCTTCTGCATAAAGTATTTTTCCAATTAAATCACCATAAAGAACCAGAAAATGAGATGATTTTTCAGGGACACTTTATATAAGGAAAAGCTTATAATTGTTGATAGAGTGGATAAAAATCTGAATGATGAATCTATCTATCTATCTATCTATCTATCTATCTATCTATCTATCTGTCTGTCTGTCTGTCTGTCTGTCTGTCTGTCTGTCTGTCTGTCCGTCCGTCCGTCCGTCCGTCCGTCCGTCCGTCCGTCCGTCCGTCCGTCCGTCCGTCCGTCCATCTATCCATCCATCCATCTATCTATCTAGGAGGTGGTAGATTAGTGGTTAAGGCATTAGACTTTTTGGTTCATAAATTCAAATCCCAGCCACAACAAGCTGCCACTCCTGGGCCCCTGAGCAAGGCCCTTAACCCCATAGCTGATTGTTTTTATGAATGAGATCCATCTATCTATCCAATTATCTATCTCTCTAGCTGCTTCGCTCTTCAGACCCACCATATAATCAATCAGGTTTTCTCCTGCCAGCTGCTGAACTATGTGTCAAATGACATCAAATACTAGCAAAAGTTATTCTGAATAAAAATCATACAGCTCTCCTAAGGTAAGTAAGTATTTTCTGAAAACTTGCCTGTCAGTTATTTTGCATTAAACACTGTTCCATACCCATCTGTAGTTATTACTGGGTAATTAATGGAGTGTTAATGTGCCTATATAACCACCTCTGGTTTTCAAAGCGGCTTCCAAAAACACATCAAGCGTAATTACATGCGGTTTCGCGTTGCCAGTAACACCCGCATGCTGGCGAGGCTGTAAAACTCTCAGCTGGTTCACACACACACACACACACACACACACACACACACACACACACGCACACACACGCACACTCACACACACACACACACACACACACACACACACACACACACACACACACACACACACACACACTGGGTCAGTAAATCACGCTCGGTTCTGGTGAGCTGGTGAGAGAGAGATAGAAAGAGAAAGAGTGAGAAAGAAAGTAAGAAAGAGCACTCGAGCAATCGCACTGTGCACGTCCTGCTCATTATCACGTCCTGCGGTGACGGCTCGGAGGCCACTTTCTCCAACACGCTCCGGATGGAAATGATTGCTCTTAGGTACAAGAGCCAAGTCTGAAAGCAAAGGAGTTATTTATGTTAGTGTGGGCCAGCTGAGAGCAGATGTTTTGCACAGAACTGTGGAGGATGAGTGAAAGCCTAAATAAATACAAAAGCGAGAAGAGACTAACTTAAGTCAGTAGGAATCAAACTGAATAGAAACCGGGCCTTTAGACATATCAATGTTGTGTTATTTTTGTAGGTTTTGTAGTGATTGGTCTATGTAATATACACTAAATGGACAAAAATATTAGTACATCTGATTTTTGCAGGATTATGTGGTTCGTCCCCAAAGGTCCCCTGGTGGTCCAGTGGTTAGGATGCGGTGCTCTCACCGCTGCGGCCCGGGTTTGATCCTCGGTCAGGGAACCAACCCCAGCTTTTAGGGTTGCACAAGCCTTAGTGTCGTTCCCAAGCCCGGATAAATAGGGAGGGTTGCGTTAGGAAGGGCATCCAGCGTAAACACATGTGCCAAATCAAACTTGCGGATGGTCCGCTGTGGCGACCCCTAATCGAAGAAGCCGAAAGAAAGTTTATGTGGTTCGTCCCCAATCTGTTACCACAGAATTAAAGGTACACAATTTTATAGCAGGTCTTTGGATGAACAACACCAGCTCTATGAAGATATAGTTTACATGGGTTGAATTGGAAGATTTTGAATGGCCTGCTATAGAGCTCTGACCTCGACCCTACTGAATACCTATGCGATGAATTGGAATACAAATCTCCACTCTAGTGGAACATCTTTCCAGAATGGTGGAGGGAATTCTAACAGCAAATAGGAACTAAATGTGGAATGGGATGAGATTTATAGTCAGGTATCTACAAATGTTTGTGCAGACAGTGTATTTGCAAAATAAGTCCAAAAAAAGAACAAAACTTAAACACTGAGCTGTTACTCACTGGATGATTGTTTGTTTTTTCCGTATAAACTCTAGAACTCTGTTGTGTCTGAAAATCCCATTAGATCAACTGTTTGTGAAACACTCAAACCAGCATCTGGCACTAACCACCATGGCATGGTTGAAATCACCAAATCACATTTTTTCCCCACCATTTCTGATGTCTGATGGGAACAATAACTGAAGCTCTTGACCTGTATCAGCATGATTGTAAACACTTCACTGCTTCTACATTAATGGCTGATTAGGAAGAAGCACTGAGACTGTGTTCCTATTAAAGTACTGGGTGAGTGCAGGCTTAGCAGTCTCAGGGGAAACCTGTCGGACTGAATTCTGAAAGTTTTACCAACAAGAATTTCATCTGGTTTTAGTCAACTTTCTCTGACGATAACACACTTTGCTACGTCCACTTGAAGAGAGCATAGACATTTATTTGTTTTGCCGAGTGGAAATTTCGAAAATAGACTTTTATTCTAAATCTTGTGTAAAGCTTTTTTGTTGCTGAAAGATTTCATTAGATAAATTGCCACAATATGAAAAACATATTTGGAGAGAATTTAGCAAAGTGTAAAAAATGTTTGAATTGTTAGCTAGACTGTCAGTTCTTTCCTCATGCATGTGAATGTTATGCTTTGATTGAAGTGTTGGTTATGTGCCACGGTGAAATTGGAAACAGTAAATAGCAGCTTTGACATGATCTGTGATGCAGATTGGACATAAAGTTTAACGGTTTATATGGTAATAAAAAAGTTTAGCCAATTATAATTGTAATTATAATGATATATGGGTGTTCACTGGTCAGGAGTTAAACATTTAGTGTTGAAAGTGAGAACTAGATTGTAGGTGTTAGAACAGACCAGTCTTGCTTATACATGGAACTCCACCTAGCAAGCGCCACCTTCTATCTTTGTGGGTGGCATGGCTCGTTTTTTTTCCCAATTCTGTCAGGGTCACGCTGGCCTAACCGTGCTCCAGAAGTCGACCGGTGCCCCTTTAGGAATCAGAAGAAGGAAGACTCTTGCGTTTTTAAATGACCTTCCCATGGGAGCCTGAAAATACGCAGTATGCACTGCCTGGCCACCGAACTTGTTTCACTTGACTAGAAAAAATATACAGGGACTAAAATGACAGCAGCTGGCCGAATCTGACAAAGAGATGACAGAGCTGTTGCATTTTTCTCATGGCAAAATCTTTTATGGATTAAGTGAGGCACAAAAAAATGGAAGGTTCCATTTACTTATTTATTCATAATTATTGATTCAATTTAGCATCTCTTTCACAACCTGACATCAGTATTGCTGTAAGCAAATGCTACCACAGTGCTGTTGAATTCTCATTCTGATCAAATTAATGGTGTCGATTTGTTTTCTATGGTTCATTTACATTTATGGCATTTCTGCAGATGTCCTTCCAGATCCACAAAATAAATCTTTCAATTAGACTTTCAATTATCAAATTTTTTTTTTTTTTACACATATTCAGGGTTAATGTTTTTATATACATGTTCAGGAAAAGTTTATAGGACTCTGATAAGACCTGCGATATTGTACGGTTTAAAGACAGTGGCACTAAGTAAAAGAAAGGAGGTGGAGCTGGAGGTAGCAGACCTGGTTTTCATAACCTTTCGATTCAAGGTCTACTGAGCTACCACCTCCTATACCCTGTGCACACAGCCAGGTCCATGAAGATCTGCTTTACATGGGTTAAAGTGGAAGACCTTAAGTTGGCTGCTATAGAGCTCTGATCTCAATCCTATAGAACACCTTTAAGAAGAACTGGAATGCTGACTGCACCCAAAACCTCTCCAACTCACCTATATAAGTACCTTACTTTACTAGCACCCATGTGACTGAATGAGCACAAATCTCCACAAACACACTCCAAAATCGTATGGATAATCTTTTTAGAACAGTGGAGGTTATTAAAACAGAAAATGGGGACTAAATGTGGAATGGATAAATAAATAAATAAATTATTCAGTCATTCTTTAGAGTGTGAACACCCAATTTTTGTTTCAAAATGAGAAATATATTTTAAATGCAATTTTAATAACCCACTATATTAGTTTTTTTTTTAATAAATGCTGGGATTTCACAGTAGTGGTTTTAGACGCTTGGACGGTTCCACAGGTTGTGCCATTTCCCTTAGCATCAGCACAACATGCAGCTCTACACAATGTTAGAACTGTTCCTGCAAAGCCTCAGATTCCATCTCTGTCCGATCCTTCAGAAATCTGCCTTAAATTACGTGCAATTTGCACTTGCGCTTGGCGCCGTCTCGTGTACTACACTGTAGACGTGCCCCCGTTCTCCGAGCTGACACTCATATTCTTTGGCAATGGCCTCTGAACCCAAAGTCCCAAAGCACCTAACACATCCTGTTTTCCATCACTGGCATGACAGCTGTACTTAGCTCAGATTGTCACGTGGTTCCAAACTTGCAGCTTTGACCTTTAGGCAGGATCTGGCTTTTAGGATTATTAAAATTTTTAAGACAAAAAAGGAAAGGCAGACAGAATTTCTCTGATAGAAAGAAAATAACCCGAACCTGAGTAGCCAATCAAATTCGAGAATAAATTTTGCATAATGTAATGAATAATGTTTTTTCGATTTCTGTTTTGACCTGCTGTTCTCTTTTTGGGCCGAAGCTGTGCAGCAGACCTACATCAAAAATGAGGCGAATAATATTTTGGAGTCGCATATCGATGCTGGGCCAAAGAGCCTGGTCTTAGCGTGACTAAACTGTCCAGGGCATACGTGCGTGGAGCAGATACCTGGCAACCACGGGATGTGATGACTAGCATGAGGACGAATGAACGAAGAGGCTGAAATACAATTCTCTGAATTCAATAAGCCATTAGGACTGGCGAGAACTAAAGGTCAGAACGATACCTCCATCGTGGAGAGGGGGGGTCGGGGGGCTTCTGAGGTTAAAACAAAGAAGTTGAGCGAAAAACTCCTCATTCTTTCTTTCGTTCTTATTTTTTTTCTATCCGTCTCTCCACCTCATTAGTCAAATATATAAACTCCAGAAACTTTCCGCAGCACGACGCCATTTCGGGTGCCAGTGCTTTCGTTCTTTATGAACATACAGTATCAATCACATTTAAAGTAAGTACAGCGTGCAAGCGTTTCGAAACCTCTTAAAGGGTTCGGTCTCTATAAGAACAGACAATGTCACTGAAATATTGATATCATCCAGGAAAATACGTTTCAGGGATTTTTCATGCTTTCTAAAATTTCGTTGGGGTTTTGGATTCATCGCGAGAAAACGAAGCCAGACTCCATGTTTTGTTATGCAAGTCGTGAAGACAGGACACCATATATAGCCAAAAACGATCTCACAACTCACTTTCTTTTCTGAATGGCAGAAACACAATGTGTTACATGATCGTACAATCCACACAGATGCTGTAAAATACAATACAAACTAACACGCAAAATCTTATTATATTCCTTTATTTTTGTTTAGAGGTACTAAACAACATGCTCGAGCTTTTACTTAGCCAATGGGATGCTAACACACGTGGTTTTTTTTTGTTTTTTTTACTTTCCAAAATGACAAACTGCCAACTTTCACTGCAATCACTACAATTTGTAAATTCTGTACATTTCATTTCTATTTTTGTATAATTCTATTATAAAAAATAGTATTTACGTATATATACATTATATTATATTTGTTGTTTGTTGTAAATTGTATTTGATTGCAAATGTATTGTTTAAACTATAATTTAGTTTTTGTTTCTTTATATTTTTTTGTTCTATTCTTATAACTGCACGTTATACTGGTATTGTGCATGTGATAAATACAATTTCAAGGGTTTTTTTTCGGCTTTTGCAAATGAAAATGACACTTATATGGACAAAAGTTTCTGGATGCACTTTTTTAAACATCCTATTCTACAATTAGTCCCTATTTCCCCTCATGTTCCACTAGATGTTGGAATGTACTTTTCTGGAACAATCATGGCTCGCACCCACAAATCGTTCCTATTTCCTCCTAGAGGCCACAAAAAGATTTTGGAGGAATTTTGGAGTACGACTGCGATAGAGTAAACAGTCTCCTTGATCTATTTGATCTACGATTAAGCATAAAGGCATAAATTTAGCATCAGTCTTCAAGGGTTGGAGTGAATACAATGTTTTATGACTGCCGACCCAAAAAAACTACAAGGAGAAATATCTCCATTAAACACAGCTGTTAGTAGTCCTTAGGGTTTCCAAACTATTCAAAAAGGTTCTTCATTTAGTCCAAAACCAAGAATATGTCCTCAAACAATCTGGCAGTGATTAGTTGATCCATAACAGGATGCAAATCATAGTGGGAAAAAGACGAACGACACTTGTTTTGGGTGATGGTCACATGGTAAGTGTTGTACAGTAGTCCAGGGTTGCCAGGTCTCAGCACAAAAATCACAGTTCAAGTGGATTTCGAAATAAATAGATATTTATACATATTTGAAACACAGACACACATAAACAATTTATTTACAATTATTTGCTGAAAACAAGATCTTGGTGGCTCAAAAGTACTGGGACACCTGGCTTTTCCAAAAATATGTGTATCTTCCCAAAACTGTCACAAAAGCCAGATCCATGACTATATGAATTACATGGGTTGGACTGAAAGATCTTAAATGGCCTGCTATAGAGCTCTGAAATCAACCCTAATAAACACCTTTGCAATGATTTTTTTTACACTGAATGCACCCCAGGCCCCTTGACCTCACTCCTCACCTCACCTACATCAGGACCTGATTTCACTAACACATCTCCACAAACACACTCCAAGAATCTAGTGGAAGATCTTCCCAGAGGTTATTATAACAGAAAATATGGACTAAATGTGGAATCGGATGTTCTAAAAGCACATACAGATCTTGTGTCAAACTTTTGTCCACATAGTGTATTTCGAAAAGGGAAAAAAACATACTGATGAAGACCACTAGCCCAATAACCAGCCTTGGATTTGATGCTGAAAAACTTTAGATTTGTTTTATAGATGACCACAAGCCGAGGAAATCTGTTATTATCAAGCAACAATAAAGACGTTTGAACAGATTGATTAGGCAACGCTGACAAACCACAAGAGTCTCAGGAGTCAACTTGCATTACAATTTATGAACAGTTAAGGTCAGAAGTTACCAAAGCTGATTTTAGACATTTCATATCTCACGTTTTCACATGTTGGATGCTTCACTTGTAGTTCATGTGCTTTTATTTTCTCTAACAGTTTCCCTGGGTTGTTTTTCGTAAAAAGATTTTTGTGTGTGTGTGTCAGTTATTTATATTACACTTTTGCATCATTTATTTTGCACATGATTAGGTGTGGTACAGTTGCAGGAGTAATGGTGGTGAAGGTGGATGTGTTTACAGTAAATCCATGTAAAGTAATGGAGAGTGTGTAAGAGAAGTGAAGAAAAGAGTGCTAGCAGGGTGGAGTGGGTGGAGAAGAGTGATAGCAGGAGGGATTTGTGAGAGAAGGGTATCTGCAAGAGTGAAAGAGAAAGTGTATAGGACTGTGGTGAGACCTACGATGAGGAGGCGGAGCTGGAGGTAGCAGAGTTGACAAAGATGGACAGGATTAGAAATGTATTTATTCGAGGCGTGATTGAGATAGTTTGGACATGTGCAGAGGAGGGGCATGGGGTATATTGGTAGAAGAATGCTGAGGATTGAGCCACCAGGCAGGAGGACAATAAGATGTCCAAGGAGGAGGTTTAGGGATGTGGTGAGGGAAGACATACGGGTGGTTGGTTTAAAAAAATAAACAGATGTAGAGGACAGAGTGATCTGGAGATGGATGATGTGGCGACCACTCATGGGAGCAGCCGAAAGAAGAAAGAGAAGGTTTTACGCATAGATAATTAATTTTTTATTAAATCTTCCAGAGACAATGCAAAGAATTTGCGAGAGATACACCGTAGGTACGGTGCCCTCCAGTTATATTGGCACACTTGTTTTACTATTACCTGTTTTAGTGTCATGCTGGTAACTGAACCTCACATCATATTAATATAAAGGCTGTCAATCGAATAAAATATTGAATCGTGATTAATCACATGATTGTCATGATTTAACTTACGATTAATCACAACCTAATTGCACATTATATGTTCCAAATGTACCTTAAACTAATACTTTCTATTTTTTTATACTCTAATCAACATGGGCATCGACAAATATTGATGCTTTATGCAAATGTGTGTTTATTATTAGTGAAACCAAACTCAACACAGAGCATCAAGACAAAATATACTTGTAAATGTTTTAAAGTAATTATGTTGTATTAAAATACGTTAATCATCAGGACACCAAACGAAACCTTAGCTATGTTTCCACACGGACGGTTAATGAGGTGATACTTGAGAATCTGTACCTCTTATAAATTTCATATGAATTACATAATCAGAGAATATTTGTGAATATATTTAAAAGAAAACATTTCCAGCTTTCTATTCATATATTTATTATGTCTGTAAGGCAAGTATTCGCTGAGATTTATGTTATTTTATTTATGTTGGTGAAAAGAGATGACAGAGACGGCAGAGAGCGCCCCCTGTCCGTTTTCCTTAATTTTACAAAAGCACAGTGTTTTGTTGTTGTTATGAGTGTATACAAATAAAAGTAGGCCCTTTACAGATTCGAACGATGTATTGCTTTTATCTGTACAATTAATTAAAGACAGTAATTTAAGTTTTGGCGTCATGAGGAAAAAATGGCACAAAACGCTCCGGCGCGTTTGCCGACCCCCAGAGGGTTAATTGTGAGCATCATGGCAGATTTTGTTGTTTGATTTGAGACTTGGTACAAGTATTTTTTATAACTGAGCAAAGAAGGGACGTCGTAAAAAAACGTGTTGAGTTAAAGGTTTTAATTTTTATATTTATTTATTTAATTATATTTTTAATAAAACAGAAAACACAAATGCATCTTAAAAATATAAAAAAAAATAGAATACTTTTCTAATAACAAATAAACTGTTATGTATCTACTAACAAAAGCAACAATGGCAACTAAAATAAATGAAAACGATTTTCAGGCACATGGTCGGAAGCGAACTCTCGCGTGGTTCATGAGCGGTAGATTACTAGAGCACACCAAGACAACATGTCTGAAGCACAAGACAGATGATAATCACTGAGTCCTACAGATATTATTTTATTATTAAAGAAAGCGACATACAACACAACGAAACCTTGGCCTGGTTTTTTTATATATCATTGTTGATGTTCTATGTTCTAAAAAAGTTCCTTGTTCATGTCCACGTTCATCATTTACACAATAGTCAAACTCAAATAAAACTAAATGTTAAATTCTTCATGTCTTTCTCTTGGTATTCAAAATGGAAGCAAGTGAAACTAAAAACAAAGCAGATTAGCAGGAAGAAGCAGTCTGTGCATTGAAAAAGAACTACTTATACATTTTACCTAGAAATATTGCGGGTAAAAACGGGAGAAAATAATATATATTTTTGCAGGAACGGGAGGAAGCAGGACTAAAAAATTGTTGCCTTCTGCCTGTTCATTGTTGGCTTCGTAAAGTAGCCTACAGCTGTGGTGTGTGAGAGCCAGGAAATGATACGCCAGTGGTAGATTGAAAAAGCTACGCAAAGACAGAAAACAGATTGATGGGCTGAAAACGGTTCTCAGTGAGAAGAAAAAAATATTGACATTTCACCAAAGAGATTAAAACTAAAGTAACGAGCCTGTGTTAAAAATGTAGGAAGTCGAAAGTACAGATATTTGTGTAAATATGTAATGAGTAAAAGTAAAACGTCTGAAAAATAGTCAAGTAAAGTACTGATACCAGAAAAATCTACTTAAGAAAAGAAAGTATTTATACTTTGTTGCTTCCCACCTCCGCTCCTAATTCAAGAAAAAATGTAATGCTACTGCATCCAAAGACATCCTATACAAGTGTGTGTCTCTTTGTGGTATCAGTTTTTTGAAGAACCACAAAACGTTAGGTGTCTATTTAGTGAATCATTGTGAAAAATTGAGAGAATTCAAAAAATGTGACCAAACATTGAAAACAAAAGAAACCAGAAATTTTTTTTATCCCATTTGGTATAATGTACTTTTAATGCCATTTTCACACGTTTATTTTTCCACATTATTTCAACACTTTATTTTAAGAATTACGTGCAAAAAACATCTCATTTTGTGTGAAACTTATAAATTTCTCAAGCAAATTCTCTGTGACGTCGATACCACCACTGGCTTTTCTTTTACTTTCATGTGATTTCGAATCAATCCAATGAAATCAATCTCGTGCCTCATAAATCCTACGAATTCATTGAATTCGTCCCTGAGATCATAATGGTGACCCATGAGATGTTCCAACCTGGTCCTCTTCATCGGTTTCAATATTTCCACACTTCTTGCTTAATTTATTCACATGATGCCATCGCCTGAGATTTTCCAGAGCTGAAAAAAAAACCAAAAAAAAAAACAAGAGAACACCGTTCAAATTGAACCAGACTTCTTATTACATCAGCGACACTCTGACAGCTTTTTTTGGATTGCGTAAAGCTCGGTTTATTTTTCTGTTCTACCGAATGAGTTTACCTGTCGATTTCTTGAGCTCTACCTCAATCCTGAATGCTTTTTATTTGTTTCTTATGTTTTTCCTCAAGCTCAGAGACACCAAGTTCAGAATACATTCGTTTTTAATAATTTTGCAGGCACTTTAATACAGACTGACACTTAGTGACTGTAAATTGGCCTGTGACTGAAACACTGGAAAACTGAATCACCATGAAATAGACCTTTTCTTCATCATTCTCTCTCTGTTTGCCTTTTTACGGTAGCAGCTCAGACAGAAGTCCTGGCTGTATTCAAATCATGTATTTAGACCAATATATATAAATTACACTACAGTAAAACCCCATTGTACGAGCAACCTATAGTACGAGCAAACGGAGATACAAGCGACCTCGCTCGCAAAATGTTACCCTGTTTCACGAGCAAATTTCGAAGGCACGAGCAAACCCACGCTGCCGGTTCCCCGTTTTCTGCGGAGGGTCGCATCAGTCGCTTAGTTAATGACGTATCACTCGGTCGCTCTCGTTGTTCAGTGCAGCAAAAACGTAACTTTTTTTTTTTTAGTGTTATATTTTTATTTCACTAGAAACCTTGAAAAATGTCTCCCAAGAAAATCAGTGATGTGCTGTGAAAACGAAAGTAAATAGAATTACCATGGAAACCGAGGAGGGTACGAGCGTGGTGCGCGTCTCACACTCGCAATCAACCACTACCACATGAGTAAGTGTTAAATTATGTTTACATTACGGTAATTTGAGGTGTATTTGTTTGTTAAAATAGGCTACAAATACTTTTTAAGTGCAGAAATAAGCGATCGAATGGGATCTCGGAACGGATTAAATCACTTTTACATTCATTCTTATGGGGAAAATCAGTGCGAACGTACGAGCAAATGGACCTACGAGCAATTTTCAAGAACAAATTATGCTCGTACAACGGGGTTTTACTGTATATTGATAAAAGTATTAATACACCTGATTTTACAGTTTATAATGTGGTTCTTTGACAAAATGTTTCCAAAAAGCTGAAGGCACACAATAACATTATATTTTCCCTTCACTCATACTAGAAGGCCCAAACCTGTTTTAACATGACAGTTCCCCTGTGCACAAAGTGAGCTCCATAAAGATCTAGTATACATGGTTTGGATTGGAAGATCTCCTCCTATAGAGCTCTGACCTCCTGGGATGAATGTGAACACTGACTGCACACCAGGCCTCCACACCTCACCCACATCAGTTCCTGCCTTTCATAACACCCTTGTGGCTCAATGAACACAAATATCCACAAGCACAATCCAAAATCTAGTAGAACATCTCCTCAGAACAGTGAAGATTATCACTGTATAACTAATATAACAAATAGGGACTAAATGTTTAAACTTAAGAGTTTAAGCTGTTTTTTCCTCTTCGAATGAGAAACTCAGAGAGGTGTGTGAGGGAATGAGGGTTTATACAGAAGCTGAATTAATTAGGATAAATAATTGGTTTAATGCACAATGAACCGAGTTACGTTATCGTTAGCGATGGCAATGTTAAATACATTTTTTTTAATGAAAAAAATAACGGTTATCATGGGCCATTTCTTTTTTTTAATAAAGTTTAGAGCAGACGAGAGACAGAGATTGTAAGTTACATTGTCTGTGTATTACATGTATTACATTATTGTGTCTCTAATAATAACAAAGCTGTTGTTGTTAACGTGTTGTTTCTCTTTTTTTTTATTTTAACGTTATCTTCTCTAATTCGTCAAATTCTTTGTGAGCCTCAACCCAGTTAATAAAATTGCCATATTCACCATCTAACACTAGTAACATGAAAACTGCACTGTCACAATGTTGTTTTTGCTGCTGTGTAAACCGATTTTTATTCATTTATTATTATTTGATTAGATGTGCTGTGATTTGGACTTCTCCTGGAATGAAAAAATATACACAAATTAAGAAGACACCAAAGCAACATTTAAAAGAATTAGTAAAGAAAATTAAGCTTCAGGTGATGCAATCAAAAGCTTTTGCTGTTGCTTCACTGCTCGGGTTAGAAAAATATACTTCTCGAAAAATATATATACAGCAATTCTGCTTCTTTCATTCATTTATCATTCATTTTCTCCCGCTTATCCGTAATTCGGGTCGCGGGGGCAGCAGTCTAAGCAGGCTCCCGCCTTCGACTGCTGCCCAATCCTCACAGCACCGTCCCTTACGGTCCCTCCTGCAGGTGGTGAGCCCACGGGAAGGCGGCCCCACGTCACTCCGACGTCACGGACCTTGATATTTCCCTCGTAAGGGACCCCCGGAGCATAGAGGGTTAAGGGCCTTGCTCAAGGGCCCAAGAGTGGCAGCTTAGCGATACCGGGGCTTATTTCAGTAATAATATAATATCTAATATTTTGCTCTCTCTCTCTCTCTCTCTCTCTCTCTCTCTCTCTCTCTCTCTCTCTCTCTGTCTCTCATACACACACACACACACACACACACACACACACACACACACACACACACACACACACACACACACACATTTAAGCTATGACCAGAGGAATCTTGATTGGTCATCTGTCATGCTGTTTCAACAGGTGGCTTCTAGCTGATGACAAACTGTAACTGTCTGACCCTGTAAACTCGTTGACAGGACTGGTAGCAAAGATATTATTGAGCAACACACACACACACACACACACACACACACACACACACACACACACACACACAAAACACACACATAAACATGCCCTTACAAACACTTACAAACATACTACTACTACTACTAACTACTTGTACTTCTTTCCGCTGATTTAAATATTGATGCTGATAATTAATGAGAACTAAATTCAACCCTAACCGTAACATTGGGGACCAAAAAACCCCATAAATAAAACATGTTGTTTAAAACAAACAAACAAAGAAGTATATACATGAATAAAATCCACTGGGATTGGCTAAATGTCCCTACATTTGGACACATCATATATCCGAGACATTTTTACTACAAAGTTAAAACAGCATGGTATTTATGAATCCCAAACCCCCTATCCCAAGCACAGAACAACCCCCCCCCCCACACACACACACACACACACAGACACAGACACACAAAACAATGACACGCACTTTCAGAATCCTGAGCATCCATCACATTTCATTCCTTCTATGAGCTTAAAATGACAGATATGAAGTGACTGAAAGAATGCAACCTGTATTGCAGCTTCAAGTAAATAAATGAATAAAGAAACAAAAACTAACTAGTTTCAAACCCTCCGTGTGTGTCAGCCTTGACCGGCTTTATGTTGTGTGTGACCAGTATTCGTTTCAAACCAAGCCTATTATCCATCGTGATTACACAGGGCCTCTCATTTTCAGCTCCAGGATTCGACTAATATGGCTTTCAGCAGACATGGCAGAGGACAGAAAATGCCAAACACCGAAAAGACGCCGTACATTCGACAAATTTGCGTAATTGGTTTGCCTTGGCAGCACGCCGGGACGTTGGGGAGTTCGGAACATCTGCGTTTTGCACATATACACACACACTAAAGCTGGAAGGAGAACACAGCAGGTGGACGAGGGTCACTCTCATGGTCTTGCTGACAGTCTATCACTAGCAACAACCTGAGAGAGAGAGCGAGAGAGAGAGAGAGAGAGAGAGAGAGAGAGAGAGAGAGAGAGAGAGAGAGAGAGAGAGAGTTCTGACCACAGAGCTGGCCACGACTATGCTGAACATACCGACGTGCTGAGCCAGTCGGTCCTTTGAACTCCCTAACATGGCGTTAACAGCCTATGTGTCCGTGTGTGGGAAGAGCTGACAAGTCCTGGACGCTGCGAGACAGATGTCACTGCCGTTCAGTTTATAAGGAAATGCGTGAGAAATACGACATCAATTGCAGACGTTAATTTCAGATGAGGCCCAGGGTAGATACTGACCAACCAGTGCGACAGCAAATGACACAATACATGCTAATAATAACTCAGAAAAACTTAGGATTTCTGTCAAAAATAGACATTTTGGAAGTATGTTGACAAAGATTTGGATTGTTTGACCACCATGAAATTTTATTTGAAGGGTGATTCCCATGACCTATATAGTCCTCATTTTTCATTGCAGATTCAAAACACTGATGCTTGCCTACAAGGCCAAAAATGGACCAGCGCCATCTTACCTCAGTGACCTCATCACATCTCGCACTGCACCACGCTGTCTGAGATGCTCCAGCACTGCTCGACTGGTACCACCTTCTCTCAAAATGAGAGGTAAGTACACTTCAAGGCTCTTCTCTGTTCTGGCACCGAGGTGGTGGAATGAACTTCCCCTAGATGTCTGTACAGCGAAGTCCCTGACTATCATCAAGCGACGACTGAAGACCTATCTCTTCCTGAAACACTTAAATTAGCACTTTCCAAGTTTGTAGAATTCAAGAGTTATATTTATATTAAGTTTGTAATCTGGCGTACCAGTGTAGATTTATTCATTACAAGAGACTCAAAGCACTTTTGTACGTCGCTCTGGATAAGGGCGTCTGCTAAATGCCTCAAATGTAAAATGTACATTTTTAAATCATTGTAAATGAATCAAGGATGCATTGAAAAAATTATGTGTTATGCAATCATTTTGTGTATGATCACTGGATCCAAGTCCCTCCTAATGAGGCGTAGCATGGTTGGGTTTTAAGCATAGAATGATTTCATGCACAAAATTAGCATTCATAGTAACAGCAAATGCTGCTTATTAACAATGTACATATTTTTTCATCTATTATAATTAAACATTTATATTTTGTCGACAATTTGGGTACCAGGGTTGGACATTCAGAAGGGCGTCATCACTCAATTCCACAGTATATAATTAGAAAGGAAGAGAACAATAGGACATTTTCATGTAATAAGTGGATAAGCGGATGCAGATGCAGATCGCTTTAATTACAGCGCAATTATTTAAAACAAAGGAATATCATGAAAAAAAAAAGCATGTGCTAAACAAACAACAACCGTAGAGAACAAATGTGGGAAAAATTGCAGTTGCTGGGTTTCTGATCAGAAGGTTGGGGGTTTAAGCCTCAGTATCGCCAAGCTGCCACTTTAGGTCCGCTTGAACAAGGTCCTTAACCCTCCAGGGGCGCTGTATCATGATTGACCCTGTGCTCTGATCCCAGCTTGGATATGCGAAGAAAGAATTTCACTTTGTTGTAATGTATATGTGACAAGTATGAAGCACCTTTGCCTTTATCTGTCTAAGTTGAGATTGAAATGTTTCACAATATTTGTAGCTTATATACTGTAAATAGCACGAATACATGAGCTAATCAAGGATGACAGGAAACAGGTGTGAGCAATGTGGCATTCACCTGATGCAAATTGTATTCCAGGGCCAAATTCCTGACAAAGTTGAAACATTTTGATTGGATTTGAGTTGAATGTTACAGATATCTTTTATTACAGACATAACTCTAAGAATAAACTTTTTCAGGTAACACGACTGAAGTAACTTGAAGTCAATGATTGTGATGACTCACATGATGAAAAAAAATCATACATCAAGTGTATAAAAAGATTTGATTCACACATTTGGAATGGTGACTCTTTATTTAAAAATGAATTTTTTTTTTTTTAACAAATCTTTTAAATGAAATGTTCATTCTTGTAATTTAACGACTCAAGTCGTTTAGATGAACAAAAATGGCCTCCTGCTAATAGAAAACTCATACAAATTGTATTTATTTAATGATTATATCGCAAGGTGCCAAAGATAAAAGCTACTTATTACTTAAAAGTTACTTAGTAATTAATTATTTTGCCATGTAAATATCTTTACTGTACATATCTTTCAATTTAATTCAGTCAATTCAACAAAATTCTGGGAATAGAGTACATGTGTAGAATTATTATTGTTATTATCATTATTATTATTGATATTGTTTGGAAGGAGTCTCCAATCCCAGAAGGCAGAGCTGTAAGCTCTGTTCCTTTTAAAAAATTTCAGAGAGAAAATTCCTGATGTAATTTTTTTATATGTATATATTTATTCCTAATGAACAAACCAGAGGTGCCAGAGTCGACGTTCAGAAAAACCACAATATGACCCAGACTCAAAAAGGAGGTGAACCAATATTTGTGACACATAAATGGCAGCCTAATTACCTCTAAACAAAGCACCATGATGTAAAAATGATTATCTTTAATCAAAAATAAATAAATAAACAAGCTACCAATAAAGTCCCAAAATTGTTTTTAGTCTAAACTAAGATCGAAGCACATACACCAGTGCTTAAGTGCAGTTCCACTTCTCGTCTCTGGCGTCACTGCAAATTCTGCCAAGCACAACATGGGAGGGTACACAACATTAATCTTCACAAGTTGACACATTAAGTGCTCACTGCAGCCTTTAACAACAGTCAAGTGTGCTTTTCACCATTAATCAACTCAGCATATAGAATGCCATGTTTACGTCTTGGGATTGGCCTGCTGTGCGGTGTTTACGAGTCTTTCTCTTACCCGGCATGTTGACTGATAATGACATCAGACGGAGCGAAATGCTGAGCTCAAATCCCTCTGCCTGGTGACCATAATGATTCTTACTGTGCCAGTAGATGGTGCTGGTTGAGGATTTAATCCCGTGCGCTGATTATCCCTGGATTTGGCACGGTTTGAATTTCCGTACTGTCGTCCATCACAATGAGGTGCCTGGACTCCCAGGCTTCTGGCTGGAAAGGAACGGAAGGGGAGCATGTTTAATTTCAACCTCAACAGGAATTCCATTTGCATTTGTATCAGTCACAGCAGTCTGGTCACCGCTGGAGAAACCATTAGCTCCTCCACAGCTTGGCCCCATTTTTTTTTTTTTTCCGACCAAACAGGAATCGACATATATAAGCAGGAAAGTATCATCTTATAATATCATCTGCTTTGACCAAAGTGATGCCAAGATACAAGACGGTCTTGCACTTCGAGAGTTGATGTGACGTCTGAAAAGGTGATGCCATGACACATATGGTAATTATTTGGCTGCATCAATGGTGGGACGTAATCAGGCCGGTTTGTGGTACAAAATTACCACTGCTACTCATCGTGTAAACCTGCAGCCAGGCTTGAAAGGATTAATGAGGTATGAGCTCGGGCTTTGCGCCCGGGCTCACCCACTCGGCTTTCAGATGCGACGCACTGAGCCGTAGCAGCAATCCCATAAGTTTAGCATTGCACCGTGTTTGTTTCTGACACTAAATGACATTTATTTTGATCATTCAGAAGCCCTAGAGCAGGAGTTCTCAGCTACGTTTGGTGGGAAAGAGGACGGGGCTTGTGCGTCACACTGTAGCACATCAGTGTCAGGAGATTTTAAGTCTCACCTCAGCTCTTACATCCAACATACAGTAGACATTTGATTTGATGCATCCCAGAAAGAACCGTCAGCAAATTATACCAACAGTGCACAGTTTTAACTGGTCTGCACTGGGGTATTCCATTTTACAGTATTTTTTTGCAACAGACGTATTGTGAATACAATCTTCTTCTTCTACTATTACTATTTAGAAATAATCAGAGTAACCATGTACTTGATTTAAAGTAGAGAAACATATTACTCTTCACTTTAACTCAATTTATGTGAAAAGACTCTATTGTTACTCTCAGCACTCCAATCTATTAATAGAAGGATATGAATTAATCAATCACTTATATCTATTATATTTATTATAAGCCCAAATACTTTCTTTTTAACTACTTGAAAAAACATGCAAATAAGCCCACAGGTGTTGTGGCGAGTTCTATAAATAAAAAAGAATGACTGATTTCACAAAATGTAGTTGAGTAAAAAAAGATATTTGACTTGTATTGTATATATGTATTGAAGTTACTAAAGTAAAAAGTCTCCCCAAATGGAAATACGAATCTGTAGTAAAGAATAGATACACGAAAAAGCTACAGTACTTAACAAGAGCAACGAATTACATTGTTCATAATTACATAAATACATTTTTTTACTGTCCCTTACTGAAAATAATATCATGCAAAAAATTATTTTTCTAATCAAACCCCATCTGGTAACTCTACCAAAAGACTTTTCTCTGCCATTATTAACCTGATATTCAAGTTGATTCAATTCAATTCAATTTTCTTTGTGTAACGTTTTTAACAATAGACAATAGACACGAAGCAGCCTTACAGAATTAAATAGATTACGAATATAACTTTAAATTTTTATAAATCGGTCCATATAAGTTTATTCTTTATACATTTATCCCTAATGAGCAAGCCAGTGGTATCAGTGGCAAGCAAAAACTTCTTGTGAGGAACCAGACTCATAAGAGATGGCCAATATTGCCTTTCCTTTTTGCTGAAAAACTGATATCTCAAACTTAATCACAAATATCAACTATCATGGTACAACAATTTTGACAGGTTTGCACAAAGCAGTTCATATAAATACACGAGGGTTTAGCTTTTGTATCTTTTCTCATGAACAAAATTCAAGCATCTAATTCTTGTGCAGTAATTTCTCATGATATCAGTTTAGCAAAGGGCTTTAGGAATATGTTAATAGCTATATTTCAGACTTGGATTATTTAAAAGTTTGCAATACATCACTGCAATCCAGGTTCCCAAGCTTGTGCCGAACAGCAGCACAGGGACATTTCATAAATGCCACGGGTGCTTGTCTGCTATTTCCTGTGGCACCACAAACATCTAATAGTCTCTTTGATTATATCTATTGTTGAGGAGGGGGGAGGTTTTGGTTGCAGGGGCCCCTGGGAACCACATGCTGAATGGACACTCACTTAAAAAGAGTTGGGATATTTCCTGCCAGGCTAATGCCTCTCGACCTAGAAACCCATTTGAAAGGCATTGCATAACCTGAAAGAGACTCTCAGCCATACTAAGACCTAGAGTAAGATGGTGGGGTTTTTTTTGCAGTGGATTTGGATTTATGCAGGAATGTGCATCTGTGTTCTTTCAAGTAAGCAAGTCTGGAGAAACACAACCTTCATATCCATGTCCTCTGAGAGTTGTACCAGTCTACCATTCTGGTTCCATCTGTGTATTTCACAAAAGGATTTATCATGGTCAAAAATGTATGCTTTCCAGAACAGAAATCTTCTCTACCCCCCCAACCCCTCTACCCACAATCATTTATTTTCCAACCATGGTGAACAAACATTTTTGTGTATTGTTTTCTCCTGCATATGGTAACCGCTTTATCCTGGTCGGGGCTGCGGTTGAACTGGAGCATATCCCGGGAACACTGGGAGTGAGGCAGGAATATCCTGGACTGGAACAGATCATACCCACACACATTAACACACTCAGTTACACTTAGGAACAATGATTTTGAAGTGTCTATCCGCTAACAGTTTTCAGTAGGTAACCGGAGAACCCGTAGGAAATTGTGCGCAAAACACAGATAACCTGTAACTTGAGCTCAGGATCGAACCCTGTAGCTTTACAGGTAAAGTAATAGTAACTGCTGTGCTAGTAACAATATACTCCAGAAAGACGTTTAATCAGTGAGAGAATAAAGTTTGTAGAAAGTAGTCAGGTTTAACGTTACTTAAAAATTATGAGACAATCAAGCTGATTCAAATATGTATATGAGGAACACAGTGATCTTTGATGATGAAAGCACCACCTCCATTATTAGCTAAACTTAAAAAAGAAATTAGCTGGCTAGCTAGATTAGCCAAATGCTGTTGGGACTATCCTACTATGTTCAAATGGTTAGCTATCTAGCAAATCTAAGGGTTATAGAAGCAATTATATCCTTAGAGATAAAGCAAACATAACAAGCCTGTTAACATAAAAAAAAATCTGGAGAGCTAGCCTAGCTATCTCAGCTAGCTAATGGTGTTTCCACAGGTGGGATGGTGTGAAAGCTGTGAAATCCTGATATGTCTAGTATAGAAGAAAAGCCTTTATTTTTGTCACATATACATTACAGCACAGTGAAATTATTTTCTTTGCATATCACAGCTTGTTTGGAAGCTGAGTGCAGAGTGCAGAGTCAGCCATGATACAGCACCCCTGGAGCATAGAGGGTTAGGGGCCTTGATCAAGAGTGGCGGCTTACTAAGATACCAGGACTTGAACCCCTGACCTTCCGAATTAATTAGATCTTAATTCACATTTGGATCATTTTCCTAATATTAAGAAGCATTAAGAGTGTTAATTTTGCAGGGACCAGATCAATACATGATAAACCTTGCTACATTTACTGCTAACTAAGCATGTAGCCCTTGAATTATACAATACACTTTGGGGTACATGATCAGTCATACAGCATTAGTCATTAGCCTACACTCTAACTATTTGAAGTAAAAAAAAAAAAATACTAATGTGACAGATCTAGAATTTAACTGCAGTCGAAAAGTACCATGTGGTTTGTTACTTTCCACCTCAAAAAAGGTGTAATTTAAATAAATCGGAGTTGTTACTTGCGTGCTAAGAAGTAATAGAGAAAGAGCGGTGGATGGGTAAATGATCATGGGATCTGCGATCTGCTCTACCTTTCATGCTTTCTAAAGTCTGGTAGGTGGAAGGGGGGGGAGAGAGGGGGACGCTTGCGGTTTGCGGTTACGGAAGCTGCTGTAACTACACAATGAGCGCTAATTGTCCCTCAATAGAAACAAAAACAAAGTAGGAAAAGCTACAAGGTGGGTGTGAAAGAAGGATCTGGAACAAGAGAGAAAGAGTGGGGAGAGAGAGAGAGAGAGAGAGAGAGAGAGAGAGAGAGAGAGAGAGCTTGAGAGACAGAGTGCTGATTAATGCTGTTGACTATACTGTCATGCTACAATTAGATTTGGCCTGGGTGGGTTATGTTTTTGTCCTAAATATAAGATTTTTTAGCAGTGTGGTTTCTGGCTTTGGTGAGGTCCAGACTTTGTTAGAGTACAAATAGATTACTGTGAAATATCCTGCCTCGTTTACCAATGTTCGGTACAGTAATTTGTCAAAATTGCTAAAAGATTGCCCTGCGGGAACATGGGTGTAGCCGTCTATAAATGACCAATTTCATAACGAAATGAATGTCATTTCCCTACGAACATTTCTGTTTAGTCAAGCCGAGCTACACCGTGCGCGATGCGTATAAAATAAGCGATACGTTCATTGCTTCTTTGTTTGTTTATCTTTAATAGGCACATTATTCTGGCCAGAATTTCAGATCCTAAGTCTATTCTTAGACACTGAGGATGATTACAGGATAGAGCATTAGATGCTGCCAGGATTATGATTATGCACCGGCCGAGGATTTGCATCAGCCACGCAACAGCATTTACATGACATGTCACATGTCATGGGGAGCTGGACGCTTAAGGCTCTGGGTTACTGAACAGAGGGTCAGGGGTTCAAGCCCTGGTATTGCCAAGCTACCACTCTTAGGGCCCTTGAGCAAGGACCTTAACCATTAATGCACCAGGGGCACTGTATCATGGCTGACCCCAGCCTCTAACATTGCTGGGATATGCACAGAAATAATTTAATTGTGCCGTAAAGTACATGTGACACATATAAAGCTCTTTTCTTTTCCTACATGGGCTCTGCACCTGCACATTTGTCTTCTGTTGGTTCAGTTGTTGTTTTCCTTGCTTCACAGTCCAGCTTTTGGGTTGTTTTGCGCGGTAATAATTTAATCCGCACCTGCATCTTCCATTCGTGTTACATGACAGATGCCTGGGTGGTTTGGAGGACCATGTGGAGAATGTCCAGAAACAAACCGAAACCTGGGATCAGGATCAAACCATGGATCATTTGATAATCCATCAGGCAACAGCTCTGCCCAGTGCACCACTATACCCTTTACAAGTTTAATCCTTAATGTATGGAAAAAATTAAAGGCTTACAAGCACAATGAAACAATAAATCTCATACATGACGATAAATCCTGCAGCTTTAGACATTTCATATGCCTTTACATCAGATGCTCTAAAAATAGTAGAAACTAGAAACACACCAGATGTGATATGAAGATATAAACCCAGAAAACACAGATATGAATTAAAAGAACTTGGAAACCAATTTTGGTCAAGTCAGTGCTGTTTATCCGTCCCAGTGATCTTCCTGACTATATTTGGACAATAAAGCGTTTTAATTAAATGCGATCAGGTGTTGTTTTGACCTTCTGATGAACACTTACATATACAGTCATATATTAAATGCATTGTTAAAAAAAGCCTTAAATAGATCAGGAGAAGAGTTGGACAGGAATGTGGTATAACCTGAACATCAAAAAATTTGATGAAAAAGTGAAAGATTGTCAGTTTCTGGTTTCAGAGTCAGGGTGTCAGGGGGGCAAGAATAACAAATCACAGTCCTGCTTTAATGACAGCAAGGAAATGGCAGACAAAAAAAGTGACACACATCTAGAGACATTTTAGGCTTCTTAGATCAAGTGATTGTTACAGAATATTCTTGTCAGGGAGCAAAACTCAGCTCCCGAATTGGGTTCCATTTAATTATTCATCGTTGGATCACAAGAAACCATTCCCGTGCCCCATCATATAATGAGATCAACATGAAAAGGATTTCAAAAGATTCATGAAAGAATAGAGATTTCTAAAGCCTGAACTTTGAGCTCAGATGTTTCGGCTTGTTTCTTGGTTCTCTCCATTGATGTGCATCGATGATAAATTGAGCGTATGATCACAAAGTGCTTGACCAAAGCGAAGCATCTGTAAACCAAGCGAATGACAAAAGCAAACCATGGAAACATCAGAAGAAATGATGCCTAAGCAGACATGTTTCAAATCAATTTCAGAACAAACAGCAGCTTCTGCTGTGGCATAAACAGCATTTCGTTAATCATTTTTTAGAGAATAATGCAACCCGAGTTTGCACGCATACTGTAAATCACAAACCAACGAGCTTCTTCTTATTCACCTCCCACTAACCAACGGATCAAATACTGACACAGTGGCCACATGGGTTATTCGATCTTTCACCTTATTAAGTAGCAGTCAGTGATCATACCAAGGTCATATTCTGTCATATTTGGTTTATAATAACCCGAGCCAGCCATCAGGTTTAATTGCTGTGCAAGTCATTGTTCATTGCAGCATTAAACATGAATATACATCATTTTATCAAATGCTTTTGATTGAAATGTGTTCAGGTTCAGTTGAAAGCATTCGAAACAGAAAAGGGCTAAACAAACAACAACGGATAAACACACGAATTAGAGAAACATGTAGCAAGTGAACACACTCAAGGAATGGAATGGAGATGGATCACCAAAGGAAGCTCAATTAACTCATTCTATTCATTCCTTTTACTGATAAAGGAAATTGATACTATTGAAAAGTTTTGAAAACATTGTTGTAACAATCGTAAAAACAGTCGTGAGAGATTTAACGGTAGCTGCTGATGTACAGTGTGCAGAAAAAGATCATTGAAAAAGAATCATTTAACTTTTTTATATTCATAATTGAAGTAATTTTAATTGTTTTAATTAATTATTCATTTATTAGTTTTTTTTTTCTTTCCTGATGATGCATGATGAAGAGGCGTGATTTTCTTTCCACATGATTTATCAATTTATTTATTCATTTTTTTTTTTATTTTATGTTTGTTTTTACACACAATTTGTTTTATAAGATTGATTCATTTATATGGATATGATTTCAATGTTCATTGTCATTTCTTTGTTCGATTAATTTAATTTCACACATTCTTTCCTCACAGGATTTATAGCTTTTTAAATACTAATATTAATTTTTATTTATTCATATTTTTTTATATTATTTATATTTGTCAATTTCTAGGATCACTTAATTTTAATGTGATTCTTCTTCTTCTTTTTTTTTTTTTTTTTTCCATATTTCATAATTTTTTTTACATATAAACTTTTGAGAAGATTCACTTATTTTCCAGTATGTGTTTTTCCAAAATGATTGTTCACTTGTTTTTTTTTTTTCGGGTTATTCATTTATTTTTTACATGTGATTCTTTGCACTGTTCTTTCTTTTTTTCCCCCACTCTTTTACATGAATAATTTCTGATGTTTCACTAATTATTTATTTTCATGCACATATTCTCCATTATGTGCTTATTTATAACGTATTATTTGTATGATGTCACATGTTAATTCGAGTTGCTTTCAGTCTCTTAGTACTACAAGGTTTGAATCATGTTGTAAAAATATATTAGGTGCCTGTCTGTGGGTGAGAGAGTATAAGAGAGTAGACGGCACAAGAGTAAGTGGCAGATTGATAAGATTTAAGCAGATGGTAATGCAGAAAGTTAAAATGCGTTAAAAAAAAAACGTTTTTTTGTGCATGCGCATGCTAAAGACATAAAAGCAAAGAAGCAAAACAAACAAACAAAAAAATCTAGATAAAATCCTACCTTTGATCCCACAGAGGAGGGGATTCTGTATGTTACACAATTTGGATTCTCCCATTGGCCGCAGTGAGGTTCCCACAGCCCATCACTGCCCGATAAGTCACACCGAATGCAGTTTAAAGATAAATCTTGTTGGCATAATAAAAAACAGATTGCTGTGTGTCAACAATAGCCTCATGTAACTTCCCTCCTTCCCTCCTTCCCTCATTCCCTCTGCTTCATCCCGCTGTTTCCCATTGTCTTCTCCAGTAAAAACAGCCTGTCACATGGCTCGCGCTGCTGATAACTTTGCTAGACAAAACGCAGCCTTGTTTGTTCAGCCATTATGAAAAAGAAACGTTTTCTCTCAGACTACAACATCTAAAGTCCCACGGCTGCTTGCCGTACACCAGCAGCCTTTAAAAAGAGAAACGTGCATGGGAAAAAAATTAAAAAAGCAAGACTGCCAGCCAACAATCTCTGCATAATATGGTATTAATCGTTGCCATTATTGCAGATTGCTTGCAGGGAGTTGCTGATTGGTTTGGCCCGACAAAGTGAGCATGTGGTGGCACTCAGAGAAGGTCACAAGTAGGCCTGATCTCTTGGGCTTTGCTGTCATCTAGGACAGTAAGGAATCAGGCGGGATCAAATAGTCCTGCAAGATCTTGGACGGCAGAAGATGAGCCCATCTCTGTCGCTTTCGCTCCATATAGATTAACCTCTTCACCTTTCTCACGCGACTTTACTTGCAATATTTAACTGTACCTCTAAATCAGGAAAAGAATCCCTCTTGCGAGGCAGAACAGACATGTTTGGAAAGAAACGACTGGCATCCGGCTGGTCACAAGTGGACTAGCGCTTAGATGAAAGTTCTCTTATGATGAAAAAGCGTCCCGGGAGAATGCCCCAAGCCGACTCACACACATAATTCACACGTAGACACAACTGTGCATTGTTGCACTTGAGCCACTGCCGCCTGACAAGCATCCGATACTTGTCGCTCCAGCCTCATCTAACGCGATGTGTCAACATCAGCGACTAAATAAAGAGCTGGTTCCCAGTGAATGTTTTTCTAAGCAGTGGGAAATGGCATAACCTTGAGATCGGATGCCTATGAAACGTCAGACAGGTGAGTATCCTAAGCAGCATACAATGTAAGAGAGATTGATACAGACTTTCACATCCGGAGGATTAAGATGTGTGGAAACGTGTGCTCCGTTTTTATAACCTGCCGCTTGTAAAATAGGTTAATGTTGACTTTGTTTAGCTCATTTATGTACTGTGATATTTTTTTATTATTTTCAAATTACTGCATACTACCCGATAATGATCACCATTCTATAAGACTCCTGCGTAGGCTAAGCCATGTCTTGACTTACAATATTAAAAAAAGTTATATGGGGTCATCAGTGCGCATCTCCATGGTAAGTCAAGGACTACATGTAGTTATCTGCAACTAATAGTATAAAGGTGGCCAGTGGGTAATACATCCACCTCGTCACAGCTTCAGAGTTCCTGGTTTGATCCTGAAGGCTGGTATCCATCAAAAAGACCCCAATTGCCGAAAAAATCCATTGATGCTGAATATTAAATGAAACTATCCCAGGAACACTAAAAATGGGATGGGAATACACCCTGGCAACCTATCCAAAGCATGACAGGACCATGTTACAGCCAATTAAAGTGATTTGGCCATAATGGGTGGGGTTTCAGTGGTTAAGACTTTAGCAGTTAAAGGTTGTGGCCTACTGATCACAAGGTAGTGTTCATACCCCAGCACTGCCAAGCTACCACAGTTTGGTCACCATGAACAAAGCCCTTCATTCTCCCTGTGATACACCACACACCAACATGCCTACAACAAACTAGTAGTGTTTATTAATGTTTTCCTGGGGCTGCCAAAATGCCCTTGTGAATTTGGTCTTGTTCACATTCCCACCTGTCCACACCCATCGATCTTAATTGCATGCCTATGAAGATTGAGCCGTGTGAGTTGTGGGATTGTAGCAGAGATGACTGGTACTCGTAATAAAGTATATATTATGAGGACTCTTGAGTTTCACTCTTGTCAGCCAAGAACATGAGTCTGAGGCTGGTCCATTGAAGATAAAAAAAGGTCTAATGTTTATACAGTTGTGTTAACCTGTGCCCACTGTAACGTCCTGTTCATGGAAGACATCTGTAGAGCCAGATGTCAGAGTTCTGTTATTCTAGGTCATCTGTCTCAACATTTTGCATGTCCTGAGATGCTTTGCTTTTAAAACTTTAGTTGTAAAAAGCAGTTCTTAAATAAAGAGCTTGAACCAACTTTGGCCATTTTCCAGAAAAGGTTTCTACCAAATAAAAGTCATTCGTGCTTCTCAGGGGATTTTTTTTCAGGAGTTTCTGAAAAACTTAAACCAGCTCATCTGTCACCAACAACATCCACATTCGAACTTTCCAGTTTAACATCACCTTCGAATCTTGATCTGTGTCTGCATGATTTTAGACTTAATCTGTATGCTGTTATCCAATTCTCCAATCAGCCAATCATGTGCCAATGCAACTGAACTCATTGCAATGACCACAAACATTCCAGTCTTCTGAGCAGGGATATCTTGCAGTTTTATTCAGATCTCGCAGACCTCATCATCTGTGAAACAGTCTTTTGGGTAGTACCTTTGGTTTGGTATTCTGAAGGCCTACAATATACTCAGCTCGAACCATATGCCATAGATTAAATTGGATATGAAATGTAGCAGAAATGGGAAATGTTAGAGAACTAAATGATCTAGGGATCATTTAACTGCACAGCGAATATCAAATGAACTGCAGGTAATGTGAATGATTCTGAAAGCAGCTGAAATACATCTTTGCTATGAATTTGGACTAATATTTGTGCTAGACCTCTGCCTCTGGCAAAATAAGTAATTGTATAGACTTATCAAATGAAAGCAAATATCAAATGTTTCCCTTATTCTAGTTCATAAAAGGTTCACATACTGTGTTTGTTTGTGTATATATATATATATATATATATATATATATATATATATATATATATATATATATATATATATATATATATAATATCTCCTCAGAGGTTGCAGAATATGTACAGCACTAAGAAATACTCAGTGGTTGTTTTTTCAGTTTTATGTTCATTGTGGATAAAGAGAACATTCAATCCTGAAATAGTTTTTAGCTGATTAAATTTCATCAAGTGGAAAATATCAGCATCATATTAGAATGTTATTGTGGATGTTTGCTAGAGAAAAGCAGCTACTTTGTTTTTCACAAGTGCAGTGGCACAGTTATTTATCAGATCTCATCAAGTTAAGCATCTCACTTTGTCCACAAAGAACATTAATAAACTTTGTAAATGTAAACAAAAAGAAACTTTTGTGCTTTAGTATATATATATATATACACTTAGTATTAAAAACTATTGTCATGAATAATATATTATTTCCTTTATGACAGAGCTGCTAAATTCTCAGATCTAAAAAGCCACAAGATCCATGCAAGCACAAATAGTTAAAAAGTAACATTTAAGTAAAAAAACGTAACACCTGAGAAATTGCTGTGGTATAAAACGCATAAAACTTGCCAATATAGGCTGTTATTGGAAAATCATCCACTTCGGGGTGGCAATAAAAAGTTTGCTTTTGAATCGGGTTGCGTTACACCACCTCGTTGTTGATTATTTGGCCGTGACATGACACTCCAATTGCTTGATTCCTGAATAATTTCTTAGTAAATAATTTCCTAATAAATTCTTAATAAATTCTTTTCGTACTCATTCCTACCATATCAAACAAATAGATATTTTTTTCAGCTGTCTCCATAACAGATTTGAATCTGTGTGAAGCTTTGCCATTGGGCTGGAGGTTCTCGGCCCCAACCGGCCGGCTCGAGCAGCGGCATTAGACCAGAATAATCTCACTACAGAAGTAATGAAAGGTTAAATTCACAAAGCAGGTCTACGTCAGAATTGATGACCATCTGGGATAGTACTGGTTGAGATGAGAACCAGTTGAGATGGCGTATTGCTCCCTGCAAAGAACAAAACATCATTAAAACAAATGTAATTTGATCTTAAAGAGTGTTTAAGAGGCATGTCAACACAGGCTCTGCTAAAGCACTCTGTAAAGCTTCATACGCTGACATTGAGAAGAATTTAAGAATGGTACCATGATACTTTCAATTTATTTATTCATGATTATCGCTTTCCGTGTAGGGAAATTAGGATTATCTTGCATTTTCTGTTCCAGAATAAAACATTTCTTAGCTACAAAAAACCCCAAAATCTTAGTCTATGTGGAATTTAAGGAGTATTTAAGTGACCAGAATAATGTCTTCTGGTATTTTCATTTAAACAGCATTGAACTTCTTGTGTATTAATGTTTCTTTTTTTAACCATCATTACATTATTGCTCACTCAGGCAAAAGTGCCCCTTCAAAAAAAAACAACCTTTTGACTTAAGGAAACATTACATCACCAATGAATAATAATGTATTACCTGTCGACTGGGATGGGTCGGATAGTTTGGGGAATGCGGTGTATGTGACACTTCTAACCTCCGTCAGTCATCATTCTGTGACAAAACAATGTAAAAAATGTCCAAGCTACCAGACAGGCCCAGTCAAGATGGCACAAGTCTTCAGATTATCTTCCATGACTGAATGACTAAGCTTTAGGAACAGAGGAATAGGGGAACTCATGGAGACAGAAGATCATTAATTGAACACCTTTTCTCCGACTTTGACTCCCAGAGGGTGAGGACGGACTAGTGTACTTGAGCAAAAGGGAGACTGTAAACGGTAATAGAAGGTAGACAGGTTCTTACATGTTCCAGAGGAATGTGTACAGATTAGCTATCTATATGAGAAAGAAAGCTGGACAAGCTCTTACAGATTTTCAGTAGAATAGGAAAATGGTTTAACTAGAAATCAACATGAAAGAATGGTGTGTTTTTGTTAGTGTTGTTACACGTTTATTTCTCATCTTCTTGATATTGAGGAAAGGTGCTTTGAAGAGTTTCACCATTCAAGGCCTGGTGACTGTTGGCAACCTTGATGGAAGGGTAAAAATAGAAGTGTAGCACCTGTGTTTAAAGTAAGCATAGACCCAACAGTCTCCAGGGAAATAACCATTGAGCGCATGTCCAATTGTTCATCTACTACTGCTTGGAACTTTATGGCATTACATGCGTACCCTAAAGATCAAACTTCTCAAAAACAGTTTGTTTCAGTGGATGATATCACCTGGGTAATGTCTATTTGTACTAAAGTATTGCTGTTGTAATCACGCACACTCTCCGTACACATCCCAGTGATTCCCCAAGACACTTAGAAGAACATAGCTTTGTGTTTGCTTATGATTTTTGTCTCACCCTCTTGTCAAGGTGTCTTCCTGAGGTCATCTCTGTTCGTCAAGAGTTTTCTTCAACTGTCTCAATTCTGGTTTGAGTTGTACAGGGATCTAAATCTAAATCAGAAACCTTTATTTCTGTAAATCCTACATTGTAACAACATCTATTATTAAAAGCAGCCCATAAATCAGTTTGACTTGAATTGATTTCAGTATCAGAGAGATGATTGTTGTAGGTAAAATTATGTCTACACTGTTTTTTTTGGAAGTTGCTTTCGATTGACACATTAATTAATGAAGAGGGTCAGAATCCTTCCAGGTAGAAGTGGAAGGCAATTGGGCAATAGTGTTTGAAACAATAGTAGCAATGTTGTCAAAGCAGATTGGCATGGTAGCCTGGGTTAATTAGCGATTGGCTCAGTTTTACTTTTGAGGGCTTGAAACATTTGATGAGATGTACATGCATTTAGAGCGCAAGAGAAAATTTGGACAGGTCATAGTTATTACTGTCATTCGCTCTGGTAGTAATTGATGTTGCAGAGCTCTGTTGCGCTCTGGGGGAAAATCTAACTTTTCCGAATTCATTCATAGTTTCTCAGCTTGGCAGGGTTCGTTAATCCTTTAATTGGAACTGAAATGCAGCACCTTTATTTCCATTAAAGAAGGAAATTGGTTAGTTACTATTCTAAACAGTGTTCCCACAAATTTCAAACAAACCTTCATGCACTTTGTTAGACAAATTCTATGTGATTTATAATTCTGGTTATTCAGCAAAAAAAAAAAAAGTAAGACACCATTAAATTTTTTTATCTAGGTTTCATAAAATAAATAAATAAATAAATAAATAAATAAATAAATAAATAAATAAATAAATAAATAAATAATATAGGAACTGTTCTCTGGATGAGACCTTTGATGTCCCTCTCACTGGCTTTTTACAGATTGCTCCATGTGCTGGATACAAATGCAAATAATAATCAATTTATACCCACTTGTGCCTCCGGGAAGTGAAAGATCAGAGACTGGGGCTGTTGTTGCCGTTCTTCGTGATTTTGTTTAACCAGTTAAAGCACCATGTGTATTTCTGTGCATATGTGGTTCTCTGTTCTGTTTATAGAGTAGGAAGTGCACTTCCTCTTCCAGATAAATGAGGATGACCGACTATTTCTAAGCAATGGAAGGACTAATTGCAAGAAAGCACTCAGGCACAGAAAAGTGGGGCCCAGTAAAACACTAATCAAGTGAATCAGGACAGTAAAATTCACTTCAAATAGTCATTTTATAAGCTTTTCTAAAATGGCTTTTGCATTTTACAATGGGCACACGCTCGCCGCGATGAATGCTAAACAGGTACCAGTCGTCGGAGAAGCAACGCATGTGCGCATTTAAACAGACAGTGGAATATGTACCAATTCTGTCTTGGACTTTTGTTGCCATTGGCTGGGGTCCTAATTAATCTGAGCTTTTAAGGAATAATTTCTCATGGCCCAATGAAACCCAAAGACATTCTTCATCACATAACAATCCAAACAGATCTTTTTTCAGTGCAAAAAAATCATAAAAGTGTGTGATATATCTAAAAAAGATCTATATCTTTAAAAAAAGTGTATTTATAAGAATGTTTATTAAACAAAAAATGATTACACTTCTTAAATTGGTCAAGACTCAATTATTTAAACCTGTCTGACTTGGCTCTGGAATAGGAATGAATTCAATTCATTAGATTAGTTAGTATTAAAAATAGTGCACGAATAACCCCTCACTGAAAAGCTAGCTTCTCACAGCTAGAACATTCCATGAATGCCAAATACAAAAGTGGTAATGCAAGTTTGAGGTATTAGACATGTCAAGTTGGCTTTCATCAGGTGTTTTTTTTTTGGAATTGCTGATTGAGATTTGGATCCTCTGAGTTCCTATTTGCACCTCGGGGACTTAGGAGCTTCACATCAAAAAGCCACTAATGACAGCTATTTTCAGCACAAGGGGAACATGCAGGAAAATAGTGAGCACTCGAGAACAACAGTCGAAGTCTTGAATATGGGATTGGCTGGTGATCATTTTGGTTGAGTCAAGGTGGTCTAAAAGGCAGCTGCATCCTCCAGGTTTTCGTCGCCTATGCAAAACAGGTTTCTGCCAAATTCTCCACAACAACCAGTTTCCACTTGTGGCATGTTAAACGGTTCATCAGAGGTGGCAAAACAAGGATTTATCAGATCAGGCTGTCTCTACAAAGAGCGATAAAAAGGAGGGTTTCCATTTATTCACTCTTATGTGCCATAAAAAACTCTTTCTCATTCAACCCCAAAAAAATACTGTACACATCTCTCATTCCATCTGCAGGTCAGACTCGGTGCGGTTTTTTTAGCTGTCTTTTAAAGGCTGCCGAAACCAAGCGCAGATTTAAAAGACGGGTATTTTCTACTTTTATTTGACTTTTTTTTTTTTTTTTTTTTTACATTTTTGCCCACAGCTTTCCTGAACAGAACTATAGTTTACCAATCATTTGCTTTTTTTTTAATGAAAATAAGGCAGGTACACTTTTTGCCCGTAAATGTCCTGAATAGAACTAATGTTTGTCAATCCTGCAAAAAATGTATTCATTTATTTTTTATTACTGATTAGTTATTATTGACATTAGGATAACTTAAATTTTATTATGATGATGATTATTATGATGATTATTATAATGATTATTAAAAGTTTCGAAATTCAATTTGCAATAATTAATCAGTTTTCAAATTATAATCACTTCAAAATTTTGTTGAATCTCTGTAAAAACTATTTCTTTACTTATTGTTCGCTGTGTCCTAAAGAGAACCAAAGTTTACCAATCATCCTTAAAAAACCTGCCAGACAGAGATAATTTTATAATGACTCGTTTCCTGCGAAAGTCTTATTTATTCATTTATTTAAAAAAATTAGTGCTATTGAAGAATTCTGGTCCAAATTCTGGTTATTAAAAAAACTTGAATCTAAACCCCTCCACTGACTGTATCATGGTTCCTGGATTAATAGAGAACACAGAAAGGAAAATTGAAACATGAAGTGTGGAAAAGAATATAGATCATGAAAACAAACAAATGTAAACAAAATAATGAACATTGATCTTGGAAATTAAACCTGGAAACAAAAACCTGGATCAGAGAAATCGAACAAGAGAAAGAATGTGGAAACAAGCACAAAAGATGAAACACATGGAAATGACTGTCTAATGGAAATTTAGACATGAAATGAACATACACTAAATAGACAATAGCCATATATGATTCTTTCCCAAACTGTAACCACAACGTTTTGAGACACACAGTCTTTGGATGTTATGACATTTTCTCTTTTGCTTGAACTTGCAGACCCAAACCTGTTCCAGCATTATAACAACAAATGAAAACTAAATGTTAAATTGGATGTTAAAAAAAAGTACACATCTGTTTAATGGTCAAGTGTCCACAAACTTTTGTCAGTATAGTTTAGACAAAATTTGACAAAAACATATGCACATAAAACATGAAACCAAACTGGGGATATGTAAAATATCTCACAACCAGGAAATGAACACGGAACATGAAAGTAGAATGAAGAATATTCTGATCATGGACAGAAAGGAAACTTATATTATATTATAATATAAAATATTTTCAGGAAGATAAGGGCGTTACTGGAAACTCTCTAATCTAACAGCCAATCGCTTCATCTTCTGCTGTTTATAGAGCCATTCAGCTCGCAACTCCAAATACAAACTGGCTACTTCATCTGTTCTTTTTTTTACCTTCAACTATAGCAGACAAGCCAAAACAGGTTTCGTCTCGAGACATAAAAAACTCACTCGGCTTACAATAACAGTTATGCTCAAGTCAATTGCAGCCCAACAGGAATGGGAAATGAGCGGCAATGTAAACACTAAATCACTGATGGAGAACACCATTAAACAATGTACTGTTCAGAAAAAAAAATAATCCACAAAATGGGTACTTTAGGTCAGACGATATCTGCTAAATATAAAATACACCAACAAACAGCAAAAGTGATTGGTGTGATATCTGCAAGCAATGACTTCCTCTTGGCTCATGATGGCGCATTCATTGCCAGCCTGCGATTTTATATATGTAAGTGTATTCATAAAAAAATTTTTTTCGTGGATAAGCGTAGCCATTAATCAGAGATTTCTTATTGGATTAGGCAAACCCTGGGAAGATTGGAACGTGATGGAAGTCTACTAAGCGATTGGGAACAGTTTGGCTACTTGTACACTTAGGGTTAGAACACTAAAAAAGTGTACGTGGCAATCTGGAAAGATTGTGCCCCATCAAACCAATAAAATAAAAAGAATGAAAAAAGGCAAACAAACAAGAAAAACAAACAAAGATGGAGCACAAACAAATATGCAACTCAAAGAAACCTACGATGCAAAGAGACATGGAGCACAAATCAAAATATGACACAAACAATTATAAAACAATTATTGAACACAAATGAACATACAATACAAATAAACATGGAACACAAAGAAACATTTAACACAAAGAAACTTGGAACAAGAACAAACATGCAATAAAACAACGGAACACAGAAATACATGGAAAACAAATGAACATGCAACACAAACAAACATGGAACACAAATGAGCATACGATACAAACAAACATGATACACAAACAAAAATGGAACACAAATAAACATACGATACAAACAAACATGAAACACAAACAAACATGGAACACAAAGAAACTTGGAACACAAATGAGCATACGATACAAACAAACATGAAACACAAACAAACATGGAAAACAAATGAGCATACGATACAAACAAACATGCAACACAAACAAACATGGAACACAAATAAGCATACAATACAAACAAACATGAAAAACAAACAAATATGGAACACATCAACATGCAACAAACAAACATGGAACACAAATAAGCATACAATACAAACAAACATGAAAAACAAACAAATATGGAACATAAATCAACATGCAACAACCAAACATGAAACACTAATAAACAAATGATACAAACAGACATGCAACACAAACAAACATGGAACACAAATGAGCATACGATACAAACAAACATGAAACACAAACAAATATGGAACACATCAACATGCAACAAACAAACATGGAACACAAATAAGCATACAATACAAACAAACATGAAAAACAAACAAATATGGAACATAAATCAACATGCAACATCCAAACATGAAACACTAATAAACAAATGATACAAACAGACACGCAACACAAACAAACATGGAACACAAATGAGCATACGATACAAACAAACATGCAACACAAACAAACATGGAACACAAATAAGCATACAATACAAACAAACATGAAAAACAAACAAATATGGAACATAAATCAACATGCAACAACCAAACATGAAACACTAATAAACAAATGATACAAACAGACATGCAACACAAACAAACATGGAACACAAATGAGCATACGATACAAACAAACATGAAACACAAACAAATATGGAACACATCAACATGCAACAAACAAACATGGAACACAAATAAGCATACAATACAAACAAACATGAAAAACAAACAAATATGGAACATAAATCAACATGCAACAACCAAACATGAAACACTAATAAACAAATGATACAAACAGACACGCAACACAAACAAACATGGAACACAAATGAGCATACGATACAAACAAACATGCAACACAAACAAACATGGAACACAAATAAGCATACAATACAAACAAACATGAAAAACAACAAATATGGAACATAAATCAACATGCAACAACCAAACATGAAACACTAATAAACAAATGATACAAACAGACACGCAACACAAACAAACATGGAACACAAATGAGCATACGATACAAACAAACATGCAACACAAACAAACATGGAACACAAATAAGCATACAATACAAACAAACATGAAAAACAAACAAATATGGAACATAAATCAACATGCAACAACCAAACATGAAACACTAATAAACAAATGATACAAACAGACATGCAACACAAACAAACATGGAACACAAATGATCATACGATACAAACAAACATGAAACACAAACAAATATGGAACACATCAACATGCAACAAACAAACATGGAACACAAATAAACATATGATACAAACAGACATGCAACACAAACACAAATGGAACACAAATGAACATCCAATACAATCAAACAGAACATGAAAATGAACATGGAACACAAACATGGAACTTGCAAACAAACAAAGCACAAACTCGTACAAACTAGAACTAAACTCTAAAATGAACCAATAAGCGTATATATCATATTGCCCGGAGTGCTAATTAGTGTGAAATGTTAGCTTCTACCCTGGTGCACTTCGCTCATTTACTGCACACCCCCCCACTGATGGGTTTCCCCCATAATGCGAGGTCATCTTTAGCGTCAAAGACTAAAGTCAATTATAAGCGTCCCTGAGATAAGAATGCTGATTAGCCCCAGCGATAAACGTCTCGCTGACACTTAATCTGATTCGAAGCCATTGGTGGAAGGTGTCCTACTCTTTAACGAACACTCAAGCCGACATCATCGGTGACCGATTTTCTCGCTCGAATGCGTCACTAGACTCTATGGATGATTTCAGTCGCATTCACATCGAGCGGAAGTGAGAAAAATGGGCTGTAACGACCCTGTTTATGTGCAGCATTAAAACGAAAATGATGGAAAATGAGATGAAAAGTGACGATTAAGGTAACTTAGAAATCGATGATACGGATTATCCAAGAAAGTAGCAGGATGTTAACAATTGCTGGCAACCTGAAACGATGAGGGTACAGGACTGCAAATAATTTATTGCCACTTTGGATTTAGATAGAAACAATAAACCGCCAGATAACTTGTTTAAAAAAATGTTGCAAAAATTTTCATGGGTTTTTGTCATGGGATGAAAAGACTATTTAATATGTAGGTTTTTTTACATTTTTAAATATTTTATTATTTATTGTTTATTAAATTTTTTCACTATTATATTTTTCAATTATTTGAATTTGTTAGTGTATTTTACTTACTATGTACAATTTTATTATATTTCATTCTTCTTATTTACATTTTTTATGTTTATATATATTTCGATTTCTTTTTATGTTTAAATATGAAATGCTTCCGAGAATGTTACAAGTTAGCTAATGGAAACACCCCCCCCCTCCCCCCAAGACTGCTAAGCTTTGATAAAATGTTTTCCATCTCTGACTGAATACACAATCTCCGTCATTCCTTGTTTTCATTTTTCTTTTCGGTTGTGCGCAGGCACGCCGGCGCCACAACTATCATGGTTCAATGAAACCGAGACAGACAAAAATTAAAAAGCATGATTCACATGGGTTCTATTTAAGCTGAGAGAACATGCAACTACATGCATCAGTGTGGCCTTGTTAGCTTTTAAATAGCAGTGTCTAGGACGCTCATGATTGAAAAACTGATTTGCGATTAGCATGATGCTAATAGTAATAAAGGTATTAACATTTATAATTAGATTTACAATGACCTTTGCGTTATTGCCTATTGATTAAAAACTAGTGTATGTTGTTCTTTTAATTAACACACATGTAATATGATAAATGGACAAAAGTTTGTGGAAAACTGGCCATGGAAAACTGGCCATAACTTTTTAAACATCCCATTTTACATTTAGTCGACATTTGCTGTTACAATAAACTCCACTCATCTGGGAAGATGTTCCACTAGATTTTGGATTGTACTTGTTCAGATTTGCATTCATTCAGCCACAAAGGCGTTACTAAAGTCCGGTACTGATGTCGGTGAGTTTAGGAGGACCTTGTGTGCAGTCAGTTCCAATTTTATCCGTAAGATGTTCAATAGGGTTGAGGTCAGAGCTCTATAGCAGGCCTGTCAAGATCTTTCAGTCCAACCCTTGTAAAGCCTATCTTTATGGAGCTGGATTTGTGCATGAAGGCAATGTCATGCTGGAACAGGTCTTCTAGTTCAAGAGAAAGGAAAATGTCATGTTTCCGAATCTTAAGACTTTGGTTTTCTTCTAACTTTGTGGTAACAATTTGGGAAAGAACCTCATATGGCAGGAAAAGTCACATCTTCCAATATTTCTTTTCATATAATGTACTCATTCATTCAATGATTTAGTCAGACAGTCATGTGACTAGGTTAAAATAATGAAAAGATTTTTCCTATATTCAACCGTCCAGTGCAGCCTCCGATTCATGAGTCGAGCTGAATGTATTCTTCTTCTCTTGTAGCCCCTCCACCTCGCCATGTTGCACATTCTCAAGCTGATTTTCTGCTCAGCCTGGTTGTAAAGAATAGCGACTGTATATGAGTTAATGTTGCGTTACGGACAATTTTTAAAACAATTTAAAATCATTAGTGTTTTCCAATACACTGGTGTGCACGCATCGCAATAACATTGCAAATGAGCAGTATGTCACCTATGTTGTATAAACAAACAATAGTACTTACATAGAACATTACATTACTAAACATAGTATTGATCTGAAAAGAAAAAAGATCTAAATTTTTTTTAAAAGATCAAGGATAAATCCAAATCAGTGTAACACAGATATCCTGAATATATTTATTTCTCTAAAGCTGCTTTGTCTATCCTTTAATGGCCTCGATGTGAAAAACGAATCATCTGTAATAAGTGATGTCACTTTTTAAACATATAAGTTTGCATATACATCGATATTTATGTGTTAAGAATTCAGTAAGGATTAAAATACTTTGAAGCATGATACTACTGAGAAAAATAATCAACAACTAAAGAGTAAGTGTAACCTTGCTTTTTTATATAAACAACATATTTTACATGTTGTTGCAAGTCTGCCTTTTTTTTGCTCCCTCTCTCCTGAAGTTAAAGACAAAAAAAAAAAAAAAAATTATTTTTTTTATGTTACCGTAAAACCGCAAAGACCTCCATCCCTCATGTTTGGAAAATAAAAAGTTATCTGTTTAATCTCTGATTTAGCTCTTAGACCTGACATTGGAGACTCCTTCACAGAAATGTGAACCGAATGACCCCTCAGAAAATCTTACCATCAAAACATGTTTAAATAGGTTTTATGTACAGCATCCACTGAACAAGTCCCTGGGTAGGCTGTTACTATAGAAACAGATAGATTTAATATAAACCTGGGGTTTTAATCACAGCTGCCACTAGTGTTAGATCTGTAGTTAGAGGAAACATAAACTTCTGGGCAATAGGATTCAAGACTAAAATCATTTACCTAGTTATTATTGATGATAATTGCAACTTTAAAGTAATTTATACTTATGCATATGATTAAATTATGTATATATTATGTATGTGTGTGTGTATATATATATATATATATATATATATATATATATATATATATATATATATATATATATATATATATATATATATTTGTAACATACATACATACACACACATACATACACATGTATGTATGTGTATATGTATATGTATATGTTCAATGTTGCAGCCTGATACTACACTTATTTCAATAGATTTTTTTCTCACTACACAGTAATGTAGGCTTAGTACCCTATAATGACCCTACAATGACAAAGTAAAACCAGAATTCTCGATACGTCTGTCTTTTTTTTTATTACAGAAACTGATTTATCACATGTACATAAGTATTCAATTCAATTCAGTATTGCAAGAACACTTACAAATTAGCTCAGGTGCCTTACAATTCACCTAATCATTGCTGAGATGTTTCCAGACATTGACTGGAGTCTACCTGTGGAAAAGTTTATTGATTGGATATGATTTGGAAAGACTCTATAGAGAGCCTCATAGCTGACGATGCATATCAGAGCAAAAACCAAGCCATGAGGTCAAAGGAACAGCGGGCAGAGATTAGAGACGGGATTATTGCAAGGCACAAATCTGGGAAAGGCTTCAAAAAAGAAATGCTGCTGCACTAAAGATTCCAAAGAGCACAGTGGCCTCCATTAATTCTCAAACGACCTCAACCCTATTGAACACCTCTGGGATGAATTGGAATGCTGACTGCACCCCAGGCCTTCGCACCTCACCTACATCAGAACCTGCCTTTACTAACACTCTTGGGAATGAAGAAGCACAAACGTCTTTTTCTAGAAGAAAGGAGGTATTATAACAGCTAATGGGGACTAAATGTGAAATAGGACATTTAGAAAGCACATAAGAATCTTATGGTCAGGTGTCCACAAATCTTTTCTATACAGTGTATTTATTTCTTTCTTTATTTATTTATTTATTTATTTATTTTTTACTATTTTTTACTTTCTCTGTTTCTTTACATGCCTTTAATGAAAGTAATATGTATATGACAAATAAATTATTTAATTACAGTTATTGTATATTCCGTATATACTGCTTACTAGACAAAAAAATATATATTTATTACTTATTTATTTACTATTATTTAATATTCGGTTTGTTTATTACATGTAGGTAAACGAGGACATTCGAAAGAGGCGGAAAGGGAAAACAGCCCGAACAAACAACCTGAGTGTTCTATTTTAAATAAGCGAGTAATAGAACAGGTCCTTACTTGCTGGCCTGCATCTGCTATTTAAAACACAGTCACTGTTCCACAACAAGCTGGTAGATGAGATGCTATCGGACTCTACCCTCCCCTCGTTTTTTCTCTCTCTTGCTTTCTTTCTCTCTCTCGCTTCCTCCCTCTCTCTTTCAATCCTGCCTCACCACTTCAGCCAACGTGTCTCCGTTATGCGCCCTCATCCAACATACAGACATGCCCACACTATGATACTTCTATATCATATGATACTTCTATGATACTATGATACTTTCTTCTCTCTCTCTCTCTCTCTCTCTCTCTCTCTCTCTCTCTCTCTCTCTCTCTCTCTCTCTCTCTCTCTCTCTCACTTCACTTGTTTATCATGGCATCTGCACTACTTGTCAAGCTGGATTCCTACATTTTTTTAAACACCTATCGAGTGATTTTAAGGAGTGTATAGAGACTTTTATTAACCTGTGATTACAGACTATCACACAGATGCCTTCCTTGTTACACATCGCCGGTTCTAGACATTCGTTTTAAGGCCTTCCAGCTTCCTTCCTCTCACCTTTACACAAATATAATCTTTAACCTTTTTATTTATACAAATCCTGTTATCAGTACTTTCCTATATTTACATTAATGTGCATATTCAATCAACTTTAACTTTAAAAATCAACACTAAAAACATGAAAAAGAAAAATATATGAAAGGTCATCTGGACCAGCTCTTCTTATTATTCTTATTCATATATAATTTCATTAGCCGGGTAATAATAATAATTCGTTTTGATCATATTTTTTTTAATTACTTTAAAATGCTTACTTAAGTATTTTTAAGATTATAATTTTATTATAAATTACTCACGTAGGCACAGTTTATGACGGTCCGACATGAGGGAATAGGATGGGGAGAAAAATAAAACAAAGAAAAAGAAGGCAGATAAATAAAATATAAAAACTACATAAAATATAAGAATATATAAAGATATATGTGAGAAATATATGAGAGAATATATGTATATACAAAATATGCTTATGACAATAAGCAGTAAAACAGTCAACAATAAACAATTTAAGGTGGTTTTGTGATTGTCCATAAAGTGTCCGTGTGCGGTATGGTGTGGTGTAAAGTGTTCGTGTGCGGTATGGTGTGGTGTAAAGTGGTCGTGTGCGGTATAGTGTGGTGTAAAGTGTTCGTGTGCGGTATGGTGTGGTGTAAAGTGGACGTGTGCGGTATAGTGTGGTGTAAAGTGTCCGTGTGCGGTATGGTGTGGTGTAAAGTGTCCATGTGCGGTATGGTGTGGAGTAAAGTGTCCGTGTGCGGTATGGTGTGGTGTAAAGTGTCCGTGTGCGGTATGGTGTGGTGTAAAAGTGTCCGTGTGCGGTATGGTGGGGTGTAAATAGTCCGTGTGCGGTATGGTGTGGTATAAAATAAAATATAAAGTGCACTGTGCTGTGCGAGTCCAGAGTTTAAAGTGTCGTAGTGCGAAAATAGAGATATGTGCAGAGAAAAAGTGTGATGATGGAGAGAGTGGGCCAGTTTTTAGATCCTGGGTGTTTCCTGGTTTAAACTCCCTCATTTTTACCCTCCTCTATACAGTAAAATGGAGGGTAAAATCTAGCTGAATATAGACAGAATTTCCCCCTCATCTATATAGATGTAGTAATATGTAATAGGTCATATTATCTATTGCATCTATTGCAAACCTTAAATATGCACTATATAACCAAATCTACAGTAAAAATAAAAGAGACAAACTACTACCACTGATGAAATTACTATAGTTAAGTGCTTCAGTTGTATTTTTATGTTTAAACTGTATTTATTGGGTAAATACAACAGCACAATTTATTTAAAAACTAAGTATGAAGTTATTATGATCATGTAAACATCACCGAAAATGATAAGATATGCAAACAGAGGTACTTTTTTTTTTTAGAAAGAATTAACAATATTCCAGCCTAGCTGCGATTGCTGTTTTTTTTTCTCAAACTTTTACTTTTTCTTTAGTATTTTTAAAGTCGTTTCAGCGCCACCGAAATGCATTCAGAGGGTGGGGTCTCACATTTAAACGGTGAATGAAAGTTATTTACAGTATGTCCATTGACAAAGTGCCTTGTATTACACTGCTTTTCTTGATTGGTGAGTTAGTGTATAGGTTTGTTAGAGTTATAGAGGACCCCCATCCAAGCACGAGGTCCTAGGCCATTGCCAGCTCTGCCTGAAACTAGAGCTGGCCGTGATCTTACATAACATACAGTTACATCTGCAGTCACAGTGTTTATCTGGTGAAAATCTTTACCCAGTATTTGTATATTTAGCAGGGTTTTCCCCTTCCGTCATGTTTTTTTTTCCTTATCCATTCTCAGTAATGAGTTCTTTGATAACTTATTATTATTATCATTAGTTTATGTAAAGCTGGTGCCAGGGGGAGTTTGTGGCCTGCAGGATGTTTGGAGGCAATGTCTATAGCTAACTGTTATGGCCAACAACCATGACACGATAAAAGTGTGACAGGCTATATCCAAATTGGCATGTTTTATTTTCTCTCTCTATTTTGTCTTTTCGTCTCCATCGTTTTTTTTTTGCAGCAGCAGCAGCAGCTTTCTGAAAAGACTTTCCAATGAGATACATTTGAATATTTTGCATTGTAGACTGCCTGATAAATTAGAGATATAAAAAAAACCCTGTATTTTTAGTCATATGACGGAGACGTGTGACTTTTTCACCTCAAAACAAACAACTTTATAGTATAAGGTTTCCTACAGCGTCAGCCCCAACTGTTTGTCCGTTTGTGTATAAAACCTTTAAGGTTTTTCCTCACAGTACTGTGAGTGCATTAATGTACAGGGGTCCAGGTCTAAACATAGTAACCTTACTCAGGTTTCAGGCAACCTGGTTGAATGACTTCAGATCGAATCATTGATATTAGATCAATAATTCATCCAGAGAGTATGTTTTGCTATATGACACATTTATTAGTGATCCTGAGGTGACGATTTTCTCCAGTCTCCTGCTGTTTGTGTAGATGTCTAGAAATATTATTCTATTATTAGAACTGTGATCATTTCTTTCTCAGCTGTAGTACAGTGAGGAAAATGGTAAAAAAGAAAAAGTAGACCTGGCAGTTTACTGTGCACACAGATGAAGGAAAAAACAGACAAAAGTACAGTGCATTCAGAAAGGATTAACAGAGCTTCACTTTTTCTACATTTTGTTACGTTACAGCCTTATTCAAAAATGGATTAAATTAATATTTTTCCCTTAAAATTCTACAAAAAATACTCCATAACGACAAAGAAAAATCACATGTACATACTTTAAGTTTTCACAGATTTTGCTCATTGAGCTTGAGAGGTTCTCCAAAGAGGAATGGAAGAAACTGCCCAAAAATAGGTGTGCCGAGCTTGTAGCATCATACTGTACCCAAAAAAACCTGAGGCTGTAATTGCTGCCAAAGGTGCTTCTACAAAGTATTGAGCAAAGTCTGTGAATACTTACAGAATGTACACGTAATTTCTTTTGTCATGATGGGGTATTGTTTGTAGAATTTTGAGGAATATAATGAATTTAATCCATTTTGCGTAATAAGGCTGTAACATAACAAAATGTGGAAAAAGTAAAGCGCTGTGAATACTTTCCGGATGCACTTTACACACAGACGAAGGACAAATGTCTTAAAATGACAAAAGCAAACAAATGTCTTAAAATGGAAGAAAGTCATCGATTTCAAAAAACGCTATGATGTAATGCCCTGTATGGATCTGCTTATACTCTTCAGATTGCATCACCTTCACTTCAGCTTCAATTCACACAGACATCACACAGACCTTAATCTTTACTTATCTTTATTCCAGGAAGAGAAATAAAACGCCACAAACATGCATACACACTTACACATGCACACATACGTACACACACACAAACTTCCCAACTATTTTTGACGGATTTTGTCTACGACTGAACAACGTTTCTTTTAAGATGACATGCAGTGTCTCTCACACTCGTACATACATATCACACACATCTTCTTTTGTATCTTGAATGCACTATTAAACTCTGTCGGATTTTCGGCAGGCAGAATAAACGAAACTGAAGAAACTAAAATGAATCTTCACACTTTTTTATGCATATTGGAGCACAACTTCAAGTCAAATAAAAAGCAGAGTAGAATTTGCAAAAAAACACAATTTACTGTATTTGAAATCCCCATGAAAACTGTAGTGCATGAAAAAAAAATTCACAAACAGGTACAGAAAACCATGTGGACTGTGTTTTTGTCATTTTATGCAGTAATATTGATGCTACTGCTAAATGTGTTCATTAACATTAATTGTATAATATTACAATAACTTATAAACTGAAACATTTATCGATTTATTATGAATTTAATTACTTATAATTGCTATTTTATACTGTATAATATATATAATATATATAGAATAGACACAATGAAAATTTTCAGGACATCAAAAGGTATACATGTGTATAGCTAAATTAACGGAGTTTACACAATAACTTAGCGTGGCACTAGTATGTAACAGCATGTTGCGTGCGACAGTGAGCCAAAACTGCAGGGATGGAATGCCCTTATCAGATCAGAGCATGACATGAATGTGAATGACTCTAGTGTGGACAGTTGTATGAAAACTAGCTAATGAGCAGTTGCTGTCTTTGGAAAAAATAGAGGGTGTTTTTTGTGAGATTTTTGTGATATACAGTAAGGCTACATGACAGGCTTGGTTTCCTGACATTCTGTAAGCAATATACAAAAAAAAATGACAAAGCTTTTAAAGCTAAACAGGAAATAGGAAAAAAATTTGCAGGTGGAAGAAAAACATTTTGCATACTGACAAATGAAAAAACTTGTTGCTGATTAAATCAACTTACATTTTTTGTTGGGGAAATGAAGAAGCGCCAAAGATAATCAGCTCTGCATTCCTATTCATCATATAACAAAATATATAGATAAGCTGGCGGTGTCATTTAACCCAATTTTCCCAAATGCTTCTATAACTGCACACTCTGAAGTGTATTATTTCTTTAGATGACAGTGCTAGGGGGAGTGGTGGCTCCAGCGGGTAAGGCGCTGGGTTGTCGATCGGAAGGTCTGGGGTTCAAGCCCCGGTTTCGCCAAGCTGCCACTCTTGGGCAACGCCCTTAACCCTCTATGCTCCGGGGGTCCCTTACGTGGGGAAATATCAAGGTCCGTGACGTGGGGCCGCCTTCCCGTGGGCTCACCACCTGCAGGAGGGACCGTAAGGGACGGTGCTGTGTGGATTGGCCTGCTTAGACTGCTGCCCCCGCGACCCGAATTACGGATAAGCGGGAGAAAATGAATGAATGAATGAATGAATGACAGTGCTAATATTTTTCTATTCGTTGAAGAAACTCCTACCCTGCTTTTTTTTTTTTTCCTTTTATTAGTTAATTTAGATGTTGGAGAAGTTCCAGGAAACATGATTGCTTTTTTTTTTTTTTTTTTTTTTTATGAAGTTAATAAGTTATAAAAGTTTTCTATCTATATATAGTTACATTCACTGTTGTAGAAATTCTAGGAAACAGGTTTCTGTTTCATTTGTCCAGCAACGAAATTTTTTCTCTATCTTGGAGCCAATAAAATAAAAATAAAAAAAGTGTCTATTTACAAAGAAACCTCCAGGCATAAAACTCTTCAAGTGTGTGTGTGCGAACTTATAGACTATTTCCAAAACTCTTGACACTGTAGACTCCTAAAAACTTCTTATACAGAACAATAACAAAGTATAATCCTTTGATGTTAATTTCATTCAATCTTATCATAGTTGCTGTTATAAAAAAGGAAATATGATACGTGCAACACAAAAAAAAGTCATATTTTAAAAAGGAATAAACGAAATATTTATTTATTTATTTTTATTTCCTATTGGCTGGCCTTTTTTTTTTTTTTACAAAAACAACAAAGCAAGAAATGGAAACAAACCACAGTAACATGTACAGGGGTTTAATACAACAGAGCAAATCACTTACCACATGATTGACTTATTTAGAAGAAGATGTTTGCGCTTAAGATCAAACTGTTAACAGAGATTCAGAGGAAACCACACCAGAAAGTTTGTGTGTGCCGTTAGGGTAGGGTTCAAAAGAGAATCACGTGACTCTGGGGCTCAAATATTTGATAATATAATAAACAATGAACGGATCTATGGTTGGGAATAACTCATTCTGTTTCACTTTGCATGCACTAATACATATATGCTTGAATGATACACATTCAAGCATATATCAAGACAAGGCTGATGGAGTGTGAAGGCTCGTTGGCTCTGGGCCTCGACAAGCCATTATCACAGCTAAACTACTGTCTTTTTTTTTTTTTTTTTTTTTTACTTCACAGAACATGCCGCTAATCACCTCACACACAGACCTGGAGATAATCGCTTTGAAGCATCGTCCCTGCAACTGGCCTTCAGTGGGACCCGCATGTTTTTAGAACTGGGTTTATTTATATCTGTATGAAGTACATGAGTGAAATCAGAGCTTTATGCACAAAGCCATAGTTCACATTCCCATGCATTAAAAGATAAAGTAATGAGATGGGACTTCCCTGGTAACCAAGGACAGTTTTGTATTTGAAATGTATATTCCTCTGCAAACATTTTATGATTCCGTACTAATACCTGGGCATCATATAGGCAGTTAAAATGACCACACATTTACCTGTCAGTTGTCGTGAACAAAGTATATCAAAATCTACCACGAATTATACTACAAAGTACTCACCTTTTAAATGGACCTGAGTTTTAAAAGTAAAAATACTGAGCTATGAGGGCTATATATGAATAACTGTACTGAGCAGAAAAGCATCTTCAGATGAATAAAACGTTGAACTGTGTGGTGGATGGGTTATGACAGGAAAAGGATTCTGAGGCAACAGTGAATTACACGGCCAGTACCACAAAAATCATTATTTCAGACCCGAGACATTTTGGACTGCTTCGACAGGCACCTTAATAAACCTAAAACATAATGATCAACAACTGATCAATGTTATTAGTGTATGTTATCTTATAATGTAACACAGATTTACCCTTCGTGTTTCACGATACACACACCGATCTGTATTAGCTGGGCATTTCCCTGTTCAGATGGTACTTTGCGTCACATGGACGCAACAAGGATGTGTCACATTTCATTCCTAAAACTGCATTTGCCTGTGTTATCAGCCTCTGTTCTTCAAGAGAAATGTCAGCTGTGCAACAAATTAAATTCCTGACATAATGTTGACACTACACATTCTGAAGGGCTCTTGAATGTTACTTGTGTGCTTAATTCACGAGGTTGGTTTGACTCTTAAACCCTTCCAAACATTTACTGTATGTCTTCATATGCTCATTAATGGATTATCATTTACACTGTGTAGTGTAGCAAAACAGGTGGACTGGAAAGGCTTTCTTTCGTCTCCACCGTTTCATTTCAAAAACTTTATATACCTCTTGCTTGTTTTCATACTTTCGGCCTGTATCCATTTCACATTGTACACAGCACACGTCACCATCGCCAGTCTGTCTGCCTCGGTCTCTCTGTGATTGGTGCCATCGGCCCTTATTTTATCTTATTTGATCTCTGTGCTTGAGCTAGGCCGAACCTTGCTCGCTATTTATAACTTAGCGCCGCTTCATATGACGTCCCGTAAATGCTGCTATTAATAATTAGCTACCAGCAAATTACCATGAAAAAAAGAGCTTACTGAGATCGAGATGCTAATCACTGTGAGAGCTGGTTAAATGCATGATAAGTAAGAGGAATAAACACAAGTGATTAGGGGTGGGTAATAGTGTGAATGGTGTGTGTGTGTTTGTGTGTGGCTGGGTCTCACGTTTCGACCAAACACAAAGTCTACTTTATTGAATGAAAGGCAAGTTTACCTTTCTGGCCAGCTGCTGCACTTGCGCCCTAAACACACACACCTTGCTCTGTCCACCCGAAAGAGCCACACGTCATCACGTCACGCACGTTTCTTTCAGGGCAGTCAACGAAGCCTCTGTCCTACACCATAAAGGCACGCTGTGTTGCCATAACATAACCACCATACCATAAACACATTATCATATCTGAAAACTGACACACTAATCAATGAAAGGGCAAGAGTGGATTTAAGACCAGGACAGAGCCCGCCTAGAAAAAAAAGGTCGTACAAAAGAGTGTAACATGCGGCGCATGATCGACAGGTCTGCTCACAGAGCCAGGTTTGCTAACAGCAGAGTCATGGTTCTGGAAAATAAATAACTCTTCATCCATCTATCAGTCCATCCATCCATTCGTTCATCCATCACTCTCTCATTCTTTCTCTCCTGTGCTAGGTCATGTCTACAAGCTAGAATATTAAACATTTTGCTAAATAAAAGCGAACAGGCACAGGCGGTTCAGTGAGGCATGCGTGAAAACATCCAGCATCAGTTTGACAAGTCAGACAGTACATAAACTCTTTCAGGTATTTATTTATGTAAGAATTTATATGAAAATAGAGAGAGAGAAAGAGAGAGAAAGAGACCTGCAGTGAAAAGTCCAGACGAATTGCATGTGTGGAATTGCATTTTGTGGTTACGGTCACACATGAAATTGATTATAAATAAATGTATTATTGCTGAAGGTCTAAGTATCTCCCAAATCATGTAATCATCTAAAATCTCCCAAATCATGTAAACCCTATCTTCACAGAGCTGGCTTTGTGCACAGGGGCATCATCATTGCTGGAACAGCAAAGGACAATTAGACCCTAACATCCAAAGACTGTATAATCTCCTAGTTAAAATAATAAACATTTTTAATTCTACCAGAATTACATACATTCTACACAAATGTCATTAACTTGGTGGTAATATTTTGTAGAAGAACCACATGTTGCTAAGGTTAAGGTAGCATTACAGGCATGGAAAAAATATATATTTTTTGCTGTTTGGTTAAAAATGTACAGTGACTGTTTGTAAAACATGTTTGTGAAAGAAAAAAGTAAACATTCAAGTCAGAGAACCTGAGGTATTACAGATGCTAGTCTAATGACCCTAGCTAGTTTTATAAAGCTAACATTTAACACGTTTGGACAATTTACTATTGTGTTACTTAACTAGCTAATTAGCTATCAAGCAAAGATTTACGTGTTTTGGTTTTTCAGCTGACTATTCTTCTCATTGTGATACTTAACTAGCTGCTGTGTGATGCTAGCTAAGCTACAGGGTTCACACCGTTGGATGCTAGCATTTATATGGTCAATAATCATCATTACAAATCTCAACTTGAGGAAGATTTTCTTTTACATTGGTTGAGTGTACATATTATTTTATTAAAAAACAAAGGTTTAGCCACTGGCCATATTCCACAGAAACAGGTTAGTGCTTTCCCCAGATGGCCACACATATGTTTTTCTACATTGAACAAATGCCATGTGAAGCGCTCTGGTTAAAGACATGACAGTTATATTACTTAAGATTTAAACAAGCCTAAAAGATAAATAAGCAGAAGGATCAATAAAATGTAAAGAGTTTATCTTTAAAATGACAAGGAAAGGTGATAATTTACAGCGGTCTATCGTGTAGCTTAGCATGCTTCACACCGTGTATTCAGTGTAAAGAATAAAAACCTGACAAAGTAAAAAAAAAAGTAAAACACGAATACCTGGCTAGCAGTTTAATTAAGCTAAATGCTCCTCTTGCATACTACTGTTATGAAAGGACATTATGCTGGCAGCTGAAATAAGTTATGGACTCTTACTGAAACAGGATCAACTTCATAAAATCTACACAAAAGCTTAACTTTTAAATTAAAAATTTTTGTTTCATAAACAAAGCCATAACACTGTTGTAATCAAAAGCAGTTAGTCTAAGCAAATCTCAGAAGAATTCCACCTGGTATTTCCAACATCTCTGGGCACTTTATGTATCTTATAGTAATCAGGAAACATGGATTGTATCCTCGGTAATACATCACATGCGTGTCGCTCATTTTACTGCTTATTGCCTCCTTCCTCTTTTCTTGAATGTTGGCCTTTCTGTAGAAGATCGGCTCCTCACAGGTTCTCCAGCCCATTAATGTCAGCAGGAACAGGACGCATGGTGTTGACTGACACTTTACAGCTGGTTTAATGATTCTTTCGTTGTATAGACTTGTGAAGTTTTCTACACACTAGCATTGATTGTCTGCAGATGTTAGGTTCTTTTTTTTTTTTACTATGTCCTGTGTCCAGTAGTGATGTAGTAGTAGTGAACAACATTCCTTAGTGGTCTAAGAAACACTTTGTGGTCATTGTGGGTTTTGTCATTATTGTAAAAAATGAGTGGAATTGAGTTTGATGCTTGTGTTTACATGGAAATGTATTCGGAAGCCCTAAGTCATATTTGCTTTCTCGTGATCGTGATTTAATTTTTCTAAGATAACAAAAGTAGTTTCCTCGTAACTTTGACACAAAAAGATTTATCGATATAACAAATGTTTCCTCATAATTTAGACAAAATAAAAGTTGTTTCCTCATGAGCTCAACAAAGTTGTTTGCTTGTAAATTTAAAGATAACATTTTTGCCTCGTTATTTTGACTAGTTTATATATGATCTTAACCAAGTAAAAAGCTGTTTACTTGTGATTTGGACAAAACAAATATATTCTTGTGATCTTAATACAATAAAAGTTGTATTTCTGTGATCTCAACGCAACAAAAGTTGTTTTATTATATTCTTGACATAACAAAATAGCTGTTTTCTCACAAGGTAATTTAGAAATCTCAAGCTAAATGTAATACCTGCCCGCTATGGGGATGGACTCTATCCCTGCATTCAGTGCTAATTCATAAAGTACTGTACTCTACAGCAGGGCTTTTTGAAGTTATGTGCATGATCCAAATGTGTAAAAAGAGATTTAAGCTAGTCTTTGGAGCTTGTTTATGATTAGATCCTCTTTTTTCTTTCTTTTTTTTTTTTTAAGTAAAATTATCATTAGATTCCACCTTATTTATATGCTTTACTTAATAAAATGTGTTTCGTAATGAATGCAGACAGATCCGACTTCAGGATGCAGCTTTAATGAAAAAAAGGCAAATAAATCCAAATACAGTTACAATATCTAAGTCACAAAACAGGCACATGTCATACAGTGAGCAAACAAAATACAAAAAGCTAGACCAAAGCAAAAACATGGAATGATTTTCAGACAAAAAAGAGTGTATACATTGCGATGCATTGAAGAATGAGTCTCTTTTATAATGTGTATTGTGTGCATTTGTGGCTGTCTAAGTGAGATGGAGCACAAGTGTATTTAAACAGTAACTAAGAGATCTAAATCTGTGAGCATCTGAATGGGTGTAGGCGGTCATGTTTGAAGGTCCTGGTGACTGTTAAAGTCAGGAATGAGGCTTCATCAGTCAGGAATGAGAATCATTGACATGCATATAGCTACACTATATGGCCAAAATTACTGAGACACCTGACTTTTATAGCCATATGTGGTTGTTCACCAAACCTTTACCAAACAATTGGTGGTGCACAACTGTATACAATGTCTTTGGATGCGGTAGCATAAAGTTTTCCTTCATTTGAACTAGGAGACCCAAACCTGTTCCAGCATGACAATACCCCTGTGCACAAAGCTAGCTCCAGGAACATATGTTTTATTAGCTGCCTAGAAGATCTTGAGTGGCCTGCTATAGAGCTCTGACCTGTATTTGAGGTCTATTGTTTGTCAAATTGTTTGTCAAAAATGTAGGCATCGAAAAAGGCTAAGCACACTTTCCGGTTAGCCGGATACACAGAGCCTGGTCCCAGTGGGCACTCTTTGAGGAGGGTGCCCTTACTCGCCGAGTCCAGCTCCCATTTACAGGCTTCGTAAGCACGCCTTTCAGCGTTTTTTATCCCCCTGCGACGAGAGCATGCAGCTCAGCCTCTCTTTCTCTAAGGAGGGGGGCAGCGGTTAGCAAGCCCAAAGGCAGGGAGTTCATGGAGGTTGTGACATGTGGCATTGATAAGCTGGATCTAGTTTGGCCGGCCAATGAACGGAAAGCCCCTTTTTCGGCCTACCCCTTTCGCCCCAACACTACCCACCAAGCCCCTGTGTACTACGTTGTAGTACTCTCGCAGAGCAGGCCTTCCACAGGAGGCCATTGAGGTGGTCCCTCCATCAGACAGAGAATCCGGGTTCTACAGCCGGTACTTCATAGTTCCCAAAAAGGACAGTGGGCTGCATCCTATCCTAGATCTATGCCGGCTAAACCGCTCACTAATGAGATACAGGTTCAAAATGCTGACCCTCAAGCCGGACGTGTCTCAGATAAGTTTCGAGGACTGGTTTGTCACGGTAAATCTAAAGTATGCATACTTTCATGTGTCCATCCTCCCTTCTCACAGTTCCTGTGGATCGCTTTCGTAACCGAAGCTTACCAATATCAGGTTCTTTCTTTTGCCCGTGCCCGTTCAACCCCACTTTCATGAAGTGTGTAGATGCAGCTCTGGGACTTCAGGGCATCCTAAACTATATCGACAATCAGTTGATATTAGCTTTATCCGAGCATTTAGCAGTCCGACATCGAGATGTTGTTCTTGCTCCCATGAAGGAGCTGGGGTTTCAGCTGAATGCAAAGTAGAGTGTGCTTTCACCATTACAGAGAACCACTTATCTGGGTGTCATATAGTATTCGACTGCTATGTGCAAGCAAATTTTCCCTGCCCACATTGCATCCATCCTTACGGCCGTCAGGAAGGTCAGAGATGGGCAGTCACTCACTGTCAAACAGTGCCAGAGACTGCTTGGGCTTATGGCAGCAGCATCCAATGTGATTTCACTTGGCCTCCTGAACATGAGACCATTTCAGTAGTGGCTCAGGCCCCAAGGGTTCTCATTAAAGGGCAATCCCCTCGGTATGATCAAGGTCACACAGCGAGATCCCGGGTTCCTATCTCTAGGGTTCATGCTGGGAGATCCCGGTCATCGCGTAATGCTTAGCATGGATGCATCCCTCATGGGTGGGGAGAGGTCATTAGTGGTATAGTGCTTAAGTTCCTGCAGGAACAGAGGTTGGCTCTGTCCACTCCGCAAAGTCTATGTGTCCACCATTTCGGCATATCGTGCCATATCGTGGTGGGGCAATCATTGGGCAGAGACTTGCTTTTGATGTGTTTTCTACATGGCACCAAAAGGCTGAGGCCTTCGGTGTGACCTAGAGTGCCTGACTGAAGCTTCATGAAGGCATCTCACAGTCAAGACTGTGTTTCTACCTAAGGCTTGGTCCTTTTGAGGGTCCATCCAAGACGCTGCAGGTTTTATAACCTCGTCCTCTGTGCCAGTCCTGGCTCCTTTGTCCATAGACATAGTTGTGCCCATACACACTAGTCAGGGACTGGTCAGTCTGGTGGTATTGGACTCTCGTTTTCCAAAGCATTGCAACGCAGCTCGAGTTCCTGAAAGGGAATGTCTCTATGTTACGAATGTAACCCTAGTTCCTGAGGGAACAAGATGCTGCGTCCCCTTGCCACACTGCCAGCGTCCCTGCAAGCGCTTCCTTCTCTCTTACAGAAGCTGGCGCCGGCTTCACTCCATGTGCTTTTTATAGCTTACTGGTCATGACAGATTACACACGTGATTTAGAGCGTGGGCAATATGGAAACGTTTCCAAAGCGTTGCGACACAGCGTCTCATTCCCTCAGGGAACAAGGGTTACATACGTAACCTAGAGATGATCTCCACAACCAAACTCCAAAATCTACTAAAACTCTTTTCAGAACAGTGAAAGATATTATAAAAGAAAATGGGGACTAAATGTGGATTTGAATATTTACAAAGCCTATAAAAATCTTATAGACAGATCTTATGGATAGATGTCTCTTGAGTGAGCCCCTGATTTGTTCATCCATGGTGTTGTTGGATTGCACTAAACCTTTGTTGCCTTCAGAGCAATTAAAACATGTAATGTGGGTTACAAAAGAAATTGGATAATGAGAAAACAAGGGCTTCTATAAATTTACATAAAAACAATTTTCCTATAATATTTTTCCATAATATTGCACCTATAATTACAGATACATTTCTCTAGGTTCTCTGGTGGTCTAGTGGTTAGGATGCGGCACTCTCAATGCTGCGGCCCGGGTTCGATCCCTGGTCAGGGAACCGACCCCAGCCATTAGGGTTGCACAAACCTTAGTGCCGGTCCAAGCCCGGAAAAATGGGGAGGGTTGCATTAGGAAGGGCATCCAGCGTAAAAACATGTGCCAAATCAAACATGAGGATGATCCGCTGTGGCGACCCCTAATGGGAGAAGCCGAAAGAAAGTTTAATCACAGATACATTTCTCCAGCATAGAGTCATTCAGTTTGCATTCATCTTGTAGATTTTATTATTTGTAGTGGATCCAGAGCCAGTCAGAGGAGCACTCACGGTGAGATGCTACTTAGACCTACAGCACATGAAACACGAGTCGCTGGATAGCATCACTTATGTTGTAAATATATATATAGCAAAACACATGCTATAAGAACCCCAATGAAACCCAATCAGACATAAGGAGAGACATTTGAGTGAAAGAAACAAACAAAGTATTTCTGATATATCATGGAGGATATCCTGTATTTCTGGTATATTTCTGCCGTAATAGCTAGCGCCTTGGTAA